>NC_058105.1:17280000-17582500 GCF_020171115.1 Neogale vison
GCATCCAAGATGGTGACAGAGGAAGGCCCTCAACTGACCTCCTTCCATGGACACACCAGATATACAGCGACATATGGAATAATTCTCACTGAAAAAGGACTGAAACCTAGCTGAACAGCTCCCTCCACAACATGGGATAAAAGGACTACATTAAGATAGATAGGAGAAGCAGAGACCCCTTCCTAGTATGGTGACACACAATAGGGAGCTTCTTCACAGGTCCAGAGTTTCTCCCTAAAGAGTGAGAGGTTCGTGTCCCACGTTGTGTGCCCCAGGCTTGAAATGTGCACTGCAGAGGTGGAGACTCAAAAATGTCTCGCTTTGGAAACCAACAGAGCTTGTATCTATGGGACCTGAGGGGCTGTGGAAATCTGACAGACTTCTTATGAGGGGCTCATGCATACATTCACCCATCCAGGGACCCAGTGCAAAGGCAGCAGTTTGAGAGGTGACAGGATTATAGGTGAAGAAGATTCATTTTGCTAAACTTCAATTGTCTGCCAGGGGCTCAGAGACCACTTGTAATTTCCTTTGTGGATGAAGGCACTGGGTGTATCATTTTTGCCTTCTCCCTCTACCATGCTAAGGCAGGTGTGTGCATGTGGACACGGCCTCAGTAAAGCCACGGGCATGGCCTGCCTCCACTGCTCTTCTCCTAAATCACTCACACCATAGTTATGCACCATGCCCAGTGATCATCCCAGGCCCCCCTAAAGCACAGGGCCTGCTGCACCCCGGCACTCTTTCCCTGCATCATTTAAACCACATCTGTGCCCCATCAGTACTCTACCACAGCCTCGCTGAAGCTGGTAGGTGAGCACAGTCTACCCAGGGGATGCCTCTTGATTGCTGGTAGCCAGAGGGTCTTGTGTTCCTGGGCCCCACAGGACCGTGACAGAAGAAAGACAGTTCAGAGCAGGCTACCATACCCAGGGGACTGTACAGACAGCTGACTGAAGCACACCCAAGTCTGCCTATGAGAAAGACCCAATTACTTGTCCTGGAGCTTCAACCTAAGAGATAGGTTTTAGCTTTATTACACATCTGAAGGCTACAGAGGCATTCTCAGTGATTGTAGGCAGGGAGACACTGTCTTTGTACGTTTCCTTGGCCTCACCATAAGCTCCCAGGCCCAGAAAGGGGATTATATATTTGTCTGAAGCCCCAGTTCTTGCAGCTGTCAGCCCAGGGGACACCTCCAGATCTGGTCTGGTGGTTGGCAGGATCTACAGTTATGGTCCCACAGGGCGGTATATATTTATGTATGTTAAATCAGCTGCCTGAGGATCTGGCTTTCAATCAGCCTGAACAGGTGCTGACTGAGATCACTCCCTTTGGAACACTGACTGGTCTTGGCACATCCTCAACAACTGGGACCAATCAAGAATAAATCAGGCTTACACATTCAATGCAGTCCCTATCAAAACATCAATAGCATTTTTCACAGAGCTGAAATAAACAATCCTAAAATTTGTATGGCACCACAAAAGACCCCAAGTAGCCAGAGCAATCTTGAAAAAGAAAAGCAAAGCTGGAGGCATCACAAATCCAGACTTTAAGTTATATTACAAAACTGCAGTAATCTAAGCAGTATGGTAGTGACAGAGAAAGAGACACATAGATCAATGGAACAGAAAAGAAAACCCAGAAATGAGTTTGTAATTATATGGCCAATTAATCTTTGTCAAAGCAGGAGAGAATATCCAATAGGAAAAAGATAGTCTTTTCAACAAGTGGTGCTGGGAAAACTGGAGAGCAACATGCAAAAGAATGAGACCAGACCATTTTCTTAAACGATACACACACAAAAAATTGAAAATGGATGCAAGACCTAAATGTGAGGCCTGAAACCACAAAAATTCTAGAAGAGAACACAGGCAGTAATCTCTTTGACATTGGCCATAGCAACTTCTTTCTAGATACGTCTCCTGAGGCAAGGGAAACAAAAACAAAAATAAACTATTGGGACTACACCAAAATAAGATTCTACATAGTGAAGGGCATAATCAACTAAACTAAAAGGCAACCTATGGAATGGAAGAAGATATGTGCAAATGAAATCTCTGTTAAAGGGTTAGTATCCAAAATCTATAAGGAACTTATAAAACTCAACACCCAAAACCCGTATAATCCAATTAAAAAATGGGCAGAAGACACAAATAGACATTTTTCCAAAAAAGACATACAGATGGCCAACAGACACATGAAAAGATGCTCAACATCACTGATCATCAGAGAATTGCAAATCAAAACTACAATGAGATATCACCTCACACCTGTCAGAATGGCTGAAATACAGAACACAAGAAACAGCAGGGATTGGCGAGGATGTGGAGAAAGGGAAACCCTCTTACACTGTTGGTGGGAATACAAACTGGTATAGCCACTCTGGAAAACAGTATGGAGGGTCCTCAAAAAGTTTAAAATAGAACTACCCTATGATCCAGCAATTGCACTTCTAGGTATTTGCCCAAAGAATACAAAAGTACTAATTTAAAGGGACACATGCACCCCAGTATTTACAGCAGCATTAGCTATAGTAGCCAAATTATGGAAACAGCCCAAGTGTCCATGGATTAATGAATGGATAAAGAAGACATATTATATATATTTGATGGAGTATTACTCAGCCATAAAAAAGAATGAAGTCTTACAATTTGCAGTGACATGGGTGGAGATAGAGTGTATAAAGCTAAGCAAAATAAGTCAGTTAGAGAAAGATAAATATCATTGGATTTCACTCAACTGTGGAAATCAAGAAACAAAACAAATGAGCAAAGAGGGAATAAAAGAGAGAGCGACAACCCAAGAAACAGACTGTTTACTATAGAGGCCAAACTGATAGTTATCAGAAGTGAGGTGGGTGGAGGAGATGGGCTAAATACGTGGTGGGGATTAAGGGGTGCACTTTTGTGATGAGTACTGGGTGTTGTATGTAAGTGTTCAATCACTATATTGTACACCAGACCTAGTATTATACTGTATGTTAACTAACTGGAATTTAAATAATAACTCTAAAAAAACCCTGAATAAATCAGGCTACTTAGACAATCACAAAGATTCAAGAGACATCTGAGAGCCAGGACAGTGTTGAGTGATATGGTTCATCTCCTACTCAAGGATACTCCTTCAAGACTGGGAGAGGTGGCTGTTTCACATAATACATAGAGACAAACACAGAGAGTCAAGCCAAATGAAGAAATAGAGGAATGAGTTCTAAAAGAAAGAATAAGACAAAAGCTCAGAAAAAGATCTTAATGGAGATAGGTAATCTACCCGATAGCTCAAAGCAACAGTCCTAAAATGCTCACTGAACTCAGGAGAAGAATGGATGAATACAGGGAAAGCATCAGCAAAGAGAAAATATAAGAAAGTATTAAACCAAAGTCATGGAGCTGAAGAATACAATAATTGAACTGAAAAATACACTAGAGGGGTTCAACAGACCAAATGAGGGGTTTGAACAGACCAAATGAAGCAGGAGAAATGCTCAGTGACCTGGAACAGAGAGGAGTGGAAGTTACCCAAACAGAGCAGCAAAGAGAAAAAAAGGAATTTTAAAAAGTGAAGAGAACTTAAGATACCTATGGGATAGCATCAAGCAGAATAACATGTACATTAAAAAGTTCCCAGAAGGAAAAGAGAGAGGGAGAAAGGAGGACCAAACATCTATTTGAAGAAATAATGGCTGAAAACTTCCCTAACCTGGGGAAGGAAACAAACATCCTAGTCCAGGAAGCGGAGAGAGCTCCAAATAAAAGAACCCAAAGTGATTCACACCAAGACACATTATCATTAAAATATCAAAAGTTTAAAAATCTTACAAGGAGCAAGAGAAAAAACAACTTGTTATGTATAAGAAAACTACCACAAGACTATCTGCTTATTTTTTAGCAGAAAACTTTGCAGACCAGAAGAGAATGGCATAGTATATTCAGAATACTGAAAAGAAAAAACTTCCAACTAAGAATACTCTACTCAGCAAGGCTACCATTCAGAATTAAAGGAGAGAGAGTTTTCCAGACAAGCAAAAGCTAAAGAAATTCATCACTACTAAACTGGCCTTATAAGAAATGTTCAAGGGACGCATTTAAGCTGAAAAGTAATAGCATTAATTCATAACAAGAAAATGTTTTTTTCCTCTAGGTTACTGTAAGAACACAGTATGTAGTACATGTAACATACAAATTATGTGTTAATTGACAGTTTATGTTATCAATAAGGTTTCTGGTCGACAGAAGGGTATCAGTAGTTAAATTTGGGGGGAGTCAAAAGTTATATGTGAACTTTCAACTATGTAGAGGGTTGGTACCCCTAACCCCTGCATTTTTCAAGGGTCAAATGTAGAAACAATGAGAAAGGAATCTAAGCATAGTGCTAAAGAAAGTCATCAAACCACAAGGGAAGAGAGCACGAGAAGAAAGGAACAAAAAGAAATTACAAAAAGAGCCGGAAAACAGTGAACAAAATAGCAATAAATACCTACCTATCAATAATTATTTGAAATGTAAATGGACTAAATTCTCCTGTCAAAAGACATGGAGTGGCTGAATGGATTAAAAAACGAGACTCATGTATACATTACCTATAAGAGAATCACTTCAGATCTAAGGACACACAGACTGAAAGTGAAGGGATGGAGAAGGAAGTTTCATACAACTGGAAAAGAAGGAAGTTTCATACAACTGGAAAAGAAAGCTCGTGTAACTATACTTGTATCAGACAAAATGGACTTTAAAACAGAAACTGTAACAAGAGACAAAGGGCATCACATGATGTTAAAGGTATCAATCCAACAAGAGGATATAACATTTATAAATATTTACACACCTAACATAAGAATGCCCAAATATATAAAGCAAATAGTAACAGAGCTAAAGGAAGAAATTGACAACAATACAATAACATTAGAGATTTTAACACCCCACTTACATCAGTGGGTGGATCATCCAGACAGGAAATGAATAAAGATTGGCCTTTATTAGATTAGACCAGGTCTAATTAAAGATTAGACCAGGTGGACTTAATAGATATATGCAGAACATTCCATCCAAGAGCAGAAGAATACACATTCTTCTCAAGTGTACACGGTATATTCTCTAGGATCGATCACATGTAGGCCATAAAACAAGACTACTATTAACAATTACATACCAAAAAATTGGACAACCTGGAAGACATGGATGAATTTCTAGAAACATGCAATCTTACAAGACTGAATTATGAAGAAATAGAAAACGTGAATAGACTGGTTACTAACAAGGAGATTGAATTAGTAATCAAAAAACTCCCAACAAACAAAAACCTAGGATCAGACATCTATAGTTGTGAATTCTACCAAACATTCAAATAAGATTTACTACCTATCCTACTCAAACTTCTCCAAAAAATTGAAGAGGAAAGAATGCTTTCAACCTCAATTTATGAGGCCAGCATTACCCTGATTTCAAAACTAGGCAAGGACATCACAAAAAAAGAAAATTATAGGCCAATATCCCTAATGAATACCAGTGCAAACATCCTTAACAAAATATTAGCAAACCAAACTCAACAGTACACTAAAAAGACCATACACCATGATTGACTGGGATTTATTCCAGGGAGATGCAAAGATGGTTCAATCAGTGTGATACCCTACATTAACAAAATGAAAGCAAAAGATAAAAATCATCTCAATAGATGCAGAAAGAACATTTGGCAAAATTCAACATCCTTTTATCATAAAAATACTCAATGAAGTGTGTGTAGAGGGAACGTACCTCATTGTAATAAAGGCCATATATAACACACTCCATAGCTAACATCATACTCAATGGTGAAAAAGTGAAAGCTTTTCTTCTAAATTCAGCAGTAAGATAAGGACGTCCATCCATTGTGGCCACTTTTAGTCAACACAGTATTGGAAATCCTGGCCATGGCAATTAGGCAATAATAAGAAATAGAAGGCCTCCAAATTGGAAAGGAAGAAATAAAATTGTCACTATTTGCAGATGACATGATACCATATGTAAAAAAACTCTAAAGACTCCACCAAAAAAACCTGTTAGAACTATAATAAATGAATTCATTAAGGTTGCAGGACTCAAAATCAATATATAGAAATCTGTTGAATTTCTATACCCTAATAGCAAAGTATCAGAAAAAAGAAATTAAGAAAACAGTCCTATTTACAATTGTATCAAAAAGAGATGGGGTGCCCAAGTGGCTCAGTCAGTTAGGTGTCTGACTCTTGATTTCAGTTCAGGTCTTGACTCAGAGTCATGAGTTCAAGTCCTGCATTGGGTTCCAAAAGAGGTGGGGGAGGGGGAGAATATCTAGTGATAAACTTAACCAAGGAGGTAAAAGACATACGCTGAAAACTATAAGACATTATTAATGAAAGAAACTGAAGAAGACACAAATAAATGGAAAGATATTCCATGCTTGTGGGGTGGAAGAATTAATATTGTTAAATGTCCACAACACCAAAAGCAATCTACAGATTCAATTCAATCCCTATCAGAATTCCAAAATTCTATTTTTCACGGCACTAGGACAAACTTCTCTAAAATGTGTACAGAACCCTCAAAGATTCCAAATAGTAAAAGCAATCTTGAGAAAGAAGAACAAAGCTGGAGGTGTCACACTCGCTGACTGAAAACTATATAACTATAGTATAACTACAAAGCTATAGTATTCAAACAGTATAGTATTGCCATAAAAACAGACATGTAGATCAATGGAACAAAGAGTCCTCGCCTAAAAAATTTTATGCATATATGGTCAGTTAATTTGCAACAAAGCTGCCAAGAATATACAATGGGGAAAGGACAATCTCATCAATAAATTGTTTTGGGAAAGCTGGGTAACCACATGCAAAAGCATGAAACTAGGACACTATCTTGCATTACACAAAAATTAACTTATTATTTTTATTTTTTTAAAGATTTTATTTATTTATTTGACAGACAGAGATCACAAGTAGGGAGAGAAGCAGACAGAGAGAGAGGAGAAAGCAGGCTCCCCGCTGAGCAGAGAGCCCGATGGAGGGCTTGATCCCAGGACCCTGGGATCATGACCTGAGCTGAAGGCAGAGGCTTTAACCCACTGAGCCACCCAGGGGCCCCACAAAAATTAACTTAAAATGGACTAGAATGAAATCATAAAACTCCTAGAATATAGACAATAAGCCCCCTTGATATCAGTTATGCTGTTGAAATTTTGGATCTGACACCAAAAGCAAATTTGTTAGTTGGTTACATCAAACTAAAAAGCTTCTGCACAGCAAAGGAACCATCAACAAAATGAAAAAGCAACCTACTAAATGGAAGAAAATACATAGAAATCATATGTTTCATAAGGGGTTAATATTCAAAATATGTAAAGAACTCAATAGCAAAAAGCAAAACAATCTGATTTTAAAAATGGGCAGAGGATCTAAATAGACATTTTTTTCAAAGAAGACATCCAGATGGCCAACAGACACATGAAAAGATGTTCAACATCACTCATCACCAGGGAAATGTAATCAAAACCGTCATGAGAGATCACCTCACACCTGCTAGAACAGCCAAAATCAAAAGACAAGAAACAGCAAGTGTTGGTGAGGCTGTGGAGAAAAGGGAGCCCTCGTGCACTGCTGGAGGAATGGAAATTGGTGCAGCCCCTCCAGAAAACAGTATGGAGGTGCCTCAAAAAATTAAAAGTAGACTTATCATAGGATACAGCCATTCCTCTAGTGGGTATTTATCCAAAGAAAATGAAAATACTAATTCAAAAAGATATGTGCACCCTTATGATCATTGCAGCATTTTTTACAATGGCCAGGGTAGGTAGCAACCTGTGTTCATCTGTGGATGAATGGATAAATTATATGTGGTATACACACACACACACACACACACACACACACACACACACAATAGAATACTACTCAGCCGTAAAATAGGAGGAAATCTTGCCATTTGTGACAACGTGGATGGACCTAGAGGGTATTATGTTAAGTGAAATAAGTCAGAGAAAGGCAAATACTGAATGATTTCACTCATATGTAGAACCTAAAACACAAATGAACAAACAAAACAAAATACGTAGACACAGAGAACAAATTGATGGTTATCAGAGGGGAAGGGGGGCTGAGAGGTGGGTGAAGAGGGTTAAGGGGGTCAATTGTATGGTGACAGATGGTAACTAGGTTTACTGTGGCAATCACTTTATAGTGTTTACAAATGTCAGATTGTTAGGTTGCACACCTGAAACTAATATAATATTATATACCAATTTTACCTCAATCAAAAAAAATTTTTGAAGAAAAACAACCTGAAGTCAGACTTGAAGAAGGAACAAGTTGGAGCAAAAAAGAGATAGATTCAGTGTTTGGCCTCAATGCATTTGGGGTGCCCCTGAGACACCCAGAGGGCTTGTCTGGAGCTCACGAGAAAGGTCAAGGCTGGAGAGAAGAAAGAGAGCAGGGTTAACTGAGGACGGAGTGGTCTGCTACAGGTGCTTTGGAACTGGTTAAAAATGCAGATTTCTTGGTGCTTCCCTGGAAGGTTCTCAGATGGGGCCTGTTCTTCTGTGTTGTTGTTGTTTTGGTTTGGTTTTTTTGTTTTTCCCTTTTATTTAATAAGCTCCCCAGGCCATTCTGATTTGTAGCCAGGTTAGTTCATTGGCTCATCCATCAACTCAGGACTTGGCTGTGTCTTTGTTGGCTCCAAAGGGGATCATAAAATGTGAAAGATTCTTCTCCTGTCCTTTCAAAAGAGGGTAGTTTCCAAAGCAAAGCAAGTTTTAGAAATATATTTTAAGGAAATATTTATGAAAACTCCAGAGACAGTGGGGCCATTTCCTTTGCAATCCTGGGTTTGATTTGTTTATCTTTTTAAAGGAAAGGAAATCATTTTTTTAACTTAACCCAGAATTCGAATGGGTAATTTTTGCATATTTTCCAAAGTCTCATAAAGAGTAATAATTTAGAGCAAAACTAGAATCGTGGGCTAATTTTATTATGTTAAATAAATAGAGTATACTTAGCAATTATTCATGGCTTCCACACTAAAAATACCGTTTTATTTTTTTAAAAAATAGAGCCCTCTAGATATGAAAGTCGTATCTGGACTTCAAGAAAAAATTGTCTTTGGACAGGCACAGATGGTGGGCCATATTTGAGGTTGACTTTTGGATATTTTCCTCTAAGGGTTATCTCCAGCTCAAAGTGTAATCCCAGGGCACTTCAGGCTTTCTAAATCAGATGTTTCTCATTTGAGACAAATCAGGGATTTTCCCATTTGACTATATCATAGGAGAAGAGAGTACCATTCTATCGCCATCCAGCAGCAATAATAACGACCCTCCGTCCGGTTGGGTTTCAAAAAAGCCCTTTATTTCGTATGACCATCGCTTATATAGGGGAGCTAAGCCAATCAGCATAGGCAGCGATATGCATCCACCAATCTTAAGCTTGTTACCAAGTACCCACAGCATAGTAATAGTTCAACAGCCAATAGGTAGTACTTCCTGTTTACGATCAGTCACTCTAGACACACCTTCTGGCAAATCGCCAGGCACCATTTTACAAAGCTCTGTGGTTGACGGATCTCCGGGCCCCTGGAGCATCCACCCTCGACACCATTCCTTTTGGGTACATTTATGGCCAGTCTAATCAAGTTGAAGGCTGCAGGAAGTAGTGGTTATTATAAGCCCCAAAGGGTTGGAAAGAATTCACAGGCTAGACTTGTCTTCTCAACCTAGAAGTCTAGAAGGAGACCATTTTGAACCATCATACCTGGAAATGTCAGTTGTTCCAAATTCTTGGTCGTGGAATTAAAACAAATCATATCTACTTTGGTTATTAACTTAGTCCAGCATTTTGTCGTGGCCAAGCCCTGCTGGAGTCCTATTTTGTGACTTTCTTCTCTGTCTCTCCAACTCTGCTCATTCTCTCCCTCTGCTGGTCTAGGCAGATGTTTCCCCATGGAGCTAGACACACTACGCGTTCCCTGGCAGGAATTCTCATAAGATGGGAAACTTGGAAAGATTTCTGAATGATTGATCAGTCACTAGTGTGAAAGGTGTGCACTGTTCATTTCAATAAGGTGTTATTCTTGCTTATATGGCAGTGAGTTTTCAGAAGTCTTCTATATGTTCAGCACCACCGCTAGTAACTGGAAACAAAGGCTTTGGAATGATCTCAGCCAAGTGTCCTTGCTATCCAGCCTTGCCATAGAGTCAAGACGAGTGGTGGATAAGAGAATATATGCGCATGGGCTTTGAAACCAGTTTTGCAAATTGCAGGCATGGGATCATCATCATTCTTGTTTGTCCATGGGGGGAAATTAGGAAGCACAGTGTTTGGAACCACACAACTCATACAAGACTGTTGAGGCTGGACCATGTCTTAACACAGTATATTGTTTTGAGTATAATGCCTCCTTGCAAAATGCTATTAACTTTTCATGAACTGATGAAGGGGTATGTGTGTGTGTGTGTACAGAGTTTGTTGACTTTCCTATCAATGACAGAGGACATTTGCTCTTAGCAATGTGCTCATATTTCTTAAATATATATATTTAAGAAATAGAATGCGTGGTCCTATGAAATGCTGTTTGTGTCTATAACTTCAGCAAGTTATTCATCTCTGTGTTCTATTGGTATTGACTCTCACATCAGGGAAGGGGTTATAGGGCTTGGGATTTATGAGTAACTGTTAGAATTCATAAGTAAGTGTGTTGGGAATGACCAACAGAGATGGAGATGTCAGTAGGTGCTGGGTTTTTTTTTCCTCTAGGGCCCATTTTCTGTTTCTTTGTTGCATTCTCTGTCGTGAAGCATGCGCGTACACACACACACACACACACACACACACACACCTAGATGGTTAATTCATTCATGTGCAATTAAACTTAGAATGCAGACTTCATGGAGACAACACATAAAAAACAAAAGCTTAAGAGACCTATTAGTGAAGTTCATCAGACTGCCTGAGGTATAAAGAATCTTTACAGCCTTGACAAAATGTATTTCTAAGTGTTCTTTGTTTAACCGAGATGTGCTAATACATGCTATATTGTATTTTAGTGTTCTTGACCTTTTAATTAAAATCCCTTGAAATGAAAGCTTCAGGAGATGACTTAGATGTAGTTGAAGTTTGCGAAGATGCCTGTTTGTTAAGATAATGCCAGTTTTGCTCTTTTTGACCACCACACTTGCTATTTCTTTCCCTAGAGGAAGGGAAAGAAATGTTTCGTTTTGTTTTTCCTGCAAGATTTTATACAGTTGCACTAGACTTTGTATGGATTTGCTGGATTCACAGGCAGAAAGATGCGTGTAAAAACACACGTTAACAAGCATATGCTGATGCAACTTTAGGTCAACAAACCTCCATTGACCGAAGTGGGAAAGGATACAGCAGTGGCATGGCTCCATTGCTTAGAAACCTCTTGGTGGAACCTGACAAAAAGCAAAGACTGTATTTCAAAGGGCATCTCTGCATGGGCCAAAGACTGGGACCACCTATCTATCTCATCTCTATGTTTGCTTAAGATGAAAAGCTCTTGGTGGTAGACATTTCTCTTTGAATAAAAAAGAAACCCCCTTGGTGAACTCTGTTGTCCCCGTGTTTTCTTGTGAGGTGTTCCTTACAAGAAAGTTTCAGGATTCATTCATCCATTCTGCCTCTCCTACTAACCTTGATCGGTAATGCTCAGATCTCCTAGTTCATTTACCAGGGAGACACTAGTTTATTCAGCTCGTTGATGGTAAGGGAAGATGTCCTACATGGACATCTACATACTTTCAGATGAAAGTAGTGGTGCTTCCTGGAAATGGACACATAGATGTGCTTAAACAAAAGGCTTACCTCTCCCATGAAATGGCCATAGGGTAATTCCCTAGGAAAAGAGGTGGCCTTCAGCCTGACTCTGGAACTCTCCTCTCAGACATGGGGCTTCTTCTTTGATGGTGCTTTTTAATTCCATTCAATTCCAAGCAGACTGCTGTCCCTGTTTGGTTATCACACCAGACTTTCCCACTGTGCGCGGCTCTCATTAGAGAGCTTTCTCTACAGTCTATGCGGAATGCACTTAGGACATTTTCTGCTTTTGCTTTCTGAATCTGCAGCCCACTCTATTATTTGCAAAGCCATTAGCATGAGATTTTTCTTTCATTTCTTTTTTAAAAAATAAATGACCACCCAACAGTTTTCAGAACAAAATGAACTCCCAAAGGCTAGATTGATAATACTCATCAACTTACTTCCTGTCCCCAGATACCATCATAACCATATTTCAAGAGTTGTGCTTGCTTGGTTGTTACAATACAGGGCATGAAGTCAGACTAAGAGTGGGACTTGGAATTCTTTGCTCAAGTTCACAGTATTCTGAGTGGCCTGATTTGTCATTCCTAATATCTGGGTTGGTCTGATGTTTTAACAGTGTTGCCTGTTCTCTGCATCAAGAGAATGTACATTTCTGCACTCCATTCAGTAAAGTCCTTTGGCTCTGAGGAGCACTCAGATAGTGGAGGAAGTCAGATGAAGCCCAAGAACCTTCTAGTCCTACGGCAGCATTGGTATTTTTTGTCCATTCCAAATACTGAATTTGGGTTTTTTTTTTTTCTTTGCCATTTCACTTTCTCTAAGACAGTTGATCTTTGGGAGTCCAAAGAATGAATGGATTGGAGGTGGCACAGGTCAAAGAAAAAAGGGGGCTGCTGCCATCTAGATGGCTCCCACCACTCTGGTCAGAAAGCAGAAGCTTCTCTCCAAAGTCATTCGTATGCCTCTGTGTTGACACAGGGACCCACTGGGACACCTCGAAAGCACTGGAGCTCATCCTTCCAGACAGCGGTCTAGATAAAGTGCTACCAGAGGACTCTGCCTTTCCTTCCCAGTCTCCGACTTTTGCCTTTACAGGCTCCACAGAGGTTGTGGCTATCTGAAGCCCCTTGTGGATATAACATACATTTCCAAACAAGAAGGATGGGAGTCACAGTTGTCTCATAGAGGACCATGCTGGGATGAGGGAAGAGTCATCCAGGAGAGCTTTGGGGAGAGGGAATGCTTCAGCTGAAGCTTTAAGGGTCAATAAGGATTTAGGGTGTAAAGAACAGATGGGGAATTCAAAGAAAGGCATTTCAGGGGTGCAGATAAGCAGCACACACGACAACCCAGATGGCGCGATAGAGCCGGCTGACCACGATGCCCATGATCCAAGCCCAGACTCGCCAAGCTCACAGTCAGCAGAACCCGTCTTCTGAATTGCTTTCCCCCTAATGAAGGTGACTTTGTCGTGATGTACTCACCTTCAAGTCTTGGGCCCCGGGCCAGCTTCAGGAACACGCACTGAGGAGGGCCAGCCCTTGTTTTAACGCTGGCTTGAGAATCTTAGTAATTTTTAAACAAGGGATCCGTGTTTTCATTTTGTGCCGGGCCCCAGAGGTTATGAGGACAGTCCTGCTTGTATCCCATATGACTTTAACAAGTCTCAGCCCAAAGAGAAGCAAAAATATCTAGTGCCCCTTTTTGTGTACTTATGTCTTTTTTTTTTTTTAAGATTATTTATTTATTTATTTGACAGAGAGAAATCACAAGTAGACGGAGAGGCAGGCAGAGAGAGAGAGAGGGGGAAGCAGGCTCCCCGCTGAGCAGAGAGCCCGATGCGGGACTCAATCCCAGGACCCTTAGATCATGACCCGAGCCGAAGGCAGTGGCTCAACCCACTGAGCCACCCAGGCGCCCCTGTGTACTTCTGTCTTCACCATGCTTCACTACCCCCAGTTCTGACCCAGTATGGGAAGCTTTGGCTATACTCATTCCTCCCCAAGTTTAGGGGTTCAGAAGATGCAAGAACTATGTGGCTTTTAAAAGATAGCAGGCAGGGGCACCTGGGTGGCTCAGTGGGTTAAAGCCTCTGCATTCGGCTCAGGTCATGATCCCAGGGTCCTGGGATTGAGCCCCGCATAGGTCTCTCTGCTCAGCAGGGAGCCTGCTTCCTCCTCTCTCTCTGCCTACTTGTGATCTCTGTCTGTCAAGTAAATAAATAAATAAAATCTTTAAAAAAAAAACAACAAAAGATAGCAGGCAAAGGGCAGTATTCAAAGGAATGTCTTTTTAAGGTGGATTTTTTGGTTTTATTTTTTCCGGGGTTCTTTCTCTAAAGCAAGGTGTTTATCATAGCAACAGTAACAACAAAAGCAACGTTTGAACTGTGCTGTTTGCAGAACTCATTCTTGCATATTATTCCCTGCATGAGGCACAAGCAGTCTGATGATTTCTGTGTTCTGTTCATCAAACATAAATAAACAAGCAAGATGGATCTGCTAAGCTCCCTAAAACAAGCCTGCCCATCCTTTGTCCCATGAGGGGGTCGCATACCTGGGCTCAGCATCCAGCAGTTTAGGTGGTGGCCATGGGAGGCCTCAGCCCTGCTCCTTCCTCTCTTGCCAGCATCGAATTAAGGTGGAAATCTTTTCTTTAATTGAGGTAAAATTGGTTTATAACAGTATATGAAGGTGGAAAATTTGAGTACCGAGGCATACAAAAGGAGGAGGTTGCGTTAGACTGAAGGGCCACACTCATCTCGTGGGCTTCTAAGCCAACTCGTCATATCAACCGGACTCTCCCCCTCGTGAACACCGTCATTGTACCAGCTGTCTGACTGGCGCCTCTTTTAAAGAGGAAAGTTGGTTTGCTCTAGTATTTTAGCCAGATGCACCTAAAATGAAAAGTCTTAATGTGTTACTGAGCTCCAGCTGAATTTAAAATTGACCTTTCTTCACTTGTGCTAAATAAGCATTATAAAAAAGGGGGGGGCGGGTATTTCTTGACGTTTTACCCAGCTTACCATACAAAGAAAAGTTTTGTCTCCTTGAGACCTCAGGAAACTTCTTCAGGAAAAGGGAATTGCTTCTTAATAGCTTTGGGAGGCTTGAGACGAAGGGGAGAAATTGGATTTAATAATCATTTATGCCCTTTAAGTACAAAAACAGAACAAAAACTATGGCACTTGTCCCCTCACCTTCAAGGAGACGTGGGGAAGTGGGGCTGGTGATCAGAGAAAATTCCAGCAGCCAGTAACAGGAATCTGTTTTTGTGGGCACAACACCAGGTTCAAGTAAACCCGGCAGCAAGTGTTAAGTATCACAGAGATCTACTCATTCCGTCCCCTCTAGGCTTTCTATGGGCTGAGCATGGTGTGCTGGTCTATAGAATACAGGTGAATATAATAAGGTCTAGATCGTGGCCCTTGAGTGCAAAGTCTGGGCAAGGAGATCAACATGTGCCCAGTTGGGACATCTGGACATCTGATTGCAGCCGAGCCCATCTGACTCTAGTTAAGAACTTGGATTTCTAATCCAAGGCACAGGGGCAGGACCCTGAGCAGCAGCAGCAAGGCCGTCCAGAAGAATTATAATTCTGGCCGGGAAGCCAAGCCAGGAACACAGGCAAGACAAAGTGTCAAGATGGGCCAGGATTGCTGGAAGTGACCCAGGTATATGAATTACAAGAAGTTACTAAAAGCCCCGTTATTGCAACTAGGGTAAAAATTCAGAGCAGGACCGGAGGCCCAGGGAGACTTGACTCTGAGCCCCGGGCCTCCTAGGAGCCTCCCTAGCTTTGAAGATTATCCTGAAGCCAGGCAGCACTGGCCTAGCAGGACGAGTTCTAAGGAGGGGTTGTCTGCCATCACTCAGAAAACAGCAGTGATGAAATCGAGTGAGTTTGTGCTCGCTTCGGCAGCACATATACTAAAATTGGAAATCGAGTGAGTTTAACGGTGGAGGCAAAGCTAAAAAGTGTTCATGATTCCTAGAAGACTGGAAAAAGAGGATGTGATCGCTGACAGTTTATAAATTGTGCCACTTAAGCTGTTGCTTAGTTTGAAGAAACGTGTTCACAGAAATCCTGATTTGAGTGGAGATGACTCCCCCGAAGTCACTGAGACCGGGGGGATGTTCGAGAACCCTCATCTAAATAAGCTCTGGACTGATCTGTGGGAAGAGAGAATGTTCTAGACTTTGAGGAGGCTGCCTTTTTAAGTAGTTTGTTTCAGTCTCAGGTAAGGTATACCCAATTCCTAATTACCTTGCTTTAACTTAAAACCATTTGTCTTGTCCCAGCTCACGCATTCCTCCATAGGACTATGGCTGAGGTCTAAATTGTCAGTACGTTGGTCTTCGGGCGCATTGAAGGATTTATCATAATGTGACGGAGAGTCATATTTTTAAACTGGGTCCTTTAAAACCTATATCAGCTTAGGGTTGATTTTGTACTTACACTTCAGCATGCAGAAATGAAATTTTGTTGGTGTGTGTTGGAAATGGCTCTTATTGCCTTCTGAGCTTAAAAGAGAAAAATCTAAATTACTGAAATATTAAACTATGAAAAATGGCTCTCATTGCTGCCCATAAGGACTCTTGCTCCATGGAATGTACTATATAGCTGATGATTACTTTTAAAAACGGATTTTCAGTCCATAAGTATTTAGATACATAAGATAGTAAACTTGTTTCACTGTTTTTTTTTTTCTTCTTTTTGAAGAGTTGAGTGAAAAATTACACTTCCCTGGATAGTTTTCAGTCTATCTTATCGGACCAAAGCCAGGTTGTTCAGAATAGAAGCTGGAGATTTTCTCTTGCCTCACCCCACCTTGACCAGGCATTGCAACATGAATTTGGAATTGGGACCATGTGTGACCCTTATCCATTTATTTAATATCTAATCCTAGCAAAGCATAGGCAGGCTCTTTGCCTTTGTAGTTTTTCATGGCTATGACCGCTTTATGTGAATTACTGCAAGGGAAGGACATGGTCCCTGACAGGCAGATAAAGGATAATCTTTCCAAAGGACATTGTTCCTGAGGAATGTAACAGCTTTTTAAATGTTCCTTGTTTCTTTTGATTACATCAGTTGCTTTCTGGTTGGAGTAGCCAAATGTGTCTTAACCACTAAGTTTTGGGAATGTTCTGTGATCCATGCACGAGATCCTTCTCTGTTGGCATATTTTAGGCTGAAGCCACCATTTTGTTGACTGAGGATACAGGGCTTGGTTTGGTTAAACAAACACTTATTATCTAATGGCCCCTTTCTGTGTCAGACTCTGAGGTAAATACTGAGACATAAAGACGAGGGATACAATTCCTAGCCTCTAGGTGTTCACAGTCCAGTGAGGAAGACAAATGGATGAACAGGTATTTTCAATATAACGTGACAGATTCCTGTGGAGGGATGCAACGGGTGCCATTGGAGCCAATATGGCGTCCTCATCTCTACCTCTTGGAATCTGTTCTTCTACTTACTCGTCACCAGATAGATTTTTAAATCTTCCCTAAACTAGAGTGGGAGGCCATGAGCATCTCCAGCCACTCAGTAGGCAACGTTTTGTCATTGGGAAGAATATTCACAGTGGAGACGCTGCGGAGGTGGGTACATTTAGGCTCCAGGATGCCTGAGGCCTCTGTGGAGGCAGGTTTACAGCCCTGGTTCAGGTTTGTGGTCTTTCTCTTCCACGGGGTGGAGAGGGAACAGATAATGAGTGGAAGCAGGAGGAGGAAGGGAATGGGAGAAAGCCAGAGAGGCACTGGGAGGAAGGTGTGGAGAAAATGAAGAGGTGCTTATGGTCCACTCTTTCCCCACCCACCACCTACGAGCCTTCGAGGCTAAAAAGGTGACTGACCCGGGGGGAGGCTTCATGTATTTTCAATAAGCTATATTTAGCCATCTAAGCCTTCCATTCCTTCTTAGCAAATTTCGCCCAAACGATGAGGCCTCCTTTGTGCTTAGGGACATTCTCAAGCACTTACGTTTTTATCCTGGAATTCACGGGCCCTGCTCTGTTCTGTGTTTTATGGCTTTCAGCTTACTTCCTGTTCTCTTGATTAAAAACTAAAGCCTCTGTAGAAATGATAAGAAGTTAACACTGGGGCGGACACCAGGCGCTGCTTCCCGGGGTCCACACCCTGTCTAGGTGAAGTGAATGCAGGGCCCTTGGGAATGAAAGCCCCAAGTGGAACGAGCTTTCTGCACACGTCGCTTTCAAGACTTTGCCTTTCTGCCTTTTCGGTGGGGTTATTTAAATCAGTCTGGTGCTGTTTATTTATTTATGTTTTGTCTTTCCTTCTGCTGTCTCGTGTGCAGATAGCGGAGAAGACTCCCATACTGGCTTGGTTTAAATGATGCTAAAAGGGATACATTTGCTGGCACTTATCGGGGGGCTGACTGAAAATGATGGCCTCCGACGGCACAAGATGGACCCGCTCTTTCTTTTTCACCTCCTGAGGGCTGAAACACTCTAGTTCCAAATGAACACTTTAATTCATCGAAAGCTTACAGGGAGGCGACGCAGGTTTAGAGAAGAACTACCATACGAAAGCTTCTCAGAGGTCCAAGGCAATGATTGAGCTCTGAAGCTAGAGATTGTTGGTTTTCCACAGAAATATATGGGCCGATAGTATTGCGGGCCCGCGGGCAGCTGCCGCCTGAGGGGTTGTGTGCAAACCTGGAGTCCACAAAAGGAGGAACCCAGGGTGCCGAGAAGATATTCCAAGCTTGGCGACTCGAGAAAAATCAGAGGAAAGTCTGCTCGGATATAAGGCTTGACGTATATTTATTAAGGGCATCAAACTTTTTATTTCACAAGAAGGTATGGTTGAAACTAAATGCATATATATCATGGCAGCTAAGAATTCAAAAGCAATGCAATATGCGATCACAATAGAAATTTCCATTTTGAAGGGCTTGGGGTTCTCATTAAGCCCTTACAGTTCTTAATAGAAATTAAGTGCATATGCCCATACTTGTTAAGTGTAATAAGTTTTTTCTTTATATCTATTTTCATGCACACATTTAATATTGTAGCAGGGTGTTCAATTTTTGGATTTAATTATACCCCTTTGGAAAACTCCCCAACTTATTATAATGGATACCGTGTTTTAATTAAAATGCGTTTTCACCAAGTTACAATGATAAATGTCTCGGAGAGGCAAATAATCAGCTTGGAAGGTCAGCTTCCTTTGATGCCAGAAGTTGGCTTTTTTTCGGGGGGGGGGTCATAACTCAGGATAATCATAAACCAAAAGACTATCCTTATCATTTTATTATATTACTCTAGTTAAACAGAACCCATCAAAAGGAAGATCGCATTTGGCAGCCCTCTGCATAAGGGCCTTTTGTTACAGTGAGACGTGGCTCCCTCCCCTAGTGTGTAGAGAACAACCCAGGACCTTTCTGGCAGCTGGCCATGGAGTCTGTCCTGGCTTTGGCAAGAACAGATGGTTTTGAGGTCTGTTGTTTGCATTTGATTTCCATGTTACAAATTTTGAATGAAGTCCTTACTGAACCCTTTGTCCTGCAGTCTGCCGCTCCTCACGGCAGGGGGCAGCTAGGCGCCGTCCCGACATGCCAATTTGACTCCCGAGTCCTGCCATTTATCTGGATCTTGGAGTCCCCCTACCTCGGGCCCTCTGCTGGATGGAAGCAGTAAGTGTGGGTATACTGCCCTCCGGTGTCCGGCTAAGAGAGGTGCGGAGGCGCCGCAGAGCCCAACTCTAGGAACCAGGGGGAGACAGTCACTAGCTGTCACTTAGTCCTTGGGGGGCAACTGGAGAGGTGCCTGCTGGAATGCCAGATCCTTATCAGAACAGGCCAGTGCTGAGTGCCCTTGAGGGCCGCCACAGTCCGTAGGCTTTCAGCTCTGGGAAGGACTTGGAGCTCCTCCGTCTCACCACCTTCATCGTCTCATTTGACACGTTTATTGAGCATCTACTATGCCTTTTGTTTTTAATTTGACAGATTTTTATTAGCACCTACTAAGGGCCAGGCCCTGTGCTCTGTGGCTAGGGAGGGAGAGCCTGGGTGGGTCAGTCAGTCAAGCATCTGCCTTCGGCTCTGGCCGTAATCCCAAGGTCCCAGGATCAAGACCCACGTCGGGCTCCCTGCTCAGCAGGGTGACTGCTTCTCCTTTGCCTGCCATTCCCCTTGCTCATGTGCGCTCTCTCTTGCTCACTCTCTCTCTTAAAGAAATAAGATCTTTAAAAAAAAAAAAAAGATGCAGTAACAAGGGGAAAAAAAATCCCTGCCTTAAGAGAATTGAAATTCTAATGGCGGGGCTGGGGACTGAAGGCAAGGAAACAGCCAGCAAAGAAATAACAAATGGACAAACAGACAGACGAAGGGGAGGGGAGGGATGAAGGAAAGAATGAATAAGGCAATTTCGGTTTTATGGTAGATGCTATGGAGAAAAAGTAAAGCAGGGCAGAGCCAAAGAGGGGCGTGGGTGGTGGTGAGCGAGAGGGTGGTGAGGAAAGCCTGGCGAAGAAGGGAGTGCTGGGAAGGAGAGCCGTATGGAACAAGGGAACGGGTCCTTGCAATGCGCTGAGAGACCTGAGGTGTGAGGGGGGAGAGACCGCCCTAAATGCTCACACCTCTTCAGTGTGGAGGTACCACTTAGAGCACAAGCTCCCTGACTCCAAAGCCAGTGTTCTTCTCTTTGCGCCCCAGCTATGTAAAATAACAGAAAAAATAAATGGTTATTGAGCTTCTTCTACCAGGTAGACGGCTAGACCCTGGGTCAGGAAAAGACACAGAAAGCTGAATTAGGGTGACCGTCCTGCTGTGAAGAGGCCCAGTGTGTATCTCCTGCATGGAAGAGTTGGCGGCCCCCCACATGAATGCCGTGCGATTGCTCCAATATGGCGCTGCCATCCTGCGGTGGCTGGGACTAGCCCGCTGAGTGTTGGGTGGCCTTTGTACCTCAGAGGATGGGTTTTCAGGGTAGCCGCAGCATCAGGCCACTTGCTGTTTGTCCCCCCTACCTCCCCAGCCCTGTCCGACACAATGACTGCTCCTTGTAGTCTCCTGGATTCCATGTTGGTAGGGAGGGCTGCGTTGGCTGGCTTTGAAAGGAGCCAAGTCCGGGGAACTCTGTGGAGGGAAGGTCTCTATTATTCACAGAGTGGTGGGGTGATGTTCAGAGGTCATCAGATTCAGAGACAGGGTCAAAGCTCTAATGAACTGGAACCCTCACCCACATGGCAGGGCAGTCCCTGAGGAGAGACAGAGGAGGTGGTTGCCTTTGTGGCGAGCCCGCCCCCCACGCACTTTCCAGCATGCCCTCTGCCCTTCCTGCCCTTACCCCCCAACTCCTGTTCCTTTCATGGAGCTGTCTGTACCGCGTGGTTTGGCCTAGGATCTGTCTTCAGAAGAATTAGTCTCTCTTTCTCATTTCTTTTCGCATAATGGTTCTGAGATTGGGTGGGAGGATTTTTCTAGTTGACCTTTAAGGTCCGATGTTCATCTCTCTCAAATCTAGCCTCACATGTAGATATGGTGTCATATCTGACAGCATAGTAACGCAGAAGTGCGAACACCATCAGTGTGTAAGGGTGTAGTAGGGGACTGCTTTGGCTTTTATTTACCTCAGGTTTTTCTACTACCCGAAGAAATGAGGGGATTTTTGTTGTTGTTGTTGTTGGTTTTGGTTTTGTTTTGTTTTTCTTAATGAGCATTTTTGGAGTACAAAATTTCTAGCAGAAAACATGTCCTTTTGAAAGATAAGTATATTTCATCTTCCAAAGTAACGTACCCTTTTCTCTCCCCACCGCTGACTCAGAGAATGACACATGTGACAATCAAAAAATGAGAGTTTGAAGTGAAATATGATGAGTATAATCTGAGGTCAACTTTTAGTATGGCCTGTGTGAGTGTAATCAATCTCCTGAGGAAATGATCGCCTCCTCTTCCCAGAGAGAAAAATGTTCCACGTGGCTGGTGGGAGGGGAAGAAATTCTTTGCCTCTGGGGCTTGCTGCTATCCAGGACCTCTTTGCTACATGTATTTCTTTCTCGGGGCTTTCAGACTCATTACCATCCTCTCTCCCCCTCTTCCTCTTCCTCTGTCCCCCTCATAAATCAGCCAGAATGTCATTTTTTTATTTTTTTGGTGGTGGTTCTTGACTTCTTTCACGTCTTTCAGCCAATGGAGTCCTCATTTATCAGTTAGCAACTAATCGAGCACTGATAACCCTAGCCTGCTCTCGCCCCTGGCTGGGGTGAGGGGGAACCCCGCACTCCTTGACCTCATTTCATTGTATATCTTACATCAGCTCTGTTTGGGAAAGAAGTGATAGCCTGCGGGTATGTACATAAAAACCGTAGTTAACCAGGAGTTCCCGCAAGTTTTCAGCTGACCGAGAAGTTTCCCCTCCTGGAGAGTCTTCACTAAGCGCTCTCTGCTCTCATTTACCACTGTTTTTGGTAAAGTTAAAGGATGGCAGAAGGATCCACGTGTGCCGATTTTAAAATGATAATAGCATCTATCGGTACTTTCTGCTGCTTGTCTAGTTCTTCTCCCGTGAAGGGTATGGGGTCACCCCCCCTGTTTGATGATGAGGCAGCAAGATAGTGGACACCATTGGAGACTCAGAATCAGAAAACCTGGTCTCAGCTGGTAGTCCATGGAGGTAAGAGAGGTCCCCTGAAGACTCTGGAAGTAGGTTGTTCTCTGATCATTAAACTTTAAGCAAGATGCAATAGATCAAACTGGAGAGATGTCACTGGGAGGTATTAACATCGTTAAAGAAGTCCTATGTCAGTGAGAACAGAAGCTGGAGAAAGTAGCTACAGCAGAGCGTATCTAGCCCTAAGGCCGTGGGTGTCGAAGGGCCACTTCCTAAGGCAGCTTTATCTTCATTGTGGACACCTGATGCCACTGAAATTTTGCATGATTTCACTAACTCACTAATCATCACTGGTGATGATTCCAGGCCCACCCATCAACCTTCTAATTATAATTCATCCTTTTCGTGTAGTTTATGGAGAGCATGGCCAGAGAATGTGAGAACCTGGTCCCCCTGGTAGTAATAATTCACATTGCAAGTAGTACACAGGCATTCTAATGATTTATGCCACTTCCTTTGGGAGCTTTAAAAAAAAAATTTGGGGGGGGGAGTTAAGTTCTACACCCAATGCAGGGCTCGTACTCATAACTGTCAAGAGTTGGCCAGGTGCACGTCTTCGGAACCCCCCCCTTTATTTTTTTTTAAATCATGAGTTGGATGAGGACCTAGGACTAGGACGCTGGCAAAATCAAGATTTCTGGATGGGCAAAGTAGATGACCAAATTTCAGACCATCGTACATTTGTCAAAGTGAAGTCCTCATGGTAGCTGCCTGGTCCCTTGGCCTTCCCTGGTGACATCCTTCCTTACTGTCATGCACATATTCTTTGGAATATCGAAGGACTTCTGTACGTGTAGGCTGTGTAGCCTTGGACAAGTCATTTCTCCTCTTAGCCTCCGTGTCTGCCTCTTTAGAGTGATCTGAAATCTGTGCAAATATCAGGTGGTTGTGTTAGGAGGAGGAGGAAGAAAAAAAAAACAGGTTGAGGTTTGGCATCAAAACTAATTTGTCTAAATTAGCTGATTTAATTTCATTCCTAGCTGATGGCGGCCCAAGTAGCATTTAACACCGTGTTCTTCTCTATCAGCGGTTGTGCGCAGGGCAAGAAAGGGCTGTAGCGTGAGCTGGGGGCAGGAAGATGAAAGTGCAGAAAGCTCTTGAGCAGGCTGAGTCCTATCTGAGAAGAAGAAATTTGTCACGGAGCAGTGGAGAATTGGTAATAGTGAGAAATGCCTAACCATGCAACCGAGTCCCTTGGTGCCTTCTCCAAGGATCTGAGCAGATCCCTAAATTCAAGTTTTACTTCAGCCCACCTTCTAGGTCTTGACCCAGAGCCCAGGAGCAGAGTTTTAGCCCTAAATTTTTGTCTTGCCCTCCCTTTAGCTGCTAGATCTCTTTCCCACGGAAGCTAGCAGACTTCCCCCTGGGCTGTTGCAGATACTTCTGGATCTTTGGTATGTATCTCATCAAAAATCGTTATGAAGGCAGAGACAGAGTCCTCTTTAACTCCCAGGGGCAAACACAATACCTGGAAAAATAGTAATGATTAAAGCCACTTCCAGATATCATATACTTAGTTAGTGACAGAGGTGGGACCAGAAGCCAGATCAGCTGACTAGGATAGGATAAGATAGGATGGAGTAGGATAGGTTAGACAGGTTAGGATAAGATAGGTTAGGTTAGGGTAGGGTAGGATAGGAGCTGTTGAGCAGAGGACCAACCTCACCCCTCCTTGGCAACAGTGTGGGGGCATTTTGGCAGCTACCACTATTCTCTGTTCACCCAATTCAAATTTCCTTTGTGCTGGAATGGAAATGGTTAATTGGATTCTTAGAGATTCTTTAAACACTCCAATGTTTGTCCTATCTAGAGCCAAAGCCTGACTGCAGGAAGGAGTAAAGAGCATCCACAACACGGTGGAAAGAAATCCAAAAATGAATCGTTGTTTCTTACACTCATGCACTTTGCCATGGGATCTTTGGGAAGTCCAGGAGTGTTACCTTTCCATGGCCGTTGCTAATGAAGGAGAGAGAAAACTGTATCCATTCTTGATATCAGTCTAATGACACAGGATTGTACCAGATTCCTGATTCCTCTGGTCAGTGTTAGAGGCTCCCATCTGTTCTTCTGAATGAATTTTATGAGGCTCAGATAGTGTCATGGACCAGAGATTTAAATGGCCCTAATTCTTTAAGACTACAGGAAATCCTCTAGAAATGGAATTCTGCCGGGATCCCACTGCTTTGTGATTATTTTCTATTGTTATAAACAGTATTAAACACCCAGTTATTATCCATCCAGCCTGAGAAAGGAGTTAAATAACCACTCCAGGTAGAATCCTATGGTAGTCCCTTTGTTTTTGTCCACCTGCCAGACAGCCTGTGTGTGCAGTTATGAAATATTTGACTTTGAACTTTTTATTAGTGAAGATAGATGCCGGATCTTATTTAAAAATCTGGTTGGGTTTTCATATATACTGTATAAGATATGTATTCTTTATTTTGACAGGATTATGTTTAAGGTAGACTTTTGATGAGAAACATTTATCTTTTCTAGATCTTTTCTCCCTGACAACTTGCTGTAACTTTTTATAAATCAAAAGGCTTATTGATCTATAGATTTCATATTATACTGTGCATTAATAGCTGTTGCTATATTACTGGAGAAACTTACTGCCATATATAGTCAGGGTAAAACATTGATTTTCATGGACTATAGTATTTGCAGAAAGAACATGTTGAATTTTAATTTCCTGAGAATGTCAACTCTCCTTGCCTGTCAAGAAATTAATCTGAGGCTAGTGTTTACGGATGTGATATCAGTCGCACATACTTGATCAGGCATCATGTCATCTTATTACATCAATATCTTTCTGAGGCATTGCCAGTTCTTACATTCAGAATCTCATCTCTCCTTTCAATGGTGTGCGTTTAGCAATGAGGAGGCAACCAGCAAATGCAGAAATCAGGACCTGTCCCACAATAGGCATTTTCATTTTAGATATCATTTATTGAAATCTTACTAATGCCTGATCTATCTATCTATCTATCTATATCTCATTTAGTCCTCAAAATAAATCAATCCCATGAGGTTGGTACTACCATTTCCCTTCCAAAGGTGAGAAACCGAGGCTCAGAGAGGTCATGTAACTTGCCCATTGTCACACAGCCTGTAACCCATAAAAAGTGGTAGAGCTGTGGTTTGGGCTTAATTTACCCGACTCTGAAGTCTACCTAGCTGTCCTGTGTCTGGCCAACAGCCTGGAACTGGCTTTGAGGTATTCGAATCTACCCCGTCTCTGACAAACAACAAAGACCATGCCCCTGCTCCACTTTCCCAGCCAAGGGAGGGAGACTCACCCCTATGGGAAGATCTGTGCTTAGGCAGGGCTGGGAGCAACTGTCTGCATCTACAAGTAAAGATCCCTAAGGGAAGTTTCTCTCAAGGAAGTTGCATACTGGTATGGGAACCTGGATTTCAGCTGGCACTATCTCAATATTTTCTACAGATTTACTATTTCCAAAAGGGAAAAACCCGGTGGCTACTTTAAAAGCAGAATAAAGACCAAAGTCTTTATGCAACAAGGAGTGATTGCCCAGAATTGGTAAATCCATAGGGACAGAAAGTAGAGGAGCAGCTGCCCGGGGTGGGAGAGGGGAGTGGAGAATGGGGAGTGACTGCTCATGAGGATAGCTTTTCTTTTATGGGGTGATCAGAATGTTCTGGAACCAGACAGTGCTGATGGTTGGGCATCTTCATGCATACACCAGAAACCACTAATTTGTATACTTTAAAGGGGGTGAATTTTATGATATGTGAATTATATCTCATTTTTTAAAAACAGAAATATAATATCTGCCTAAAGGGTCCATGTCTTTGGGGTTCGCAGGGCTCTGGGATGCCATTTGTGGCCTATGACTTTTGGCCAAACAACAATGGGTGTTTTTGAGATCAGCTTTGCCTGGGAGCTGGTCAGCATGGGCTCCTAGTTACCAATGGAGAATTTTAACTCCCTGATTACAAATTTCCTATGAAAAGTCACAGAACCAGCTTGGGTCCGTGCCTCTCTGCAGGATACTCAGGTAAGGGCTGTTTTTTTTTTTTCCCCCTAGAAGAAATGTGAATAAAGCGTAACCTCCCCCCCCCCAAATAACTTGATTTATCTTGAAGTGCAGCAATTTGCTACACGTGCGTTTTTCAGAAAGCACTAATCAATTCCAGGTCAGAATCCGTTAAAGCGCCCCACAAATTGATAGTGAAGACTTAAAAAGGCTCAGCAGCTTTGGAACGTTAAATTTACTTGCTGTAAATTTGGAATAAGAACATAAAGAATCACTTTCCAGCAAGATGATGAAAATTCATCATGTTCATTATGTGTTTCCTCAGAAGCACACTACATTAATTTTCCAGCGCAACTAAGTGGAGGAAGTAAGGTTTCTTGTTACTAAAATGTTGCTCTGATGTTTAGAGAGGCAGTCCAGTTCCATTAATGAATCCAATCTGCTCTGACCTGCAATACTGTTTAATGTGTCCTGAAAACCCTTAAAACAAGGCCCAGGTGTTTCTAAAACTTAGTTTTGTTCTCCAAGGGTCCAAACGCTTACAGTCAGCTCTCGGTTGGCCACGTTAATGGAAGCACACAGAGGTATGGCTCTTCTGAAAATAACCTCTCTTTGCCTTTGGGGTATGTCTTGGTACTCACTTGACTCTGGACGATGTGTCAGAATGAAGGAAGGAGCAAAATGGTCAGCATCTCCTTAAAGCCCTCTCCAGATACCCATCCCTCTCTAGACTGTGCTGGAGAACAGTAGCATCATCTCTGAGCCCAAAGAGGCCTTCTAGCAGCTAGGTGAAATAGTGAAGTGTTTCCGTGTTGAAAAGGCCCCTTGCTCAGTCGCAGACCAGCAGGAAGAAGTGAAAAGAAAGCTCCACTTTGTTAACAAGAACTTGAACACAAGGTAACCCACCCCAGGATGCTTGTGCCTCACCGGCCCATTGCCCCAGGTGTGGTAAAGCCCAGCTTTCTATCTCCTCTCAAGGGACCCCGGAAAGCTTTGCAAATCTATGCTACGGGCTAGAAATTGCTTCACACCACCTAAAATGCAGCCTGTGTTCCTGGGAATGGTGCCGGCTATCACACCGCTCCTAAAAACGCAATCTGGAAGTTCAGGTCAGGGAGGAGAGGTTGCAGTTGGCCTCCTGTGGTCTCAGCGCCTCCGGGCCAGTGACTCCTGGTTAGGGCCTCTATCTGCTAGGTCTCTCCTGACCACACTGGGTTCTCGGACACCTGTCCCACGAGCAGTTTTTGGCTGGATGTCCACTGTGGTGGCCCAGGACTCCCTGTCCACCTTCTGTGCACCTGACCCTTGGGCATCTGCCAGCCTCCGCTGGCCTCCCTAGCTCTCAGGGCTAGCCTTTGCTAACCTGCGTCCTTTCTATCATGTTGAAAGCTTCAGCAGCCTGTTTGCGGAGATGGGGCACCCCTTCTTGTGACAGACCTCCGTTACCATGGCAGCGAGGCACAGACAGACTATATGCTCGGCATCCAGTGTAAATCTTTCTGGTCATTTCTTGGTTGTCAGTGCTAATGGGAGGTGGCCGAAGCATAGGTAACCCAAGGGAGTCGAGGGTCCAAAATTCAGTTGTGTTTGATGTCGGAATGGGCACACGCTGTCCCTCCAGGTGCCACTGACCCACAGAGATGGCCGTGAAGTCTGGTCAGGGCAAGGGTAGGACCAAGAAGAGGAAACGGGGAGAAGGAGAAGAATAGTAGGGAGAGAGGGGCTAGTGGGGGCGGATGGAATGGGACATGTAAAGGGACATGCTGAGAGGTGCGGTGTTTCTGTGAATTAAAAAAAGGCGAGCACCGAATGCTTCCGCAGGTAGCTGGCCTGCTCTGCTGGGCTCTCCTTTACCTTCTCTTCATGAGATGGAAAGTCAGATTTGCATTTCTATCACCATTTCAAGCTTGATTACTCTAACAAGTGCTCCTCAGATAGATAGCCACCTTTTTATTATACTTTCCATAGAGATGAAATTTAGCAAGCGGTAGTAATTACGGTGAAGGTCCCAGCCTCTCGCAGAGAATGTGAGCTCGTGCAGCACCTGATTAGCCGTGATACTGCACTGGTGCCGGGCCATGGGGCTTGGGGCTCATACTCTGTCTCCCACAGAGAAGATGGAAGGGAATATCTGGGGTCGTCCATAAGTAGGGTTCCCTCTGGTAGCATTTAGGGTTGTCTCTTCTCAGAGCAATTGCTATTTTGGGAATGGGCTCACCGATGAATCACTGGTTTGCATAATTCACGGAGGTCTTTGCAAATGACAGGGCTTCTGACCCAAAAGGAATTATAACTTTCTGTTCTCAGAAGTACGGGGAAGATGAAAGCCCCCAGGACCCCTAAATAAGCTGTTAAGGGCATAGGAGAAGCTGGATTTCACACCAGGCAGGAAATGTCTTTAGGGTGAGAATCATCCCTGATATTCTTTTGGGCTCTTGGAACCACTAGTCCAGGTGCCTGGCACAGAGCATGTGTTCCCCACACTCAGGGATGGAGGCTAAACAGGTAAGGGAAGCTTTTCGCTCTTGCATATTCTTAACCTTGGCCCGTTCCCTTACTTCCTCCTTGCCTCCTCTGCACCCACCCGGGGCATGTTTACACTCAGTTGCTATTTCATCTGCCTTGTCCGAGGCTTTCAGAAGACGAGTCTACTTCCATGTATCACCACAGCCCAAGATCTGGAGCTCTCCTTTGCAAACAGAAGAAGTCAGCTAGTAAAGATGGTGGTACAGGTCATTTTCTTAGTTTGTCAGAAAAGTGCTTTATTGGTCTCCTGTCAGCCTGGCCTTCAAGTCATTTCATGGGGTCCCCCGTTGCCTCATCCTGAGCCATGACACCTGGCCCAGCTCTGGCCTCTGTGATCCTGGCAGGGCAGCCAGCCAGCTGTGACCGTCACCATCTGGCCTGGCCTTTTGCTCTTCCTGCATCAGGACTGACTAGTGTGGCAGGGAAACATTGCCATTACATTTTCGTGGACAAGGCAGGCCACTGGGTTTACTTTTGAAGGGACGGAAATGAGACCGAGAGAGATTTCCTTCTAGCCCATATTGCCAGAGAACTTTCCATCAGTGAGGCAGTTGGAAAAGAATAGGGAGCTACCTTTATTCATGCCAAGGATTGATTCAGAGAGAAAAATAATAAAAAGATACAGAATTAAAAAGGAACAAAATGTAAGGCTGTAATCGGGGGAGGAAATACAGTATCTTTCATACCAAGAACATCATTTCTGCAATAATTTTCAGTAAGTCAGGGGGAACATTGTAATTTCACAGGGCTTGAGATATGAGAAAAATAAATATTTGGAATAAGCCATTGTGGAGAAAGGTCCCTGATGAGTTACTATTCAGTATGGCTGTTCTATAATGCTACTAAAACAGCAATCCTTTGGAGCCTTTAGAGGAAGTTTCCCTTTCCTCTGAAGTGCCAATGGCCCAAGAAGACTGTGAGGGGTTTGATCGAGGTGGTGATGCTACCCATTGATCTCCTTCTAGACCGTTAGCAGTAGAACCGTTTCATTTCGAGGCTGAGGACCACATTTCTAGAGGGAGGCTGTCACTGAGACTGCAGTTCCAGTGTTGTCAAAGCAAGTTGGTAGGTAATTATACGTTCCCATAGAGATTGCTTTCAGACCTGGGTAATTATTGTGAAACTGACTAGCTGAAACTCACAATTAGCTCAGGTCCAGGCTTCCCAGGCCACCAGAAACTACCTGTCTTTCAGGCAGGGTAATCTTGGACACAAATTGTTTCTCTTAAATGTTAGAAGACAAAAAGACATTTAAATTGAGGGACGGCTGAACTCTCTCCTAGAAAAGCAGAATCTGTTATTAAAACAAATAACAAATGCAAATATTAGACCATTAAAAAAAAAAAAAAGGCCTCCTTGGGGAGAGACAAGCAAGCAGAGGGTTGCTCTGAAATAGTTGGGCAGTTTCAAAGTTTAATATAATTAAAACTATTTCTTAAGGCTAAAGAGAAATGAACCTTACTATTGAATATTTAGGAAGCTATAAACTGCTTTCCCAGCCTCCAAGTAGCCTTCTCTTCTCTTCTTTTCCACTTTCCTAACTCAACAATGTCATGCTTCTCCATAGCTTAGAAGATCAAACCTCAACTCCGTGGCATGGCATCTAGGTCCCTTCCCAACCTGGCCCCAGTCTGCTTCCAGCCCTCCTCTTTCACATGGTCCCTGTAACCATCATGTTTCCTCCATCCACATGGCATTTATGGAAAGGTGCCATGCACAAGATGTTGCTAGGTGCATTGTGATCTAATGCCACATGACTTCACTTTGGCAGGGAGGGGGCTTTATTAGTTCACCATGCATCCTGCGTGGGCCCCATTAAACAAAATTATGAGGTGCTGAGTGCTTGGGCTGGGGTTGTAGCAATGGCCTGGGGATAAAGAGGGGGGCTAGGATGGAGTGGGAGAGGGAGGAAGATGAACGAGTGAAGGAATTTGAAGAAACAAAAATGATGGATGTGATCCACCTCCTGTTTTTGATTTTCAAAGATTTTCCAAATTCCTATGAACTCCCCTAAAATCATGCAAGATGAAATTGGCTAAGCAAGCCATGATGTCATAACACCATGGAACATTGCTTGACTAGACGGAAATGTGTCTGTGAAGTAGTGTTAGTAATAGCTAATGTTGATTACTTATTATATGCCAGGCACTGTTCTAAGCATTAAATATATATATAATTATATATTTATAATGTAAAATTATAAAATAAAAAATTAAATTAAAAATAAATTAATTTTATTAATTAATTAATTTATTGTGTAACCCTCAGAACAACCTTCTGAGGTGATAAAATAATGATAAAATCATTATCGTGATTTTATAAGTAGAGAAGCCAAAGTACAGAAAGATGAATCAAGATCACACATCTAGTGTGTGGCAGAGCCAGGATTTGAAAGGATGGATTCTGACTCCAGAGTTCATGCCTTCAACTACTATACTGCATTTGTCTCAGCACATGAGAAAGAACATCAGAAAGTCTGTAAACCTAGCTATGTACTTACAGGTACATTGATAAAAACAATTTGGAGTGATACAAATGAATGGATTCAACGTTAAGTTCATTCTTCTGTAAAGAAGCTTAAATGCCTAAGAGAAAGGAAAGACTGAAGCTTAATGTCATGGAGGTCAAGGGAAAGCAATTTAGGAAGGAGGATATCAACAGTGTCAAATGTCAACTGAGTGAGTAATTAACTTAATAACTTGAAGCAAGTCATTCAGCCTCCTTTGTAATTGTTTCCTCGTCAGTAAAATTTGCCATTGCCTTACAGCTCTCTTTTGAAGATTAATGAGATAAGGTTAATAAAGTCCTTGCGGTTTCCTTCCCTAATAGAGACTTTTTTCAAAATACCATGCACAGTTGCAGACTATTTCCTAACAGATAAAACTAAAGGCAGAATATATGTGAATTTTCCGAGTCTTGGGCAGCTGGCTAAGATGGTTTATGTCTTTCAATTCTGGTTGAGTGGCAGCATAAGCTGAAATGTCTGGGTATTTGGAGGAAGAAAAAAGCAAGCAGGTTGCTCGTTTGGTGCCATGTAGACAAACCAATTGATGGATTGACCAATGTTTCCATTTTTCAGCATCCACGATGGCCAGTTGGCGCCCTTTGATTTCTCTTTCATTCGTTCACTCACACCTGTTCATTTAACAAATGTACATGGAGAGTCTCCTGTGTACCCAGAGCCTATCTAGATGTTAGAGTCAAGATGAATGAGATACGTGGGCTTACCTCGGAGCATCCCTGCCCAGGAGGTGAACTTGTAAGCCTAGACTGTCGTTACGCCATAGCGCGTACAATTCCGCGTGGGCCATGTGCACAGTGTACCATGGGAATGCCCAGGAGAGGGACCAGGCTAGGAAGGCTGTTGATTCTTTGTCATCGACCTGGAAGTTTGTGTCCTTGTTCTCTCTTTCCAGGTGAACAAAACACAAATGGCTTGAAAAGCAGAGATGACAACTGAAATTTCTTAACCCTAGCAACTACCTACACAGATCACACAGTCTTCTAGGTGTCAAGACCCTGTGGTTTCGCAGACAACACTTGCCACACCAGTGTTTCCCAGCCCACATTACACTGAGAGCTAGCGAAACTCCTATCCATATAGTCTTCAGGTTCCCTTGGGTCACGTATGTAAGTCCAGTGCCTTTGAAAACATTGCTGTGGTAACTCTTCAGAGCCCCACCTGCTATTTCTCGAATCATCCCCAGGCCCTATTTGGTCATTGTATTCACACCAAGCTCTCAGAGGTGGCCCAGCCGCCCCACATCGAGAAGACAACCTAGTATTTCCAGGCGACCTTGTTGTTCACATCTTTGGCTGCTATATTGAACCACGTTTAAAGTGACCTTTCACACTTTGACCAAGCGAGAGATCATGAGGAATGCTGCCATAGGTTTTATGTTCATCTTGCTCTGGCTGAAAAGGACTCGATGCTTATCTTAAATTCTCCGTCATGAATATTGTCTAAAAATCACGCTGCTGTTGCATTTACTATCAGTCGCTAAGGGTCCGTTACTCATTTGGTTTCCAGGATATGTATCCCTAATGGAAAGCAGTATTTGTGTGAATTTGCGCCGGTAGTTGCGTGTCATTGATAGCTTGAAAATAAGCAACTAAAGAGGGGGGCTGTCTGAGGGGCTGGGACATATTAGTTCTTTCTTTGGAAAGCCAGCGTCTCTTCCATTTTGCTTTGGCTCTGCCCTGCATCATGTAGTCTTCATAGAGAAAGGGCACCACGTAGTTCAGATAGCTCAAGTGATCGTCCCGGTAAAATTCTCTCATTCTCCAGCTGACCAAGTGGGTCAAGTGGGTTAAACCTCTGCCTTTGGCTCAGGTCATGATCTCAGGGTCCTGGGATTGAGCTGCTGAAGTTCAGCAGGCCCTCCTGCCTTAGACCCATGTGAGTCTGGGGTTGGGGGGGCAGAAATCATAAATCTGCAACCGCTAATACGTGCCAGCCCAAGATGGCGGCCTTTGGGAGTGTGCAGACCTTTTCAAAGGAGGGTTGTTGAGAGAGTTTAATAGATAGTCCACTGTGTTCTTCACAAAACAAGCTTTCTACTGCAAATGGACTTTATAACTAGCTCTTACACAAGGTAGTTACAAAGTCCTTCTCCCAGCAGGAGAGAAAGTACTGGAAAGTGCTATGATGAACGAACAAAAACCTGGGACCCATGGGACCTGCTTGTAGCTCTTGTTCTCCCAGTTTCCTCATCTGTAAAATGACACACTTTGATAATCAACGTGTCTAGGTCTGACTCTGAATCCGACGTGCCTGGGGAGCTTGTTAAAATGTAGATTCTTGGGACCGGTGCCTAGAAACTCTGAATTTATAGGTGTGTGGTAGGACCTAGGTATCTCTATGTTTAACAGGCATCCCAGGAGATCTTGCTATCAGAGGTCTGCAGACGGGCAATGCCTAGAAGTCACCAAGAGTCAAGATTTCTAAGCTCTCTTTCAGGTTTAAACATGTGTAATTCTAATATTAAAGATCTCTAATCTAGGCAATAGATGAAAATAAGCAGAATCGGTAAGAGGAAGCTTACATTCATATTTTCATGCCAGGCTTTTGTGTTCGGAACTCAGACTTCTGGCTGTGGCTGTGAGTCCAGCAAATGTGCTGGAGTCAGGGTTCAGAATCCTACCCTGGGAAGGGAAGGTGAGCACTGTGAGGTCACCATTTGGGGGGCCAGAATTAGGGTCTAAAAGTCTGGGGCAGGCAGGCAGTCACAGACAGGAGCAGAAGGCTACCTTAGAGGAATTGACTAAGATTTGCACTTCAAGTAAGAAGAGGCTAAGGAGGCGTAGAGACCCACAGAGAAGTGGAGAAGTGTGAGTTGAGAATAAAAATAAGATCTTGGAATGAACTGATGGTCTGTGCATTAGTAAAGAAAGACTGTGACTGGCAAGTTTCTACACCGATTTTTGAAGACATTCCTTGGTATAAAAGGAAGACAGCAGGTGAACGGGCTGCGATTGGATCAGAAACGATTCTCAGGGGGCGCCTGGGTGGCTCAGTGGGTTGAAGCCTCTGCCTTCGGCTCAGGTCATGATCCCAATGTCGTGGGATTGAGCCCCGCATCGGGCTCTCTGCTCAGCGGGGAGCCTGCTTCTCCCTCTCTGCTTGCCTCTCTGCCTACTTGTGATCTCTGTCAAATAAATAAAATTAAAAAAAAAAAAAAAGGAAACGATTCTCGGGTCAGAAGGTCTTGGAGATGCACCTGGCCTGGTATTCTCCTGACCTTTGGGCCATCAGTGCAAGGGCTGAGGGGAATGGTTCTAGCTGGAAAGGGACTGTAGCCAGACGGTGTGAGCAGAAAGATGGGATTGGATCTGAGGGAGCCCAGGACACCCGGCTCAAACGACCCAGAGAGATCTGATCACGTGCAATAATGAGCAGCAGGGAAGGGCTTTTGGTATCAGTAGCTAAACATAAAGGAGCCGCTCTTTGCCTGATAGTTTTCCACACAGATAATGACCTTTAGAGGTACGTTTTGCTCCTTCAGTGGAAAACTTAGAAGAATATAGGCATCATGGTTGACTGTCCTCAAGGCTAGGAGTAGGACACTGTGGCCTAGGTGGGCCGAACGGTGCCTGAGAACTGGTGGGTGAAGGGCTGAGGCTTGAGGACTGTTTTCTGCCATGCCTGGGATGACCAGGAGGGGGAGCCAGTCATTTGGTTGATGCCCTATACTCTGTCATGAGATGGCTTGAGACAGACAGCGTTTTGATCAGAAATGGCAATGGATTTCGTTGATAATACCTCTTCAGTTTTCTGCCATATATATTATTAGAAAGCTATATTTAGAGTAGATAAATGATAAAAATAACTCCATAATTACAACCCTGGAAGTTGAATGTATCACGGACTGAAAGGGCTTCTTTGATTTGACAGAAAAGATGCCTTTGACCATTGTTCACTGGGCTCATTTGTTGATATTTCCCATGCACACCACATTTTTTCCCTTCTGGGAGGCTTTTTATTTTCCATTAATTCTGGGTTTTTCTCCTTTCCACAGATAACCTTTAAAAAATAGTTCTGGACCCTGGTCTCTCTTGAAGCCCATAAGCCAACACCCTTCTTAATTTTTTTGTTGTTTTGAAATAAATATATACTAAATGTCATAGTTATCAGCTCCCATGAATTAGTGTCTACAATTTTTAGGAATTTTCAGAGTAGCTACCTAATAGCTTACTTTTTCTGTTGTCAAGGTATCTCTTTTTCAAAGCGGTACTCCCAATTTTGCCAAAGTCGCCCATGTAGTTAATTGTTTATGTATGCTCCTGTAATTTTCTTGTCAATGTACAAATCCTTTTGCTTTGCTGGGGAAAGATTGTATAGTCATTGAGCCCTGCACAATAACAATTTTTACAGCCGTTTGTGCAGAAATGGATTCCTTTTGACAATTAAGAGCTAGGCAGGCTAGACGAAGTGCATTCTCTTGAATTCCAATGCTAGCAAGATGGTCAGTCTTGTCGGCCTGTTTGTTTATGCCAATCTCACCATGTCTGAAAATGTGTAGTTGGGGCATGGAAGTTACTGAGCAGGGCCTCCCCAAGAACTTGAAATATTGGAAATCACTCCCTAAGAGTTAGGCTAAAAAAATCAACAAGTCATGACTGAGTACAGAGCTACACAAATTCCCATTACAAAAGAACAACATGGTTACATATTTCTTTGGAAAATTTTATAAAGCATGAATGTAGGAAAAAAGACAGGAAGCAAATTGCTGAAGGCTGGCTATTATTGGTAATAATTGGCAGTAGTATGGGTGATTATTATTGTACTTTTTCGAACGTTATGTTTTAAGTTTCACAAAGAGAATGAGCAGGACTGAGACAGAGACAGACAGATTGAAGGGCTCCTAGGGAAAAAAGACCAGACAGTAGCCTGATTGACAGCATTAACACACTTGAAGAAAGAATGTGTCAGTCAGGGAGTGGGGGTGGGGGTTCGCGGTTGGTCGTGAAAGGGGATGAAAAGGAGACAGTCACAAAGATTGTAGCACTGATCAGCCCCCTCCTGCCCAGGGAAAGAGACTGTCTTGTACAGCTCTGGACTGGGCACAGAGGCAGTGCAGCAAAGCAGTGAATGAGTGGGTTCCCAAACCTGGACTGAGTAGATCACTCCCCAGTTTTATGACCTTGGGCAAGCAGCCACACCTTTCAAAACTTCAGTCTCTGTAACACAGGGATTTTCATAATGGTGCTTACCCCATAGGACTTTTGTGAGAATACAAGGAGATAATTTACGTATTTAGTACAGTGCCTGGCCTCCTTGAGGGTTAGCTATTATCTTAATATGGTATTGTAGCATCCTATTTATAGAGATAGAGTTCAACATGATTCAATGTTCAAATCTTATAACTTGAGTCAATATCAAGTCCATGTTTATTAAGCAAGTTTTGGATTATAATGTGTCTGCCCAGGTTGTCTACCGGTAGGGAGATTATGTGAGGATCTGTGCTTTCGTAAATTATGTTTGTCATTATAAAGTGGTACACTGGCATTCAGCTTCGATTCTGCAATCTTTGGAGGGCTTGAAAGTATGGACTCAATCAATCTGGGATATTGTCAAAATTGAGTTTGGGTTTCTCCAAACCCTGGGCATTTTGTCTTGTTTTGTTATTTATTTTGGAGACTGCCCTCTGCCATCTCAGTGGATGTAAATCCACCCCTGAGTGAAATATACACTTGTCTCCGAACCTCATGAAGTTTCCTTGAAGCCAGTCTTCCAGCATCCTTTAGCCAACTAGCTTCCTCTGTTTTGATCAGAAGTTTTACAGAATAAAAATAAAAATTTCATGCTCTCTTTTGATGTTGTTTGAAATATCAGTAATGGTGAATATGCCATTTCAAACTATCGTGCCTTCTCCTCCAAGGAAACACGCTAGGCTCCCACACTGGGCATTGGAGAGAGGTGCTGAAGAGCTCAGACTTTGAATTCTAGCTGTGTGGCTGAGGGCAAGTTATTTCTGCTTTCTGGGCCTCAGTTTCCTCATCTACGAAATGGGAAGAAGAAGAATACCCTATCTCATGAGATGGTGGTGGGGATTAAATGAAGTAATAAATATAAGGGGGGCAGGGTAGTGCCTGGTCCAAATGAGTGTGCGGTGTGTCGGGATGTTAGTTGTAACCAAGTCATTATAGAACTGGGCTGCTGAACATCACGTTAGTGATGGTAATCCACCTGGGTTGTCAATATCAGCAATCGCTCCCAGGATGCTGTGGCATTCTTAAACTTTATTGAAAAAAGGGGGGCACATAGCATTTATGTGATCATAAATCTGAGGATCATAGATCATCAGATCAGCCAAACTGGGCCGATGACAGAGATATGGTTCCAGCTAGGTTGGGACCAATCACCGTGTGTGTTCACCAGGTCACTTGTCAGCAGCGGACCTTTCTTGGTGTAGGTATGCGCTGGCAGGACACACCAGCACGTCTTTACTGACATGGGTCTGCTGAGTTAAATTAACATTCTCATCCAGCCCACCTCATTCTGTGGAAACAAGTTGGCAAGCTGGGGTGTGAGCTGACCCCCGTGGTCCCTTTGGCTAAAAACAACGGGCCGTATTGGCAAACGTTTCCTTCATTTTTTTTTCTTTTGACGGCAACGTTCACTGAGCTCGCTTGGTGTTCTCTGAGAGGCACATGGAAAGGAGACTGAAACTTGAACAGAGGAAGAGGAGGGGGACACGGGGAAAAGAGGCATGCTGCAATTGGTCAGCATATGTGTATTCATAGCTTGTTCTATAGTAAAGATTTTGATCCCGACGGTTCTGAAAAGCTTAAAGACCTAGCACAGATATGGGGCAGGCTAATTATGAGCTGATCACAGGGATGATTTGAGCATCGTTTATATCAATATTCCAATGAACCGTTGACATCACGGTGTGCCTGGACCAGAAGATATCCATAGTTCCTTCCCCACTCCCTGCCCAAAGAATTTAGAACCAAAGGAAGAATAGAAAAGGGTCCACTTCTCTAATTTGGGGTCTGTCACTCTGGGCCAACAATATTGCCTTTAGTGACTACATCCACGGGCAGATTTTGGAAAATGACAAAATTGAATTTTGATTCATCTTTTTTTTTTTTTTGGTGACACATGTCTCAAACTAGAACAATAACATTCTGAGGGGCTTCCTCTTGTCTCTCTTTCTTTAAATGGACAGAATTTTCAGTGATGCCAACTCCACTGTTCTAGACCCCATGAGTTGGAATTTCTAGCTTGGCTGAGGCCAGTTAGGTCAGTGGAGGAGGACACAGTGCAGAAATCAGGGCTGCCCCCCAGGCCCACATGCAGGGCCCCCAGGCATGTTTAAAGAAAGTGCTAGCCAGCAGGGTAAGAAGACCTCATTAGGGAAAGTGACTGTAACTTATATTTTAGAGATTTTCTTTAAAATGCCCAATCTCAAAATCAGCTTTTTCCAGGCAATTTGCCAAATTATAGCAATGGCCTGTTCTAAAAATGCCCATTTAAAATAAGCTCTCTTGAATGGAACACTGTGGCAGAGGTCTACCTGGCAGAAAGCCACTCTAGACATCACATTACTCCCCAAATTATTTTAATATAATGCCCAGGCCTTTTAGTTATTTAGGTGCTATTTTCTTTGAACACAGAAAATGTCAGTGTACCCAAAGCAGACAGAAATGGGGCCGACCTGGTCAACAGCTGGTTTTCCTTTCCCACAGAGGCTCCCTTTACACGGATTGAACCTGGAGAGTTTACAAGGTCCCTTGTTCATTAAACTGGGTCCCGCGTCCTATCTTTTGTTGATTCACCCCCAGGTCCCAGCTCCGCATTCCCTCCCAGATTTAAATATTAAGTCTGTGGGATTGAGGGTTGGGGCCGTGTAAAAGAAGGAAATCCACCCTGACCTACTGAAGGGAAAACTGCTGGAAGCTGTGAGGAAGAAGATGAGGAAGGCGAGAAGGATCCTTGCTCTGTTTCCTCCCCTTGTCCGGAGTAGCAGTGCAGCGGAGCAGCAAGGGCAGTCGGTTGGAGGTTCGCCAAAGAGAGCTCTGCCATCACGGGCTTGGTACTGCTGCAAAAAAGGCTTGCAGTTCCTCAGAAGCCTGGGGACAAGTGGCGGCAGAATGAGTCCGTGTCTCTGCTGCTGCTGCGAGTAACTGCGCTAGCATAGAGGGACGGGCCTCCCGTTTTTAGCTCAGGACACGGGGCTCTCTCCTACATCGCGATAGGATGGCTGCCAGGGGTACTCAGCCAACACAGAATGGGAAGCTGAATCAGGCACTGGTATCTGTGGGAATGCTGGCTTCTCTTTCAGCCCACACCCTCTTTTCTTCCGGGTTGTAATTTTAGGATTATGTCAATCACTGGCTCTCCATTTCGATCACTTTCTGTGAAGCCCAGGTCCACATTTTGTTAAAATAATCATCCATTCGTGACTGTTCCGAAGGTCAAATGCCGTCAGGTCACCTCGCCCTTAGTCATTAGGATCACATGTGATTGCTTTATAATACAGTACAGACCACCCTTGTGCCCACCGTGTCCCTCCCTGGTCACTCCTGAATGGGTGGCATTAGGCATTTGCTACAAGGAGCTGTTGCATGTGCTTTATGTACTGACTTCTTAAGAAATGTCCATGTAAAAAGCCAATCAATGAGGTTTTGGTCAAACAAATGTTTCTCTAATCCACTTGGAGTTCAAACTGGGGTTTCAGGCTCCTCAGATAGCCACTGAAGCCCCGTCATTGCTGCAGACCTAAATTCAGGCAGCGGCCAAGTCTCAAAATGTAGCTGGTTTAGTGCAAATGGGTACCGATTAATAATCCATCCAGGCCTCGAGAGATGAGATGGCCTGCCGAGTAGTTTATACTGGTACCGTGGTATCTTTTCTACTGTATCTCGCCATTCCGGATGTCAGTGGAATTGGCTCATCAAAAACTAAGGTGAGGGCGCCTGTGTGGCTCAGTGGGTTAAGCCGCTGCCTTCGTCTCAGGTCATGATCTCAGGGTCCTGGGATCGAGTCCCGCATCGGGCTCTCTGCTCAGCAGGGAGCCTGCTTCCTCCTCTCTCTCTCTGCTTGCCTCTCTGCCTACTTGTGATCTCTCTCTGTCAAATAAATAAATAAAATCTTTAAAAAACAAAACAAAAAAAAAAAACAAGGTGAAAGTGGGGCCCCTGGGTGGCTCAGTCAGTTGAGTGTCTGACTCTTGGTTTCCACTTGGGTTCTGATCTAACCCTTCCCTCGCTCGGACTTCCGCCCATGTGTTCTCTTCCTAAAATAAATAAATAAGATCTTAAAAACCAGGGTGGAGAAGGAGGTGATGTGGGGTATGAAGGAGGAGAGAGATCACAGACAGTACTCAAGTACATCCACACTGTAGTTTTGGATACATGCTAGTAATTTTCTTCTTAAACAAAAGAAAGGCAATGTCAGAAAGAGATCGTCAAACCCCTGCTGGAAGGAGGAAGAAAAGCTTGATTCCTGAGACACTCCATGGAGTCACCTTTACTGAAGAAAGAATTCTTTATTTTAGGTGTTCAGGAAGTCGTGAAACACTTCCTCTTCTGCATGTAACCATTTTTGACTTGTCGAGAAGCAGCCAGCCTTTTTCAAATGTTCCAGCTGTTGAGTCAAAATTTCAGATCCTAGTGGCTGCTTCATGGCCTTGATGGTCCTGTGATGCCAGTGAGGGCAACGGAGGCCACCAGGCCCAGCCTCACTGGGGACATCTTCCCAGTAACACGGTCATCTTCTGACCAGCTGACTTGTTTCCTGAATCTCAGAACATGAGATTCACCCCTGCTTCTGCCCCGTTCTCTCCCCGAGTCTCATACCAGACACAAACACACATGACTCCATCCTAAGGAGGAAGCAAAAGTCACTTTATAAAGTTTTTAGAATATAAGAGCAACATGCCAAAAATAAGACATTCCTTCCTTTGGCAAGCTCATGGGAAAGCCACATGGTTGACCTGTGCTGGTGGTCTGCCCCTTCCCACACGCCCCTGACCTTGGCCGCTGTCACTGCTGCCACACCCGGTGTGTTTCCCCCCAAGTTCATCAGACCAGCCTTCACAAACCCCCTAGCCTTTGCCTTCCCTGGGTTTCATGTGCTGATGTCCCCTGCAGGAGACTGAGTCCCGACAAACGGCCAAGATCCTGGCCCCTGAGTCTGGTCTGCCAGTAGCACTTTGAAGGAACTGTGCCTCAAGGGAGGGCCTGGCCTTTTCGCAAAGGCTAGCTTTTCAATTAAATACCATAGTTTTATGATTAGAGCTGAGAGCTCTGAGACTTGATACCCACATCAATAATCCCTAGGAAATGCACAGTATTGACCTTTTTCACTTCTTTTCTTATAATTTCCATTTCACCATGGCTATACGGCACTGCAGGCAGTGTGTTTCTAGGGAATTACCATTCTTTGTAAGTAGCTGGAATCGTTTAGACTTTTGCCGTCTTCCTTGCATTTTCACTGGGTTATGGAGTTATTTTCCTAAAATGTCCAGTGAACCCAGTGCAGCCCAACATCTGAAATATTAAGTTTTTTTTTCCTTTTTTTTTTTTTTTGAGTTGAGCCAAAAAGAAAAGTGAAGAGGTGGGGGGGTGGGCAGGGAAGAGGAGCTACCCATACCTTGAGTCATTAGTGCATAGTGTTTTAATGGATAAGCTCTGGGGTCAGACTGTTTGCATGCAAATCTTGGCTTTTCTGCCTACCCATGGTATAACCTTTGGCAAGTTGCTTGACCTCTTTGTGCCTCAGTTTTCATATCTGTAAAATGGGGACAATATTATACCCCCTCCCTGCCATAGGATGGTTCTGATTGTATGTGAATTAATTCACACAGAACACTCAAAATCCTGCCTGGCACAGGTAAATGCTCCATGGATATTAGTTCTTATTATGCCTAAAGCCAATCTTTAAGTGCCAGGCAATGTTTTCCCTGGAATAAAATGGATATAATGGGGGAAAACATTCACAGATAGGAGCCCTGTGTTGCTGTCACCAACTACCACATACCTGTATGCCTTAGAGCTCATCTTAGCTTCAGCCACTTTATCTGTGAAGTTGGTGTAATAATAATTCCCCGAGCTACCGTTTGCACGTGTGCATGTGTGTGTACCGCTCTCCCTGCCCCCCACCACATACACTCACATTGACTTCTGGTGAGCGATAAGGAAGAGAATTAAATGAGAATACAACAGTTTAAACTCTGAAATGACCCGAAACACTTCAGCTATGATAATGGGTGTACTTAGGCTATAACAGATTTTCAGAACAAGGTGTTTTATGCTTTTCAAAGGAAATAGGCCACCCCATACTTTATCATAGCTGGTTATTGTAAGCCTCTAGGGCCTAAGAACCATTTTGTTTGCATGTTTTATTCACAGTCTGGCAGATAGTGTGGCTTCGGTACCATTAAATGGAAAAAAATTTCACTTTATACAAGTGAAATCAATCTAATGAAACAGCTCAGATGCCTCAGAAATGGTCCTTAAATAGGTTTCTAGCAAGTGGTTAATATTATTGACTTCCCATAGCATCAGGGGCCTGTAATAATTTAGGGCCCAAACAAATTGAAATTTGGTTTGGACACATTTCTTAAGTGACTGTGTTATGGTTCAGTGGGAGAGGCGATAGCTCGGCTCTTTGGGGCTTGCGATCCCTTAGCCAAAATTCACCTTGTTTTTCACAGGAGAGCAGACAGTCGCGGCATGGCTCTCTGGGTATAAAAAATGAAAAGAAAATTGTTATAAAGAGTGCTCAGTGAGTACTTGTTGAGTATGTAAACAAATAAGGCCTTAGCGGGGGCGAGGGGAGTATGTAGAAATTCTTTCATTTCGTATCTCAGTGGTTAAAGGAGGAAGATGAGCAGATAAAAGCAAGACTGGGTGAAAGCAGTGCATTTGTTGTCCTGAAACACAAAAGACCCCCTAGTTGTTGCACTCTTTCTTTTTCGTATCTAAAGTTGTATCGAAAGGAAATACAGGCCTTTATTAGATAAAAGCACTAACAGAATGTTTGCATTGGAATCTTTATATGAAGCCCTTCCCTCTTTCTGGAGCAGAATCTTGCATTTAACATGTCTTCAAAAGCCGGCTTTTATTTTCCCAAGCTATGGCTAGGAACAGTAGGTGGTTCAGAGAAGAAACCTCTTAGCCTTGATATATGGAATTATGGTCACACACGATAAAAAGGAAATTTCACAGGTCGAAGAGACAGTAAGCAGACCTAAAATGTTGCTGTGATTTTTTTGGTTTAGCTAGGACATAAGCCATTCTTCTCATGATTGTCTGGAGCTACCCATGTCCAGTCCCCATAAACTCATCAGAGAAGGATCTTCAAAAACAAAAAGGAAAAGAGAAGATTTCAATTAGTGGAGTGATTTGGTGAACCCTGGGGCTTTTTCACTGTTCGTTGTGACATCTCAGAGTGACAGTAGAACTTCACTTCCTTGGATACTATTGGGCTTTCTTTTGTAAAGAGTGAACTGCAAAACCTTGCGAATGTGACCCCAGTGCTTCCTTTGGTAGGTGTTATTTCTTCACCATGGGAATCTTGGAGAGGTGAGAATATTTCCTAATCAACCAAAAGTTGGCTCATTCAAGTGGAAGCGTGGGAGACAGTGAAGAATGAAAAGACTATAACAGAACTACCTCATCAAGGTGATAGGGCAAGGTATGGTCCAGCATGAAAAAAGCTGGCACACAATATTCTCTTAAGAGGACCAGAGTTCTTCATGGCATGTTACCAGTAAAATGAATTCCCGATCCCCAGTAACTTCTAGAAGACTCACTGTCTGGAGTTCCTGTACAGTCTTCTGTTTCACCACCTTCCTGATTTCCCAAGAGTGGCTTGTTCCTAAATCCAGGGAGAAGACAGACCTACGTCTTCTGAGCTGTGATGAAGCCAGCATTGTTAGTGCCTACCTATTAAAGTTGTTACATACATTTGAGCAAAATTTTTAAGATATGGCTGAAGGTTTAAAAGAGAAAAGATTTTGGAAGGACCCTGCACTCATGTCCAACCTCGGGCCCTGACAATTGTGAGGATGACAGTGTTGGGCTACTAATGAATCCCTGACAAGGGTCTGGCCACACATGAGTACAAACACTTCTATAGTTGCTACTCAAACTCGGGAGAATACGTTGTTGAAGCCATCTATTTGTGCAGGTCTATGGCCAAACTGTAAGTGGATGTAACCTTTCTTTTTAACTTTCACATGTGAGGCTTCTAAATACTGAGGTCCATCAATTAGAAGTAAAGAAATGAGTGGGAAAACAATGAAAGGAATGTATTTTTCAAGGGCTATTACAGCTATCACTTCACAGATTAAAACATGCATACAGTGCTCGCTTCGGCAGCACATATACTAAAAACATGCATACATACATATGTATGTACATATAGACTTTCCCCCAAGGGCTATCACAGACCTGAGAAGAACATTAAAATGATTCACTGGGGGGGCGCCTGGGTGGCTCAGTGGGTTAAGCCGCTGCCTGCGGCTCAGGTCATGATCTCAGGGTCCTGGGATCGAGTCCCGTATCGGGCTCTCTGCTCGGCGGGGAGCTGCTTCCTCCTCTCTCTCTCTCTGCCTGCCTCTCTGCCTCTCTATCTGTCAAATAAATAAATAAAATCTTAAAAAAAATGATTCACTGGAAGAATTAATAAAAATCCCAACAGAAGTTGGAATAACACTTTGAGTATCTTCTCTGTGAACTATTCTAGAAAACATGAGGGCTTTTCTTACAGCCTAAACTTGCCATTTTTATGTGGCTGATTTTTAAAGAAATTGTTCAGTACTCGAAAATAACACTAAAATGTGTTGCCTATGTGGATGTTTTGGTCCATTGACCTTTTCTGGTGGTTTTCGCAATTAAAATTACATCGATGCCATATGGCATCTACCGTATGCTAGAACTTCTTAACTCGTGAAGGAAGTGTCAAAGCAGATCGAGGAAGAAGGCAAAGCGAGGTAACACTTTCCAGGGGTTCTAGTCACTGGCTACATCAAGGACTAATTTCCAAGGTCCAGTTTTTCTCATTAAAAGATAACATTTAAATTTTAGAGCAGTTTTAGGTTTAAACAAAAATCAGCCAATAGTATGAAGTTTCTCTTTGCTCCCTCTCCCCGGCACACAGTTTCTTTTGTTATTACCATTATTAGCATTAGTGGAGTACATTTGTTATAATGAATGAACCAATATCAGCACATTATTATCAGCCGAAGTTTGTAATTTACAGCAAGATTCACTCTTTGCATTGCACAGTTCTATGGGTTTTAACAAATGTGTTATGTCTTGTATCCTCCACTAGAATATCATACAGAACTATTTCACCCCCTTAAAATTTCCCATGCTTTGGGGCACCTGGGTGGCTCAGTGGGTTAAAGCCTCTGCCTTCAGCTTAGGTCATGATCTCAGGGTCCTGGGATTGAACACCACATTGGGCTGTCTGCTCAGCGGGGAGCCTCCTTCTCCCCCCCTCCCCGACTGCCTCTCTGCCTACTTGTGATCTCTCTCTCTGTCAAATAAATGAGTAAAATCTTTAAAAAAAAAATCAGGTTGTTTGTTAAAAAAAAAAAATTCCCATGCTTCACCTGTTCATCCTTCTCCTTCTCTACCTCCAAAGCCCTGGCAACCGCTGATTTTTTGGGGAGGGTCTCCACAGATTCACCTTTTCCAGAATGGCAAATAGTTGGAATATATATACCCTTTTTAGACTGGCTTCTTTCACTTAGAAACAGACATCTGAGGCTCCTTCCTATATCTTCATGGCTTGATTGCTCATTTCTTTTTATCAGTAGATAGTATTCCATTGGATGGATGGACCGCTTTCCATCTACCCTGTTGAAGGACATCTTGCTTGCTTCCAGTTTGGGGCAATTATAAATAAAGTAGATATAAACTTTCATGTGCAGGTTTTTGTGTGAATGTGAGTTTTCAACCACTCAACTAGGTAAATATCTAGGAGCACATATGCTGGATCATGTGGTAACAGTATGCTTAGTTGTCTAAGAAGCTGCCAAACTATCTTCCAAAGTGGCTGATCTATTTGGCAACAGCAGTGTTGTTCTGCGTGTTTGTCGGCATTTGCTATCATCAGTGCGATGAATTTTAGACATTCTAATGGTTGTCTAGTGGTACCTCATTGCTGTCTTCATTTTTAATTCCCTAATGACACATGACATTGAGCATATTTTCTCAGGCTTATTTGCCACCTGCAGGTTTTCTTTGGTGAGATATCGATCTACCCCGATCTTTGGTCTATTTTTAATTGGGTTTTTTGTTTCCTTGTTGAATTTTAAAGGTTCTTTGTATATTTTGGGTACAAGTCCTTTATCAGATATATTTTGCCATATTTTTTCTCAGTCTGAGGCTTGTTTTCTCTTTCTCCTAACAGATGTTTTTCTCTTCATTCTGTTAACATCACAGAACACATGTTTTGGCTTTTAAAAAAGTCTAACTTAACAATTTTTTATTTCATGGATTGAACTTTTGATGTTGTATCTAAAACCTTATTGCTAAACCCAAAGCAATCAAAATCCTCTCGCATGTTATTTTCTAGACGTCTTCTACTTTTCCGTTTTACATTTAGATCTACAATCCATTTTGAATTAATTTTTATGAAAGATATAATGTCTTTATCTCAACTTACTTCTTTGCGTATGGGTATCCAGTTGTTTCAGAACCATTTGCTGAAAAGACTGTCCTTTCTCCATTGAATTGCCTGTGTCCTTTCTGTGAGTCTTTTTCCAGGCTCTGTATTCTGTTCCATTGATCTGTTTCTTTATTCTTTTGCCAATACCATGCTGTCTTTATTACTGTAACTTTATAGTAGAGTTCTTGAAGTCGAATAATGCCAGTCCTTCGATTTTGTTATTCTTTAGTGTCATGATGGCTATTCTGGGTCTTTTGCCCTTTCCATATAAACTCTAGTATTGATATCCACAATATAACTTGCAGAGATTTTGATTGGGATTCCATTGAATCTATAGATTATGTTGGGAAGGATTGACTCCTTCATAATAATGAGCCTTTCTGTCTATATACATAGAGGATCTCTCTGTTTGTTCTTATACATATTTTGTTAGAATTATACCTAAGCAGAGTTACATTTTTTGGGGTGCTTATATAAATGGTATAGTGTTTTCAATTTAAAATACCAGTCAATTATTGTTGGTATATAGAAAAAATGGGCTTTTGTGTATTAACTTTGTATCTTGCAACCTTACTTTAATCACTTACTAGTTCACAGAGAATTTTTTGTCAGTTCTTTGGGATTTTTCTACATAGACAGTCCTGTCATTTGTGAACAAAACAGTTTATTTCTTCCTTCCCAATCTGTATGCCTTGTATTTCCTTGTCTTGTTGCATTAGCTAGAACTTTAAGTACGATGTTGAATAAGAGTGCTGAGAGGGGGGGGCTCCTGGGTGGCTCAGATGGTTAGACATCTGCCTTCGGCTCAGGTCATGATCCCATGGTCCTGGGATCGAGCCCCGCATCTGGCTCCCTGCTTGGGCGGGGAGTCTGCTTCTCCCTCTCTCTCCCCATTGTACCCCCTGCTAGTGCTCTCTTGATCTCTCTGTCAGATAAATAAAATCTTAAAAAAAAAAAAAAAAGAGTGCCGAGAGGGACATCCTTGCCTTGTTCCTGATCTTACGGGCAAAACCTCTAGTTTCTCACCATTAAGTACAATGTTAGCTGTAATTTTTTGTGGGTATATTTTATCAGGTGGAGAAAGTCCCTCTCTCTTTCTCATTTGTGGATGGCTTTTATCATAAATTGTGTTGGCTTTTGGCAATTTTTTTTTCTGCACCTATTGCTATGATCATGTGATTTTTCTTTTTTAGCCTGTTAATATGATGGATTCCATTAATTAGTTTTTTGGATGTTAAGCCAGACTTGCATATCTGAAATAAATCCCACTTGGTCATGGTGTATGACTCTTTTTATACATTGCTGGATTTGATTTGCTAATATTTTGTTGTAGATTTTTGCTTTTATGTTCATGAATGATATTGGTCTATAGCTTTTCTTTCCTGAAATGTCTTTATCTGGTTTTGGTATTAGGGTAATAATGGCCTCATAGAAATGAGTTAGGAAGTGTTCTCTCTGCTTCTGTTTTCTGGAAGGCATTATAGAGAATTGGTATTCTTTTCTCTTTATATGTTTTATAGAATTCACCTGTGAAACCACCTGGACCTGGTGCTTTTCTTTTGGAAGGTTGTTACTTAATTACTCAATTTTTTTAATAGATACAGGCCAATTTAGATTATCGATTTCTCTTTGTTTAAGTTTTGGTAGTTTTGTCTTTCAAGGAATTGGGGCAATTCATCAGTTTTATCAAGATTATGGCCATAGTGTTGTTCATAATATTCATGTATTATTCTTTTAATACCCATGGAATCAATAGTACTGACTCCTCTTTCATTTCTCATATTAGTAAATTGTGTTTTTTTATATCTCTTTTTGGATTAGCCTGACAAGATATTTTTGAATTTCATTGATCTTTTCAAAGAACTAGATTTTGGTTTCATTGGATTTCTCTATTGATTTTCTTTTCTAAAAAGGTATATTTATTTGAGAAGAGAGAGAGTGCATGCATGCGCATGTACACGCACGTGCACAAGCTGGGGGAGGGGCAGAGGTAGAGGGAGAGAATCTCAAATATACTTCCTGCTGAGCATGGAGCCTGACTCAAGGCTCGATCTTATGACCTTGAGATCATGACCTGAACTGAAATGAAGAGTTGGACACTTGGGGCACCTGGGTGGCTCAGTCATTAAGCGTCTGCCTTTGGCTCAGGTCATGGTCTCAGGATCCTGGGATGGAGCCCCAGACTGGGTTCCCTGCTCAGTGGGGAGCCTGCTTCTCCCTCTGCTTCTGACCCTCCCCCTGCTTGTGCCCTCTCTCCCCGTGTCAAATAAATAAAATCTTAAAAAAGAGTTGGACTTAACTGACTAAACCACCCAGGTGCCCTATTTTCTCTATTGATTTTCTGTTTTCAATCTCATTGATTTCTGCTCTAATTTTTATTATTTCTTTTCTTCTGCTTGCTTTAGGTTTATATTACTCTTCTTTCTCTGGTTTCCTTTGCTGAAATCCTACTGAGTTGAGATCACTTCTCTTTTCTAATATATGCATTCAATGCTAGAAATTTCTAAGTACTTCTTTTTCTGCATCCCACCAATATTGTTCTTTCATTTTTTACTAAGTTTTTTCTTTTTATTCCAGTACAATTAACATACATTGTTATATTAGTTTCATGTGTGCAATATAGTAATTCAACAATTCTGTACATTACTCTGTTCATCATAAGTGCACTCTTAATCCGCTTCCCTATTTCAACCATCTCCCCACCCTATCTCCCCTCTGGTAACCATCAGTTGTTTTTTTTTTTCTATAGTTAAAAGTCTGTTTTGGGGTTTTCTCTCTCTCTCTCTCTCTCTCTGTCTTTCTCTTTTCCCTTCACTCATTTGTTTTGTGTCTTTAATTCCACATATGAATGGAATTATATGATATTTGTTTATCTCTGACTTATTTCACTTAACATTAGCCTCTCTAACTCCATCCATGTTCTTACAAATGGTGAGATTTCATTCTTTTTCATTGCATCCCAATTTCAGTAAGTTGTATTGACATTTTAATTTAATTAAAAATATTTTTAAAATTTCTTAAGACTTCTTTGTCCCATGTATTATATAGAATTGTGTTGTTTACTTTGCAAATGATTAGATATTATCTTGTTATCTTTTTGGTATTGATTTGTAATAATTTAAATTCATGTGGTCTAAAAATATGCTTGGCAGGATTTCTATGCTTTTAAATGGGTTTAGATGTACTTTATGGCCCAGAATGCGGTCTGTCTTGGTGAATGTTCCATGTGAGCTTGAGAAGAATGTATATCCTGCTGTAGTTGGATGAAGTATCCTATAAATGCCAATGAGATCTATTTGATTGATGGTGCTGTTCAGTTCAACTCTATCCTTCAACTCTATCCTTACCATCCCTGACAGAGGGATGTTGATGTCTCCAACTATAATTGTGGATTTATATATTTCTCTTTATAATTCTATCAGTTTTTGCTTCATACATTTTGATGTTCTGTTGATAGTTGCATACACATTAAGGATTACGTCTTCTTGGAGAATTGAGCCCTTTATCCCTAATAGTTTCCCTTCTTCCAAAGTGTGCTTAGTCTGAAATTAATTTAGCTCTTCTAGTTTTTTCTTAGCGTTAGCATGGTATGTCTTTCTCTCTTTATCTATATCTTTATATTTAAGTCGTGTTTTCTGTAGACAATCTGTGTTTGGGTCTTGTTTTTATATTTACTCTGCTAGTCTCTATTTTTCACCTTGTATATTTAAAGATTGTATGTTTAAGTAATCTCTACGCCCAACATGGGGCTCGAACTTACAACCCTGAGATAGAGAGTTGCATGCTCTATGAACTGAGCCAGCCAGGTGCCCCTTCTTGGTGTATTTAAACCATGGACATTTAAAGTGATTAGTGATATAATTGGATTAGTATCCACCATGTTTGTAACTGCTTTCTATGCATTGCACTTCTTCTTTGTTATGGATGCTTTTAACCTTCTTTCTTTACCTTCTCAGGTTTTAAGTGAACATTATTTTTTTTAAAGATTTTATTGATTTATTTGACAGACAGAAATCACAAGTAGGCAGAGAGGCAGGCAGAGAGAGAGGGAGAGAGAGAGGAGGAAGCAGGATCCCCACTGAGCAGAGAGCCCAGTGCGGGGCTCGATCCCACGACACCAGGATCACGACCTGAGCCAAAGGCAGAGGCTCCAACCCACTGAGCCACCCAGGTGCCCCAAGTGATTTATGTGATTATGTGATTAAGTGATTATGATTCCATTTTTTCTCTTCTCTTAGCATATCAATTATACATCTTTTTGAAAAAATTTAGGGGTTTCCAGAAAGTTTGCAATATACAATCTAAAACTATTTTAAATCTACTTTCAAATAACACTGTATTGCTTCACTGGTAGTGCAGCTACCTTATAACAGGTTATTCCAAATTTCTCTCTCCTGTTCCATCCACATCCTATAATCACCAAATACATTGTTGCTATTATTGTTTTGAACAATTATTTATTAGGTCAGTTTTTGAAAAAATAAATATAGAATATTTTATTTTACCTTTATTTATTCCTTCTCTGATGCTCTTCCTTTCTTCATGTAGACACAATTTTCTAACCTATACAATTTCCCTGAAAATTTGCTTTTAACATTTTATGCAAGGCAGGTCTACTATGTCAAATTGTTTCTATTATTGTTTGAGAATGTCTTTATTTTTCCTTCCCTTTTCATTAAAAATTTTGCTGGAAACAGAATTCTACATTGTGAGGTTTTTTTCTTTCAACACTAAATATTTCACTTCCCTCTCTTTTTTGAAAGAGTGAGAGAGAGAGCAGGGTAGGGAAGGGGCAGAGGGAGAGAGAGAGAGAGAATCTTAAGCAGGTTTCAGGCCCAGTGCCTGACATGGGGCTCGATCTCATGACCCTGAAATCATGATCTGGGCCGAAATCAAGAGTCAGATGCTTGACCAACTGAGCCACCCAGGCATCCCACTTCCCTCTCTTTTTACTTGCATGGTTTCTGGTGAGATGTTCAATCCAACTCTTCTATTTTTTCCTCAATAAGATGACTTTTTCTTCCTCTGGCTTCTTAGAAGATTTTTCTCTTTCTCTTTGGTTTTCTGCAGTTTAACTATGATATACCTAGGAGTAGATATTTTGATATTCAACCTGCTTGTTATTCACTGAGCCTCCTGGGCCTTTGGATGGTGTCTATCATGAATTTTGTGAAAATTTTGGCCATTATTACCTCAAATATTTCTTCTGCACTGTTCTCTCTACCTTTTCTTTCTGCAATTGCAATAACACATATTCTACACCTTTTTAATTTGTCTCATGGTTCTTAGGTGTTCTTTTCTGTTGTTGTGTTTTTTTTTCCTTGCCGCATTTTGGTTTAGGAACTTTCCATGGATGTTTCTTTAAGCTCACTGATTCATCTGTTTGTGTTTTTGATTTCTAACCTTTCCTTTTGATATTTCTGACATTTTCCATCTTTGTATTTACATTACCCAATCTGTTCTTGTATGTTGTTCACTTATTTCCTTATAGCCCTTAACATGTTGATAATAGTCATTTTAAATTCCCTGCCTGATATTTCTAAAATCTGTGCCATATCTAATTATGATTCTGATTATTGCTTTGTCTCTTCAAACTGTTTTTCTTACCTTTTAGCATGGCATATGACTGTTGAACGTAAGGCATGATACAGGGTGATAGGAACTAAGGTATTTACACTTTTAGTGTGAATTTTTTTCAAGATTTTATTTATTTATTTGACAAAGATCACAAGCAGGCAGAGAGGCAGGCAGAAAGAGAAGAGGAAGCAGGTTCCCCGCTGAGCAGAGAGCCCGATGCAGGGCTCGATGTGGGGCTTGATCCCAGGACCCTGGGATCATGACCTGAGCCGAAGGCAGAGGCCTTAACCCACTGAGCCACCCAGGCGCCCCTATTGGGATGTATATTAACTCAGTTCATTAGCTCTATTTATCTGTATCATTTAGCTTTTTATATGTTGTAAAACATATTTTTTAGGGTTCAGTGCCAAATTTTTCTTTATAGCTCTGATTTTTATATTGTTCCAATTTTTCCTGGACATAACTCTCGACTCCTTTCCAGGAAAGAGACAGAGGAAATCCTCCTCTAGCTTAAGTGTACATTATTACCTGACTCCCCGCCCCCCCCACACACACACCAAAAAAATCAATGGGTTGAACTTCCTTGCAATAATTCTAGCCCTTGGCTTCATTTCATGAAATCTCCAGTTGCCAACCTCTAGCTGAGCAACACTTTTCACCTCGCATGGGCTCCTCGAAGTCCCCAAGGAGCTTTTGCTTGAGCAGTTATGGTTTGGTCTGTTGTCCTGTGATGTAGAAGTAAGGGGGTTGGGCAAAACCCAGGGATGTGCTAAGTGGATTCCGAGCTGCCAGAGTTAGAGCAGGGAGCACATGTGAGCTTGAGGTTAGATGTGAACCTGGAGCCCTTTCCCCCTGCAATATGCGTTGTTGTTATTCTTTCTGTAGAAGAGTTCATGATCTTTTGTAATTTTCTTTTTCTATTGATCCAGCAGTGCTGGTAGCAGAAACTTAAAAAAAGGGGGGGGGTTATGGCAGTACGGTCTATGGAATTTTACTGTCATATATCTTGCACGTTAGAGAACACATGCACTGTGGGCTAGAGATGAAATTTGCCTTGTAGAGAATTCATTTTAAGGTAGGAGTCCTCCTTCCTTTACCTCATGCTGCCCCCAAGGCAAAGGTGAAAGTGGGCTTCTGTTTTGTCTGTCTTTGGGCTGCAATTTCTTCTAATACATTTCCACCTGGAGAGGCAAAGCCAATGAGAAAATAATGAGCTTTTAAAAGAACTTAACTTTCTACAAAGATTTTTGAAGATATGTGTGCTGGCTTTAGGGCCGAGGGCAGCTAGAGTGTAACCATGGCTGGGAGACACTAGTCTAAGCTTGCTACTTCTAGTTTGCAGTTATGTGACCCCAAGAATGTGCTTAAACTCTGCTGAGCATCAGTCCTGTCAACCATAAAATGGGGATCACAGTATCAAATTCAGAAGATTGTTGTAAAATGCAGATATTGTAATATTCTTAGAAATGCTTTGTAGACACCAAAGCATATAGCTTGTGAGTACTTTTAAGACGGGGTGATCTACCATTTATCTCCATTGACTGATGACTTCTATACCCCCAGCACCTACGACACAGCCTAATATATAATACATGATGGATAGCTGAAATTAGAATGAAGGAATAGTTTTAAATCTCCAAATTTCTGATGACCTAAAAGAATTCATTGACCGGTCCTTTGTATTGGACTGGATGATCTCTTGGCTTCATGGCCTCATTCAGCCTCGAGATACAAGGATTGAGACTAGAGTAGCATGTGGGATTAGGAAGAAATTGCCATAAAATAGATGACTTTTCCAGGAATTGCCTTATGTTCTAAACAAAATAGAACAAAACAAACAAATGAGCACATAGCAGTTGATGGAAATGAAGACTAACTTTCTCCAGTGGGCTTGGAAGCCCAGTAGAATTACACTGGCATCTGCTCGCCATTGCTAGGCATGTCATAAGCCCCAGGGAAGAATCTAGCAAGCGTGTTCTACCTTGTGAGGGATCTGGAGCAGATGGTGGCGGCACAACCTAGACTCACTTCTGCCGCAGATGACTGTGATGTTGGACTAAGTGATCCCAAGGAGCTGGTGGAGTGCAGTCTCTATAGAAGTCTGAAAGTAGTAATAATTTGATTTTTCAAGGCTCATGAACTGGCATCATTTAGACTACATCTGTCATGGACCTTTGCACTTTGGAAGGAAACGAAAGAAAGTACTAAGTTCATTTTAAATGTCCCAGGGAACTTGGTTATTTTTGTTTGTTTTTAAGCTGTCTTATTTCTTGAAAACCCTATCATTATGGTTGTTTTCCCTTCCCTCATATAAATGTGGAACTCTGATTATTTGGGATAATTTGCGTCTGGAGTGTTTCAGCTTGGAGAAAATGAGATGATGACATTACTACTTTCTTTCTCAAACCAATGACACTAATTGGGCCTTGTGCCAGGGGGTAGGGGCAGCAGATGTAATCTTGAACTTATAGTCTCTGTAGAGTAGATAAGCATGTGGAAGCCAAACTTCACCAAGGAAGCTTAGCAGTCATCCTTCCAGATGTTCAGCTTGCAAATACCAGAGGTGTTATTTGCAGTATCAAATGTATAGATAAGTGCGTGGATTATTTTTTTTTTTCCATCCAGATACCCATTTGGGGGATACATTCCATTTCCAGGCCTGGCAATCTGTCAGATTGCTTCCTTTAAAGTTATCTTGAGAAAATCTACCAAAAATGATTAAATCGTGATGGGTTTTATTCCCGGCTAAGAACTCGCCTCTCCTCCAGGGCTGAACAGGCTTAAATTGTTATGTGAGTTTATATGGTGGTATACGGTTTGCTGTCAAATATTTATCTCTGTCTGAAAATGAAACGTCTCCAAATTCTTTTTCTTTTTAACTGAATAAATCAAGGAGAGAAAGAGAAATAACTTCTCATTTGGCCAATTTTTAATCAATATTTTCATGAGAGACCGAAATGTTAACCGAATCCTGGCTTTTGTCATTTGAAATACAATTTGTGTGTTTAAGAATTTATGTGCACATCAGGGTTTGGACTTCATGTTCAGAAAGGAAAATTGATTTATAGGAGCAAACAGCTGCAGGAGTAGAGGCAGAAATGAATATGAGTCAATTATTTAAGGCAAATGGGACTTTAATCACCACAGCAATAGAGAAATCTCAAATTCAATTGCACCCTGGGTTTTCAAGCTTTAATCTCTGGACATTTCTGTATCTCTTATTTTGCAGAGGCCTTTGAAATTGTCGTCCGCCACGCCAAGAACTACACCAACGCCATGTTCAAGAACAACTACCCGAGCCTGACCCCACAAGCTTTCGAGTTTGTGGGTGAATTTTTCACCGATGTGTCTCTGTACATCCTGGGTTCTGATATCAACGTGGATGACATGGTCAACGAATTGTTCGACAGCCTGTTCCCGGTCATCTACACCCAGCTTATGAACCCCGGCCTGCCTGAGTCAGCCTTGGACATCAATGAGTGCCTCCGAGGGGCAAGGCGTGACCTGAAAGTGTTTGGGAATTTCCCCAAGCTTATCATGACCCAGGTTTCCAAGTCACTGCAAGTTACCCGGATCTTCCTCCAGGCCCTGAATCTCGGAATTGAGGTGATCAACACCACCGACCACCTGAAGTTCAGTAAAGACTGTGGCCGAATGCTCACTAGAATGTGGTACTGCTCGTACTGCCAGGGACTGATGATGGTCAAGCCTTGTGGTGGCTACTGCAACGTGGTCATGCAAGGTTGTATGGCCGGGGTGGTGGAGATCGACAAGTACTGGCGAGAATACATCCTGTCTCTGGAGGATCTGGTGAACGGCATGTACAGGATCTACGACATGGAGAACGTCCTGCTTGGTCTCTTTTCGACGATCCACGATTCCATCCAATATGTCCAGAAGAATGGAGGAAAACTGACCACCACCGTGAGTACCAGTCTGCCATCTTCTGAGGAATTGGGTCCTATTGGGGTGGGGCAGCCTGGCCAGCATCCAGTGCCGAGGGAGAGGAGTGAGGGGAAGATCGGGGGTAGGCAGAGATGGTAGAGGGACTGAGTGATCTCACAGAGCTACGCAGCACATTAAGACTACAGACTATGCAGGGGGCGCCTGGGTGGCTCAGTCAGTTAGGTGTCTGGCTCCTGATTTCGGCTCGGGTCGTGGTTTCATGGGTCATGGGATCGAGTCCTGCATCAGGCTCTGAGCTCAGCAGGGAGTCTGCTTGAGATTCTCTCCCTCTGCCCTCGCTCTTCTTGTGCGAGCTCTCTCTATATATATCTCTCTCCCGCCCCCCTTCAAGATAAATAAATCTTCAAAGAAAAAAAGAAAAGGACCACGGGCTATGGAGTCATAATGCCTGGCTTGAATTTTAGTTCCACCTACTTACCTGCTGTGAGACCTTGGGTGAATCATCTTATCTTGATCTGTCATACAGCTGATTCATAAAATAAGGCTAAAACCAATATTTCTTTATAGAGAATAGCATGTGTTAAAGCGTTTAGCTTACACGTGGTCCATGGTAAGTCCTTCCCATTGCTGTTAGTCATTGTAATCCTCATGACAATCACGTGAGGTGGGTGTAATTACCTCCATTTCATAAGTGAGGCAACAGAAGCTCTGTGAAACTGTAACTCACCCCAGGGCACCCAGCTCTAGTTCGCAGAAGAGCCACGATCCAGAAATGGATCAGGCTTCCCCTTATCATTATCACCAATTATCACCAATTTTTCTGATTCTCATTTCCCTCTCGTGGTCTTAATTGCGTGTATCCTGTCACCCTTTTGGGTGGTGACTTTAAACAGGAGGCCCAGCCAGAAGCCACTAACTCAGCTTACACAAGAACTCAAGTGAGGCCAAGCTTCCGTGCGGTCCAGCGGTTGTTTCCTCAGCCTTGCTTATACCAGTCTCCCCGTGATGGGTTTCAGTCACATTGCCCCTGCCAAGCTAGAGTGCACATATTCAGATCCGCAGGGGGGCACCCAGTTTCCAGCGTAGAGCAGAACACACAGCCAAGAGCTACCAGCAGATCCCATGAAGGTCATTGTGACTGATCCCTGAATGCTGCCAACTGGGTGGACGGTGGAGGCAGCAAAACCATATATTACACTACTGTTGTTGAACTCCAGCCACATTCCAGGGGCCCTGCTGGCCAGTTCACCTAAAATTATTTCGCAGCAGTCCACGAGATAGGTCCAAAGGGGGAAATGCAACTTAAAGAACTTCGATCCCTTGTGAGGGATCTCAAAGCTGTTAAACGAAGGTAGGGGAACTGGGACTCAGACCCAGGCTGGGCTGGCTTGGTTGACACAGACTCTCAGCTTCTACACAGTACAACTGCTGTGTACTCAGAGTCATTGCTTACCCAAAATGTGGAGGGCAGATCGGGCCATTTAGTCTGGCTTTAAACTCAGGAAATACAAAGCGATAGGGGTAATTGGTTTCTTTGGTGAATTAAACTAGGAAGGAGGACAGAGATGGTGCAAGCCGTGGCATGGCTACCCACGGAGCTGCTCTAATTGCCCCATTCACAATGTTAGCCATTTAAAACACATTTGCTGAGAAAATATTTTATAGTAAAATGAACAGAAATGTCCTAACGATAGTGTTCTTCAGTGCCTAATTATTCCCTTGACTGCTTTATAATTTGAGGCCAGATTCTGGGGCCTTCTACAAAAGTAAATCTCACAGAAGCAGAAAAATGAAAAGTTGATGTGTTTGTCAGTTCCCCTATCTGATAGTGATTGAGGGCCCACTATGTGTCAGACACAACACAGGGGTGCCAGGCGTGTGGAGATGACTTGAATAAGAGGAAAAATGAGGAGACAACATTAAAGACAGGGTATGGAAATGTTTAAAGGTTCCCTCTGATATTGGTCACTTGATGGCAGCATAATGAATCTTGAAAACGTGTTCTCCTGTACTCCTTCTAAATACAAAAAATAAGGTGGGGAACGGGTAACGGGTTAAAGGCACCATTTTGATGGGACTCTAGGCATGAAGGTTCAGTTAGTAAACATTTTATTAAGCAGCTTCTTTGTTCATGACACTCTGCCAGGTGCTGGGTATTCATAGTTACCCTAGGCATAGTCCTTAAGTCTTAAAAAGGTCGGTCTAGTTGACAGACAGATGTGTAGCTGAATATATGTCACCGTAGTGGACATTTCTCCCTGATTTGAGTGTTGGAAGGGCCATGAGAGATTAGCTAGTCCAATCCCATTGAGCTACAAATGAAGAAACACAGTTCAGAGATGCTTGCCCAAAGTTATATATTTCATGGAAGAGGCCAAAGGACTAGAATGCAGGGTCTTCGGCGGCTTCAATCTAACGCTCCTCTTTCTACCATGCCGGTCTGTCTCCCATTAGACCGTCCAGACTTTTCATTCTAAAAGCTCCATTAGGATTTTGTAAAGACATCATGAACTTAAATTGGATAGCTATTTCAGGGTTCTGGACCTGCTGGATTTTAGGTGCCTACGTGCGCCTGCCTGTGCGCATGTGCGTCTGCATGCACACACGGACACACGTGCAGGGGGAGTACATTTCATGTCATTATCATTCAGGAAGAAAGGCCTTGGCTGTCAAGAGGTGCTCAGTGATGCAGTCCCTTTCTGTTTTGGCCATTAAGGGCCTGATTGCTCCCAGCTCCCAGCTGGTTATGAGAGCGTGAAGTCTGCCTTCCCCAGGGAATGCCTGAACTAGAACAGAAAGCATATGTAAACTCTGCCTTGTTACTGGTTTATGACCACCAGCTCTAAGTAATATATCCCAAATGGTGGGGGTGGGGGAATCATTGGCCAGGTGTGATCCAGCCCATACTCCATACAGGCCAGAAAGGGGCTGGGCCATTTATGGGGGCGGTGAGGGGAAGTGAGGGTTGGGTAGACTGCAGAAGTCTATTCATGTTAACAACCCTGCAGAATGCCCCAGAGCAAAAGCTGATTTAAAACTAAAGCATTAATGAGGTTCTGCTGTAGCACACTCACCTGCCTGTTGTGATAAAATGCAAAATCCTGCCAGTCCGTCCTGTTTGAGGTTAAGTTGTGGTGAGAGACCTCTTTGAAAATATGCTCTTTCTGAGTTCTGATGAGACAGCCTTTTTAGCCAGCTATGGGCCGTGCCGTGAGGCCTGCCATACTGGGACTTTGCTCCTTGTATTGGTGGCTCCCATCTACCCCAGATTATGAAGGACGTTTTGGTCTTCTAAATGAAGGGGGCACTATTAAATTTTTGTAAGTATGGCCTGTTAGTGCTTTCGTTTCCCCTAAGATAGTTTTCGTTTCTTCCACCTCCCAGAGGTGGTAAGCAGCCGCTTCCCAAACTTGGTTCATCATTGCTATCACCTGTGGAACATGCTGAACAGACCCCTGGAGTCTATACCTGGGGATTCTGATTCCACAGGTCTGTGAAGAAGCTGGAGAATTAGTCATAGAACTTACCATTTTAAAAGTACCCCCAATTGATTCTGATACTCCTTTGAGAGCAAATCCAGCCACCTTGTTCAGAAAGTAAAGTAAGGCCCAGAGTTTGGGAATGAATGACAGTGACTGGCAACGCTAAGATCTCTGATTTCCCATCTGTGAAATGGGGTTGCTATATGGAGATGAATTGAAATGACAGGTGCAAAGTACCTGGCAGAGTTCAAGGCACATGGCAGGTGCTTGCTTAAGCCCAGTCCAGTACACATTCTACTACATTTTTCTGAATGCCAAACGGACAATGAGTTCTTCTTATTTTGAAGGACCAGGACATTTCATGTCATTTTTGTCTAAAGAGGTGACTAAAATATTGTGTGAGAATGTGTGTGTATGTGAGAGAGAGAGAGGCAGAGGAACAGAGAGACCGAGAAAGAAAAGGGAGGAGGGGCGCCTGGGTGGCTCAGTGGGTTAAGCCGCTGCCTTCGGCTCAGGTCATGATCTCAGGGTCCTGGGATCGAGTCCCGCATCGGGCTCTCTGCTCAGCAGGGAGCCTGCTTCCTCCTCTCTCTCTCTGCCTGCCTCTCCATCTACTTGTGATTTCTCTCTGTCAAATAAATAAATAAAATCTTTAAAAAAAAAAAGAAAGAAAAGGGAGGAAAGAAAAGGAAGGAGACAGAAAATTTGTACTGAAATGTCCAAGAAGGCTTAAATAATGGGACTGTAAATAGATCCGTCTTGACCCTTCATCTGCATTTGTGAACTAGGTTAAATATCATGACCCCAAGTGAATACTGAGCAGGTTTTTTTAATAGTATTTGGGTGCCAGCATCACTGTTAAATGTATCAGCACATTATTGAATTTCACATCTTAGACCTTGAAGCAAACACAAATATGTACAGTCATCAGTATGTACATTTTCAACATTGTTGTCACACCACAACCACATTTTCAAATGTGACAGCCTTCTTTTAAAAAGGCAATTGTTTTTTTTAAAAATTTTATTTATTTATTTGACAGAGAGAGATCACAGTAGACAGAGAGGCAGGCAGAGAGAGAGAGAGGGAAGCAGGCTCCCTGCTGAGCAGGGAGCCCGATGCAGGACTCGATCCCAGGACTCTGAGATCATGACCTGAGCCGAAGGCAGCGGCTTAACCCACTGAGCCACCCAGGTGCCCCAAAAAGGCAATTGTTTTTATCCAGAAACCATTTTGATTGTCATTACCACATACCAGTGTACAGATTAGAGGCATGACCATCGTGTATTTCCTATCCATTGATTAAATGATTAATAATCAGCTTTTTTGGTGTTTACTGCTCTCCCAGAAAGTTTCCCAAAAGTCTCTGTGGTTTCATTTACTTTCTGTACCCTACATACCCTCCCGTGGCTGTTTGCACTGTCAGTTTTCCATTTGTACTCATGTTCTTTCTTTAATGATTCATCTCAGAATTTCTCGGCCTCCTCTCCCACGAGTTCATTACCTTGGCTTGTTATATGCTTCACTGAACGCGGGGCAAAATTGCAACCTTTCCTACCACCACTCCTTCTCCCAGTCTTTCCTCACTGTGATAATTATTTTAGCATGATCTGAAATAGGACTCATTTCAGGAAACGTTAATGAGCACCCAATGGCCGAGGCACTGCCATAGACACTGGGAGCCACAAGGAGTGGCAGAAAGATGACCTTGACTCTGTTACCTCACTCAGGGGTCACTTGGCGAGCAAGTAGCACAGCTAACACCTAAAGCCAGAACTGTCACGCTTCAAAGTTCATGCTTTTAACTGTCACTCTGTGGCTGTCTCAAATACCTCCCCTCTGTCTTCACCAGAATCTCCATTCCCTGAACACAGGCTAACTCGGTTTTTACCATCTTATTTAATATCCTGTCTTACTCTTTACTGTTTTTCCAGCGGCACAATCAGGTTTTAGAATTCATTCTCCCTCCCTTGGAGACTCTTGCTGTAGTTTTTCCCAGTGACGGACCAAAAGGCATGAGACTTTTAGTCTTCATAACACTTTAAGGTGCGGAGTAGTTTCTAGAAGAAGGACTGTCTGTGCAGGTGAGGAAAGGGCCAGCAACACAGCTGAATGACTTTGCCTAGAATCTCTGTGAGCGGTGCCAGTGACGAGGAATTGCTTATCTTCCCTTGGTGATGTTTGGAATCTGCCTGTTAGACCAACGGATGGATTTTAATGCATTTGCCTTTGATTCTGCCCCTTCATGATACATCCGGGTCTCCATGATGGCGTTTCCTCAGCCAGGGACATTGTGTACCGAGAACCCAACCTACTCCAGTGTCCAAGTATATCCATTTCTTTTGCCAGAATTTCTGAAGATACCTGCAGTGAAGTCAGTATTTATGTGTGCTAGATTCTCTGTTGATCCTTGGCAATAATTCACTCTATCAAATTCTTACATTCTGCTGTCTGTGTGAGTGACTGTAACTCATCAGAATTTCCGAGTTTGAAGGCTGGGGTTATTTCTCAGGTGTCAGAATGTCAGTGTTTCTCCCCTCATGCTATCACTTTGGACTTTCATTTTTTAGTCCCCGATAGAGATACCTTGTCTGAATTCATACAAGCTGTTTTCAGCACAAAGTGGTTTCAAAGTGATAAAAAAAAAAAAACAACAACAACAAGTAAAGGCCTCACGACCTAATTAGTGTCTGCAGGTCAGCCTCTAGAACTGTGGTTAAGCGACTTTATTTGCATGAGGTCCATTTCGGGAAAGACAAAAATGTTTACAGGCTGCCATTCTTTCTTCACGCACTATAAAAATAGCTTTAGTGGTTCCCATGGGGAGAAATATATAGTTTTTAAACATAGATTACCTACTTATCGAAGGGAAGCACACAATGGGAAAAAATTGGTACCACTTTTAGGCATTAAATGTTAATTTCGGGTGCGTTTCAAACCGTGGTCACACGGGGGGAAGCTTTTGTATGTGCTTCATCTTGAAATTGTATATTACAGCTCATAGTAAGAAATAAGGCAGGCCCATCACGAATCTTGAATTCCTCACCTTTACCTTGGCAAGAAGTGGCCACGTGATTACCTGTTGTTCTCTAAGTTCTGAGCCTGTAGAAAGAAGTTTTTTCTTTCTGTGGTCTGTGTACTGATGTCACTAGACCGTGTCCTCGGGAACTGTGGAGGGTCACAGAGATTTGTACCCTAATTGCAAGCTAACAGGTTCGTTGGCCACACAGCTTCAGGAGACTCCTTGGCTCAGAGATGGGAGACAGTTTATTTCAGAGCCTGGGGAGAAAGTGCCTATGTGTATATGACAAGCAAAAACCCAGGAGACCCAAGGAAAGTTGGCTGGCAACACAGGATTCCCCCCAAACTCGGGTGGCTCCAAGAACCTCTCGAGCTCACAGCGTTTTGGAAGGATCCAGCAGTTAGAGGTTGTGGAAGGCACCCTGACTGGTTGGCCCAAAGGCAGGGATGCGAGCCGCCTGTTGGAGGGGAGCAGAAGGCACAACCGAAGACAAAACAGGGGTCAGTTTTCCCAGCTCCTCAGAGAGCACTTCAGAAGGAAAATATGCAAGGGGCACCTGATGGCTGCCTCGCATTGGGGGTAAGCTCTGCTGCTTGGGGGTCTTCAAAGCCCCTTCTCCCCTGCTCTCTCTCCCTTGCTCTCCATGCGGTCATTTCTTTTCTTACCTGTTTAGACTCTGGAGTGGGGAAATTTGTATTGCCAAGCAGCTCAGCCGAGTGACATTTTCTCTCTCACCACACTTCTAAGGGGGTCATCCCACCCTAGGACTTACATGGAGGACTGATTGGTCCCCTGAGTCTATTTGAAAAGGTTTGACAGTCAGGCATATTCATCCAAGTGGGCAAAAGTCCACAAAGATCACACCCCATGACCTGATCTTCCGAGAATCTCAGTGCTCCCAGCTTTGGCTGGGAGGAGAGTCCCAGATGCCTTTTTTGTGTTGAGTGGCCAGGGAATGGGAGCACAGTGAGGGCAGCCTCGTCCCTGGGAGGGCAGACAAGCCCCCCGATGCTTGTTCTCTCTCCATCGCGATGCTGAAGCATCCCCAGAAAACATGGAGCCCTGTGCATGGCGTGATTCCCCTCCCCGCCACCTGGAATAAGGTTACTCCTGGCAAGTACAGCCCCACATCATTCACTGGTAACCTTGGCTTCCCTCCCACCCCACCCCCCCACCCCCCGCCACGTCTGTGCATTGTGCTACCTTGTTTAGGTCTCCGGCAACAAATGTTTTCTACTGGGACTGTTTTGGAACAGGCAGTCTCACCGCCCCCGCCTGTAAAATTGAAAACATATTTTGAACACCACGAAGCGTGTGGACATGAAGTTACATTGCGGTACAGCAATTTCCTCGGGAGGGGGTGGTTATAATTTTGTTGTAATCAAGGGCTTCACAAAAATGGCAAAGTCAAGGGACTTTGGGACAGATTTCTTCTAGTATATTGAAGCTTTTGTAAGATAAAATACAAAACTTCATGATTAGCTGCTGGCACAGTTTTCTGAGTGCCAATACTGGGCATGGATTCAGGCTCGCAGTTTACCACTCCTTTCCTTGTAGGGGGGAATGCTAATAGGTTAAGACAAATAATCTCTGTTATGGTGAAAGTCCCTTTGGGGACTGGGGTTATGGTGAAAGTCCCTTTGGGGACTGGGGTTTGGAATTCGTTAGACATCTCCAAAGCGATGCTGGAAAGGGCATGAAAGATCTTATGCCCATGCTTAAATTGACTTAATGGCACAACTTAAGTCAATTTAATAAAAATCATTAAATCGTACACTTGACATGGGAAAATTGTACGAATCCAAAAATACGCCTCAATAACATTGTAAAAAAAAAAAGATTTCATAAAATAAAAAACTGTGGAATTAATATATAAAGCATTTCAAATATAGCAACGTATAAGCACATTATAAAACAGCTAGTAAAACAATACTTGTATAAATATTAACCATATCATTCAAATAAATTACTATATAAAGTAAAACAGAAACAAATAAAGGCAAATGCTGGAGGCTAGAAGATCAAAAAAAAAAAAAGAAAGAAAGAAAAAAAGAAAAAAGTCCCTTTGGGAAGTGTATAACCCAGCAAGGGTGCTTTCATATTTCATAGGGGGATGGAGGTAGCAGGAGGGCTGATGCAGCCTTCTTATTACCCAATTCAAATCCTTTCGGAAGAATATTCAGAAAGCGAATTAATTTTTCCTTTTTTCATTGCACTCAGAATGCCTGAAACAGATAAAGTAGGAAACGGAGTCATTATATTTGGGCGCTGTCTATTATCATTTACTGACTGAGAATCTATCTAAGCCTTGCTGCTTTTTGCAGATAATTAATTTTGTTCCTAAATGTAGGAAAGAGTGATTGTAATCAGTATGTTTGTACTTGCAGCCACAAATAGAGCCCATCAAAGATATGCAGTACAAATAAACCTCATAAAATATGCAGCCCAAGCGCTGCTTGAAGTTAATGTGCTTTTTTTTTAAAGAAAAAAAATCATATGTATGATTTTTGAAAATCGTTCTTGGTATTCTTATGTAGTTAATAGATGAACTCCTCTTTTTCTAACTCAGGCCCACACTCTGAATTATTTTTATCATGAAATCTCATAAACTCGAGCTCAAGGGGACTTTGATTTGGCATGAAAATCAACTCATCAACATACACCTATTTCGGAGTTCTGGGTGTGGGTTGCTCTTTTGCTTCTAGAAAATTATGAATAATCAGATCGAAGTTGGAGGTTCAGGTTCATGGGATGAAACCCAAGTGCATGGTTGTTTGTGAGGGTTTTGATTTGACGTGGAAATCAACTCATCAACATACACATATTTCGGAGTTCTGGGTGTGGGTTGCTCTTTTGCTTCTAGAAGATTATGAATAATCAGATCGAAGTTGGAGGTTCAGGTTCATGAAATGAAACCCAAGTGCATGGTTGTTAACCTTCTAAACTCTTCGGAAAGACTTTCTGTACTTTTGTTCTGACTGACCAGCAGCCTCTGTTCTAAGCCTGTCCCTTGTCCCTCTCCTTCACTGTTGTACCTTGCTTGGTGTCTTGTTCAGTTAGGCCCTGTAGTCAGGTGAAAATGTGTTTAATCGTGATTCCATCATCCTGGGAAGCCCATTCTGCTTCTGCTGATTCTCTAATGCGTTCCTTCTCCTGAGAAGCAAACTCACTCCACTTAGCAAAATTATATATCACCAGAAAACACTTCAAAAAGGTTATCAAGGGCGGAGCTCTTAGTCCCTGTGGCGCAGGTGGAGGGGGGAAATACTTACGTGTACGTGGGACCTTTTTGTGCTTCTGCAATTGCCTGCTGTGCAGGTACGGTGGAAATAACATCAGCCCAGGAATCAGAACAGGGATGCAGGGTCTCCGCCCTGCACGGCTGCAGGAAGGGGCCTGGGAGAAGTGCGTTAACCTGTACAGGGAAGACCATGACCATGAGCGTGATCCCAGAGCACTTGCCATGTGCCACACACAGTTCTGGGCATTTTACACGAACTGACGCACTAAATGCATGCAACGGTCCCAATTATGAAGGAATTCTCAGTGAGGGTCATTTTGCAGATTTAGGAACAGAGGCAGGGAGACTTGCATGCAGTGCCAGCCCCGGGGCTGTTTCAGCAGCTTTCTCCACTGCCAGGGCTCCTGAGGCTCCTCTCTTGCCCCGGGGACCAGATCCGGTCTCAGACTGGGGAGACGGAGCCTGGGTCCCGCTGCAGGTGGGCATCAGCTGACTTGGTGGAAGTGTGGCAGGAGGGAGAGCCAGGAAGTCGCTAAGGGGCTTGCATCTCAGCCTGCTCGCTCAGTTCTAATTCTTCCTGACTCCACCCCGCCCCCCCCGCATGGCTTCTAGAATAGCATGGAAACTTCCAATGGGCTGAGCTTTTTCTCTGCTCTTCCTCATACTTGTGTTAATTTAATTAGATTTTTCTAAATCGGCTCAGAGCTCAGACTTCCCCCAGGATCAAGGGCCATTCCATTTATCACCTTTCCTTAAAAAGAAAATCCATTCTTGATGATCTTGGGTTGAAAATATACTTTCAAAATATATGGCGCCTCCATTTTCCCCCTTTCAGATCAAAAATTCAAAGAATAGTGAAAAATGCCCTGCATTGTGGTTTTCTTACTCTGAATTAAAAGCCTGCAATGATCTCTTTCCAAACATGGAAGGAGTTCTGGGCAACTGTTTCTAATTTACTACATTGTCCCATTTGCCTTTAATTCTTCATGTGAAATGAATGGGCTTCTTCATCGTAACAACCTTCTAGTAGATTTTTTTTTTTTACAATTATGAACAATTTAGATCACATTTGAACGGTCTCTTCAGAAGTTTCCTAGACATAAATTTCTCTAGACAAAAGAAAACACTCATTTAGTACCCTTACTCCAATTAAAAATAAAACAATTGCGATAAATTGGCATCCTTGAACTTGACAGAAAGAAGGTATAGATGACTGTTCCATCTCCTTCCAGTATGAAAAGCATGTTAACAAGCTCCAGATCACAGAGGGTGGAAAAAGACACATGGGTGGAAACATTTCTCTCACACATCTGTGTTTATCAAGTTTTAAAGTCTGTTTCCTCCCCAACCATTTCTTCTGAATCTGTAATCCATTGATTGGAATGAAATTGATGCATAACTCAAACTGCTCTGCTGTGAAAAGCCCCATTCAGAATGGTCTTGGCTCTGGTTATCATTGACCAATGAGTCTTCGAGATACCAGGAATAATAAATTATAACAAACACCCATTTTTAAGAGCACCATACAAGATTTTTCAGAGCCAAGCTCTGGAGATGGAAAGCTGAGTGAATATCCAGTACAGGAATGGGTCAGCTTGGTGTTGCAGAGAGCAGAGTGAGAAAAGGTCATGTCGTAGAAAGAACTCAGGCTCCAGGGGTTAAGATGTAACTCTCTGCTCAGCCATCCCTTGTCTTAGAGACCCTGGGCATAGTGCATCATCTCTCTGAATCTTTGTACTTTATCTGTGGAATGGGGGTACAAATGCCAAGCTCTGGGGGTGGGGCAGGGGTCAGGATGGCTCCGTGGGCTAAGCCTCTGACTCTTGATTTCGGCTCAGGTTGTGAGCTTGGGGTTGATTGGCCTGAGTGGTTGTAGACCTCTGCTTCCATTGGCCCAACTCTCAGTGAAAATCATGTTCCCCCAGATGTCCAGGTGACTCGATTCCCAGCCAGGCAGGACAAGTTGAACACACAAGTTTCCTAGCTGCTTGCAGTGGGCTTCAGAGAAGACTCATGAATAAAGAGCAACATGATAGATCTAGATTCCCAATGGGGATTTTGAGCATTTATCTTCTTTGCCTCGGGTTTAGTGCTAAAATTCTTGGGAGGGGAGGGAGGACTCAAGCCGTGTTTATAGCTCCTTTGTTTTCGAGTGTGTGTGGTACAGTGGAATGCTAAATTGCTTTTACTGGGTACCACTGTTAAATGATGATTAAATTTAGGTTGATATAAAAATGAACCGATATCTATTATATATCTTTGGGATAATTTAATGATATCCCCTTGTTTCAGATATTATTCTTTTATCAAATCCCTAAATTTCCTTGTCTGTTCTTATCCATCTTGCCCACTCAGAGTCTCTTTCCCCTTTATTATGATTGGCAGTCACTGTTCTGATCCCTGGGATTGGGTTATCACTCTATTTCTTTTGACGGAGGGAAAGAGGAGGAAGCCAAGGGAGTTTGGGAACATAAAAGAAAGATGGGAAATGAATCACACCATCTGGAAATTTTTTTTTCTAGGTATGTGTCCTTTGCTGTTTTTCCTTAATATAATCATTGCCCCAGTCAATCTAGCACAATACAGATAAGTCACGAATTTCAGATTTTAAAAAAATACGGAAAAATACAGGAGCATCTGGTGGGCTCAGTCGTAGAGCATGTGACTCTTGACTTCGGGGCTGTGAGTTCAAGCCCCATGTTGAGGGTGGAGATGACTTAAGGAAATTTAAAAAAATACAGAAACATACAATATATCTCAATTATGATTTACTTGCCGTTCTCCTAAACCAAGCATCCGTGTTAGTGTGTGAGGCTAGCTTTCTCCCCTCATCCATGTAATCAATTTCTTACATGGAGTAGGTGTTTGGGTCTTTCTCTTCAATCAAGCTGAAGGGGAAAGGAGTTTCTGCTTGGGATAATGAGGAGCCATTAAGAGTACAGGGAACATGAATCTCTACCCACAAAATCAGAAGTATAAGAAGAAGTACATTTATTATTATTTTCTTTTGCTTTTTAAATGATGGACTCTTTTTAGAGCCCTTTTAGGGTCACAGCAAAACTGAGCAGAAAGTACCGAGTTCCCATGGACCTCCTGCTCCCACTCCCCCACCCTCACCTCCCCTAGTTTCAGCATCCAGCATCAGAGGGATGCATTTTTTAATAATTGTGAACCTACATGGACTCATCATTATCACATCATTATCCCCCAAAGTCTGTGGTTTACATTAGTGGTCACTCTTGGTGCTGTAAACTCTATCAGTCTGACGAATGTAGAGTGAGGCATTATAAAATACAGAGCAGTTTCACTGCCTCCCCCCAAAGCCTACATTCTGCCTATTCATCCCTCTTTTACCTCTAACCTTTGGCAACCACTGTCCTTTTTGCTGTCTTTATGGTTTTGCCTTTTCCAGAAAGTCGTATAGTTGGAATCATATGGTAGTATCCTTTTTTTTTTTTTAAAAGATTTTACTTATTTATTTGACAGACAGAGATCACAAGTAGGCAGAGAGGCAGGCAGAGAGAGAAAAGGAAGCAGGCTCCCCGCTGAGTAGAGAGCCCAATGTGGGACTCGATCCCAGGACCCCAGGATTACAACCCGAGCCACTGGCTTCTTCCACTGGGTACCATGCATTTCAAGGTTCCTCCATGCCCTTTCATGGCTTTGTAGCTCATTTTTTCCTAATGCTGCATAGTATCTCATTGTCTGGAACATCTTTTATATTTAAATCAGTTTAATTTCAACTCCAAATCTTTGTTCCCATTGTGTTAGTGGTAAATTCCGCCTCATTACCTTTTTTAAAAATCAGCTTTGTTGAGCTAGAATTCACATAGAATACATTCATCAATTTACCCATTTAAAGTGTACTGTTCAGTGGTTCCTGGTGTATTCACGGAGTTGTGCGTCCATCACCGAAATCAATACTAGAACAGTTTTAGCATTCCAGAGGAAACTCTATACCCATTAGCTATCATTTCCCATTCCACCATTCCCCTGTCCCTGGCAACTACTAATTTACTTTCTCTCTCTATGGATTTGTCTCTTCTGAACATTTCATATAAATGAAATCCGACATCTCTGTCCTCTTGTGTCTGACCTCTTGCACTCAACATAATGTTTTCAAGGGACATTTGTGTTGTAGCATATGTGAGTACTTCTTTTCCTTTTCATGGCTGAATAATATTCCATCGTGTGGATAGGTCACTTTATCAGCTGATGGACATTTGTTTCCATTTCTTGGTTGTTATCCATAGTGCTGCTAAAATCATTCACATGAAACTCTTGGTGTGGATATATGTTTTCATTTCTCTTGGAAATATTACCTAGGAATGGAATTGGAGGTCATATGGGAACTCCAGGTTTAAGCTTTTAAGGAATTGCCAAACTGTTTCCCAAAGCAGCTGAACCATTTTCCTTTCCCACCAGCAATATATGAGAGTTCCAATTTCCACACATACTCATCAGCAATTGCTATTATCTGTCTTTTTAAAATTATAGCCGTCCTAGTAGGTTTGAAGTGGTATCTCATTGCAGTTTCAATTTGTGTTTCTCTAATGACAAGTGCTGTTGAGTAATTTTCTTGTGCTTGTTAGCTAGAGATGTGTATCTTCTTTGGTGAAAGGTTTATTGAGATCTTTTCTGAAATTTTTAATCAGGTTATTTGTCATTTCATTGTTAAATTGTAAGCATTACTTATATATATTGAATACTGGACCTTTATGAGATACGTGATTCACAAAGATTTTCTTCTGTATGGTGGGATTTTCACTTTCCTAACAATGTTCTTTAAGACATAAATGTTTATGCTTTTGATGAAGTTCAATTTATCTATTTTTGTGTATACGGCATATCTAAGAAACCATTGTCAAATTCAAAATCATAAAGATATTACACCTATGGTTTCTTCTGTGAATTTTTATAGATTTAGCTCTTACACATAGGTCTATAATCAATTTTGAGTTAACTTTATACATTTAATGTGAGGTAGGGGCACAACTTTATTCTTTTGCTTGTGGATACCCAGTTGTCCCAGCCCCACTTGTTGAAAACAGTAGTGTTCTTTCCCCATTGAATGGTCTTGACACCTTTGTCAAAGTGAATGGACCTTAAATGTATGGGTTTATTTCTAGACTCTCAATTTTATTCCATCGGTCTATGTGTTTATCATTATGCCAGGACCATGCTGGTTTGATTCTTCTTGCTTTGTAATAAATTACAAAACTGTGAAGCATGAATCTTAATACTTTGTTGTCTTCCGGATTATTTTGGCTATTTGAAGTCCCTTGCAATTCCATTTCAATTTCACAAGCAGCTTGTCAATTTCTACAAAGAACTTAACTGGGATTTTGATAAGGATTTCATTAAATCTATAGATCATTTGGGGGAATATTGCCATCTTAATATTAAGTCTTCTGATCTATGAACATGGAATGTCTTTACATTTATTTAGGTCTTTAATTTTTTTCGTCGTTGTTTTTCAGTTTTCGGTATACAAGTTTTGCACTTCTTTTGTTAAATTTATTCCTAATATTATAGTTTTGTTATTATAAATGGAATTGTTTTCTTTTTAAAAAGGTTTTATTTCTTTGAGAGAGAGAGGGAGCGAGAGAGGACAAGTGGGGGAAGAGAGAGAGGGAGAGGGAAAAGCAGGCTCCCTAGCAGGGAGCCTAACACAGGGCTCAATCCCAGGACCCTGAGATCATGACTCAAGCTGATGGCATATGGTTAACCAACTGAACCATCCAGGTGCCCCTGGAATTGTTTTCTTAATTTAATTTCTGCATACTTCCTTATTTGAGTATAGAAATACAACTGGTTTTATATTGATTTTTTTACCTGGTAGCACTGCTGAAGTCATTTAATGATTTTAATAGTTTTGTTTTATTTTGTTTTGTTTAGTCCTTGATGTTTTCTGTATACAAGATCATGTTATCTGTAAATACAGATGGTTTTATTTCTTCTTTTCCAATCTGGATGCCTATTATTTCTTTTCCTTTCCTCTTTTTCTTTCATTCTTTCATCTTTCTTCCTCTTGCTATTCTTTCTTTCTTGCCTCATTACCCTGGCTTGAGCCTCCAGTAGTGTCGAACAGAAATGGCAAGAATGGACATCTCTGTCCTTTTCCTAATATTAGAGGGAAATTCTCCTCTTTCCACATTAAATATAGTGTTAGCTGTGGGTTTCCCATACATGCCCTTTACTAAGTTGAGGAGCTTCCCTTGTATTCCTGGTTTGTTGAATATTTTTATTATCAAAATATGCTGGATTTTATCAAATTCCTCTCCTGCATCTAGTTTCTTTCTCTTTCCAATTTTGCATGTGTTCTTTATTCTATTAATATAATTGTATTGATTACCAGATGTTAAACTAGCCTTGTATTCCTGGGATAAAGCTGACTTGGTCATGGTGTATGATCCTTTTTATATGTTGCTGGATTTAGTTTGCTAGGATTTTGTTGAGGATTTTTGTATTGATCTTCATAAGAGATACTGGTCTGTAGTTTTCTTGTAGCCTTTGGTTTTAGTATCAGGGTTAATACTAGCCTCTTAGAATGAGTTGAGATGCACTCCTTCCTCTTTTATTTTTTGGAAGAGTTAGATAAAGATTGGCATTAATTCTTCTTTAAGTGTTCAGTAGAATTTGCCAGTATGGCCATCTGGTCCTGGGTTTTTCTTTGTGGGAAGATTTAAATTGCTAATTCAGTCACTTTGTTTTAAGTTCATTCACATTTTCTATTTCTTTTTGAGTCAGTAAAGGTAGTTTTGCCATTGTAGGAATTTGTCCATTTCATCTATGTTATATAATTTTTGGGGATTTAGTTTTTTTAGTGTTCTCTTAAAACTCTTTTGATTTATATAAGAGTGGTAGTAATATCCCTTCTTTCATTCCTAATCATAGTTATTTGAGTCTTTTTTTCTTTACTCAGTCTAACTAAAAGTTTATCAGTCTTGTAGATCTTTCCATGGAACCGATTTTTGATTCGGTTGGTTTTCTTTATTCTTCATTCTAGCAATTTCTGTTGTAATGTACTATTTCTTTCCTTCTTCTTGGTTTATTTTTAATGTGCTCTTCCTTTTCCAGTATTATAAGGTGACAGTTTAGGCTATAGATTTGAGATCTTTCTTTTTTCAGAATAGTTATCTACAGCTATAAATTTCCCTCTATGTGTTGCTTTAGCCGTATCCCACATGTGCTGGTATATTTTCATTTACATTAAGATCAAAGTATATTATCATATGCCTTGGGATTTCTTATTTGACCCTTTCATATTTAGGGTCTTAGAGACTACATATTTAACAATGTACTGTTTAATTTCCACATATGTGGTTACACAGGAGCGTGTGGTTTAATTTCCATATATATGTAGATTTCCTAAATTTCTTTCTGTTATTGGTTTCTTATTTTATTCCATAGTGTTTGGAAAATATACTAGGTATGATTTCAGTGCTTATTCACTTATTGAGGCTTGTTTTACAGCCTAGCATAAGATCTGTCGTAGAGAATGTTCCATGTGCTATTGAGAAGAATGTATATTTTGCTGTCATAGGGTGCAGTATTCTATAGATGTCTGTTACGTCTTTTTGGTTTATAGTGTTGTTCAAGTCTTTGGTTTCCTTGTTGATGTTCTGTCTAGTTTTTTTATCCACTATTAAAACTGAGATATTAAAATCCCCAACAATTACTGCTGAATTATTTCTTCCTCCAGTTTTGTCAGTTTTTGCTTCATGTATGTTGCTTCATGCATCTCTATTGTTAGACACATATGTTTCAAAATGTTCTATCTTCCTGATGGATTGACCCTTTTATCAGTATAAAATGATCCTCTTTCTCTCATAATACTTTTTTTTAAAGATTTTTTATTTATTTGTCAGAGAGAGAGAGGGAGAGAGAGCAAGCACAGGTAGACAGAATGGCAGGCAGAGGCAGAGGGAGAAGCAGGCTCCCCGCCGAGCAAGGAGCCCGATGCGGGACTCCATCCCAGGACGTTGGGACCATGACCTGAGCCGAAGGCAGCTGCTCAACCAACTGAGCCACCCAGGCATCCCTCTCTCATAATACTTTTAATCAAATGTTTATTTTTTTCTGATATTAGTATAGCCACTTCAGCTTTCCTATGTTTACTATTTGCATAGTATATCTTTTTCAATTATTTTACTTTCAATCCATTTGTATCTTTCAAACTAAAATATATCTCTTGCACATAGCATATAGTTGCATATATTTTTTAATTCATGCTGACAATTTCTCTTTTGACTGGAGTGTCTAATACATTTATGTTTAATGACAGATGGTGTCTGACTTAGGACGGTTTGACTTACAATTTTTCAACTTTATGATAGTGCGACAGTGACACGCAATCAGTAGAAACCTGACTTCAAATTTCGGTTTTTGCTCTTTTCCTTGGCTAGCAATATGTGATATTCTCTGGTGATGCTGGGCCACAGCAGTGAGCTCCCAGTCAGCCACACGATCGTGAGGGCAAATAACCAAAACACTGACAGCATACAACCATTCTGTTTTTCCACTTTAAGTGCTGTATTCAATAAATTACATGAGATATTCAACACTTCATTATAAAATAGGCTTTGTGTTAGATGATTTTGCCCAACTGTAGGCTCATGTAAATGTTCTGAGCACATTTCGGGTAGGCTGGGCTAAGCTCTGATGTTGGGTAGGTTTGGTGTATTCTGTGCATTTTTTACTTAATATATTTTCAACTTATGATAGTTTTTTTTAAGATTTTATTTATTTGGTACACAGAGAGAGAAATCACAAGTAGGCAGAGAGGCAGGAAGAGAGAGAGGGGGAAGCAGGCTCTCCACTGAGCAGAGAGCCCAATGTGGGGCTCGATCCCAGGGCCCTGATATCATGACCTGAGCCGAAGGCAGAGGCTTAACCCACTGAGCCACCCAGGTGCCCAAATTATGATAAGTTTATCAGGATGTAACCCTATCAAAAGTGGAGGAAGATCTGTACTGATACTGTTAAATTTACATGCCTGTCATTTTATGCTTTGTTCTCTATAGAGGTCATATCTTTTCATGCCTCTGTTTCTCCTTTGCTGCTTTCTTTTCCCTTAAGTGATTATTTTCTGGTGTATCATTTTAATTCCTTTAAAGATTCTTTTCCCAGTATGTTTTGGTTATTAGTAGTCATTCTAGGGGCTACAGGACACAGCATGACCTAGAATCTACTTCAGATTGATACTAATTTAATTTTGTGAGGCACAGATGTAATGGTCCTTTGATTTCCACTCTAGTGGCCAAATAACCATCTACTTAATTTTCTAGAGTTTGAAGATGATCTGTCATGTTGCAAAGGGCCCCACAGTGGTTCTTTACCATCAGTTCTGCCAACCGATTCCGACTCTCATTTGGTAGCCATCCGCTTTTCTTTTGCTCAGTCTTCATGGAATTCTAATTTGTCTCTCTTCCTACAATCCAACATACTCTATGCTTTCTTTTGGCCACATTATATGTCACTGTGACATCCAGGTTAATACTGTTCAATAGAAATATCATTCAAGCCACATATGTAATTTAAAATTTTTAAAAACCACATTTAGTGGTGCCTGGGTGGCCCAGTTGGTGAAGCATCCAAACTCTTGGTTTCAACTCAGATCCTGATTTCAGGGTTGTGAGATCGAGCCCCTTGTTGGGCTCTGTGCTCAGTGGGGAGTCCGCTGGTCTGCTTGAAGAATCCCTCCCTCTGCCCCCTCCCCACACTCCTTCTCTCTCTAAAATAAATAAATAGGGCACCTGGGTGGCTCAGATGGTTACGCATCTACCTTCAGCTCAGGTTATGATGCCAGGGTCCTGGGATCGAGCCCCATATCAGGTTCCTTGCTCCGTGGGGAGCCTGCTTTTCCCTTTACCTCCATGTGTGTGTCTCTCTCTATCTCTCATGAATAAATAAATAAAATCTTTTTTAAAATAAACAAATCTTTTTTAAAACCCACATTTAAAAAGTAGGAATAGGTGAAATTAATATTGTCTATTTCATTCAGTATGTTCGTAAAGTAGGATTTTGGCACGTGATCAATATTTTTTAAAATTGTTAAGGGGATATTTTATGTTCTTTTTTCCCTCACAGCTTGGGCTAGTCCCATTTCACGTGCTCAGGGGTCACGTGATACAGACTGGACTCTGCAGTTCCAAGCTCCCCTTTGGGAAGGAATCCATAGGGCAGTGCTGTAAAGTGTATCTGATTTTCCTTGCAGTACTGACGATGCCAGTCCCTCCCCCAGAAAAGCCACTCTCTACAAATATACCTAAGTGCCCTTCTATCTGGCCTTCAGAGGCATGCCCACAAGCAAAAGGAAAGAACTCAAAACAACAATGAAACTGCCGTCCAGAGCACATGTTCAGGCAATCAAAAATTAATTTCTGGGAACTGGTTACTATTTCAGTTATGGTAGTAGTTGTTCATATCTGTGGGGAATACAGGGTAGAAATGTAGAAGCTCTTTCACATTTGCCATGGGAACTCTTGATACTAACAGGCTGGGTTGGATCACCTCCAAAGGACTGAACCAGAGACCCAAGGAAGGGGAAAGCTACAGAGACTAGAGAAATTTCAGCCCTCCACAGACCTCTCTCTCCCAAACAGTGTATTTTTTTTCTTTCTCAGGCTGGAGATTAGGAGGTGGTAAGATGAGCAGAGCCATCTGTATGTCTGCCCCAATCTCTCCCTGTATCATTTTGTTCAATTAGACTCATTGTAAGGATGATTAAAGGTTTCTTGTTACTTGCAAATTGCTTATTCTCACCTTACCTTTGCTCTTTAAGGAGGAGTTACCACTTGCTTGTCCAATTCTTACATTTTCTTAGCCACTCAAGTCCATGCCTACCCTGTTTGCTTAAGATTGGGGACAGTCGAGCCGTACTAATTGAAGCCTCTGACTTCTTGTAAAGTTAGACGTGCTCTCTGCTCTCATCCATTTCCTCCACGTTGCTTTCCACCTGTTACTCTCTCGCTTTGACAGTAAGTGACTTAGGCTTTAAGTTCTCTTTTTGCAGATTCCACAGCCTGTCATTCTAATCCTTTGCCTTGATGCTCCTTTCTTCTTGCCCGGATTCTGGGATCAGGTCCCTGAGCTCACAGTTTGTAGACTCTTCTCTGGGTCCCTAAAACTTGTGGCCTGATTCTGTGGGTGATCTAAATTACCCACCTGTTTTTCCTTCCCTTCCTTCATTCCCATCTCTTAATAATGCATCTAGATTTCCCCTACCCCACACCCACCCCAGCCAACTCTTCTAGGCCCTGGCCTTGGATTTCAAAGTGACAGTAGAAGAGGAAGAACAAAACACTCATCGAATGCCATTTTCAAGGCCATGTCCAACGTTCAAGAAGCAGCAAGTGAAGACATCTATTTGAGGAGCCTTCCTCTGCAGGATGGAAGAGGAAACAAAAACTATCAGCCCGGCAGCTAGGAAGCCTTAACCTAGACAGGGCACACATTTCCTTTTTTTTTAACGTTTCAAGCCAGAATAGGGAGATTTAGGTGGTAGAATGTGGCAGACAAGCCAGCGAGGGAGAAAAGGGAGGGTTGGAAGCCTGGCAAACAAAGCCAAGGCGCTATGACTGTCTGTTGTAACACCTGCGAGTTCTGGAATCAAAGGAAAAATCCATAAATACTTCAAGATGTTTGCTTTGTACTGTTTAGCTAATTGGTCAAAAGAAACATCAACTCATAGGGGAGAGTGAAAACACTTCAGTGTCAAAATGTGGACAAATAGTCCGGCCCAGGACACACCCACATACCCATAAAGGAAGACCAGAAGAGCCTGGAACTTCATTCTTGGGACGGGCCACACGGCATTTGCATCAAGTGGGGTTTCCGGCAGCACCGCCTTGGGCAGCAGCCTCCCAAATCAGAAGGTCCCCTTAAGGGTCTGTTCTGAAAAGCATCCTATGGAAACACTGACCTTGGGTTAGACCTTTGTTTCTGTTACCAGTACCTCTCCATCTCAGATTCTGGAGAATGCTCTCCCTTTTCTTGCCTTCTCTTTCTCCTAACACTTGTCATGTAGGTAACAGAAAGTTGTTTTTTCAACTTTTTGCTTTAGGCTTAGTGAATGCTACATTTGGAATGACCCTCAAATTCCTAGTCTAGACTCCTGACTTTGAAGCTAAGAGTACTCAGGCATATGACTTGAGGCAAAGGATTTGCTGAAGACGAACCAGTTCATGTCAAACCAGGGTAAAACTCTGCCTTCTGACAAACAGGACAGTATTCTTTCTGCGGTACCATTCATTTCTTTGATGTGACATGGTGACGATGCTTCTGGGGTTTACTTTTAGAATTAGTCTATCTTCTTCTACCTAAAAAGACTCAAACTGGTATCGAAGATGCTCCTTGATTTTCTTTGCCTTTTGATTGTCGGATCCGTAGAAATCACAAAAGGTGTGTAATTAGTTTGGATTTCAATGCACAGAGTTTTATGAGCATTTTCATATGAAGAAGAGAAATAAAATAGGCAGAAGATGAACTTTTTTGCCAAGATATCTTAGAATCTGTGTTTTCACAAGTTACTTGAGAAATTCTTTATGAGGAAAGAATCAAATATAAATATGTAATCGAGGCCAGGAAAATCTTTGAAGTAGGGCTTTTGGTAGAAATAGTGACTAGAACCCCAGTTTTGTCTCGCCCTGCTCAGGCTCTTGCACAAGTCCAAGCAAATCAGTATGAAAGTGTTGCTCAGAATATGCCCCCTTTATAGCCAATTAAAGGTCAGTGTATGTAATTTACATAAAATGGACGGGCAGGAACAAAAGGTATCTGTTGGGCCCTGAGGAATGATTCTATTTCATTCACAGATGAGTCCTACAGAGGTCATTGAAAATGCAAGATGCAAATCATTGTTTTTTCTTTCTATAAAGCATCCGTTCCCCCCCCCCTTTAATTCTCTTGTTTGCATGCATGCCATAGTCATTAGTACAATTGAATTATAGAATGACCTACACCGTGAGACTGTTAGGCTGCTTGATTGAAATTATCTTTATAATGGAAATCAGAGAACACTTTTAACCTTGTTAGAGCACCACTGTACTGTTGATTAATATATAAAGCGAGTCATAAATTTCACAGTGAGCTATTTATTTCCAGACAATCTTGTGAAAGCAGTTTGGGCCAAATTACAGAAACTTTCTTCATACCTTTGTCAGGCTGACACTAATGATCCTGATTATTTCTAGGACTTTCAAAGTGTCAGTGTTAATTAAACTAATGCTTTAAAATATGGGTAGAAAAGAACATTTGAATATTATATCTTAAATGTTTGACAATGTGTATGAAGCTTCTTTTGTTACCTGGTTAATTTCAGAGACCTGAGTTCATTTGATAAAGTTTCTTTCCAGGAGCAAAATGTTTGCCTGATTCAGTGGCAATGGCCAATATTACCAAGGTCACAGTCACCTCCATATAGTCAATGAGTATTTGTTGAGTACTTTAGATATGTTCTGCACTGGATCATGTGATATGAGTAAGAAGATGTAAAAAGGGAGTACCTTGGTGGCTCAGTGGGTTAAGCATCTGCCTTCGGCTCAGTTCATGATTTTGGGGTCCTAGGATCGAGCCCCACATTGGGCTCCGTGCTCAGTGGAGGGTCTACTTCTCCCTCTTCGTCTGCCCTTCCCCATCCCCCCTTGTGCTCTCTTGTGCATACTCTCCCCCTCTCTCAAGTAAATAAATAAAATCTTAAAAAAATAAAAGGTGTAAAAAAACTAGTACCTGCCTTCAAAAGAGTTCATGGTCTAGTGAAGGCTAGAGTTACAGAAAGAGAGACGACCTATGTGTAGACATTTGGAGGAGACAGATAAAGGGGGTATCTAGCTTAGTCTGGGGCCATCAGGTAAGGTGTCCTAAAGGACTTCTGCCTGAGCCAAGGCTCTTCCAGCCGCTGAAGAGGCGAGGGTTTGTGGGAAACACACAAGCTTGGGGTTTTGGTGGAGACTAAGGAATAATGGAGGCAAGAGGGTCTGTCTTACTTCCAGAACTCATCCTATGGCCCAGATCCCCGTCTTTGGCAATATTAGGCCACCTGGATCCCAAGACCTTGCATTAACCCTGGCAGAAAGGACCCTGTGCCCCTGCCTTTCCTGAGCACCCCTGCTCCCCACCCTATAGCTGCCTCCAGCAGCAAGAAGGCACCATGGTTGCTGGAGAGGTCAGGCCTCCCGCACTGGACCAACCACCTGCATATACCAAAGGTTTGAAAACAGGAGCTCGTAAGTCTGGGAGCACCTGGATTCTTTCCAGAAAAAAACAAACAAAAAAAAAAAGAAAGAAAAGAAAGATTTGGTGGGGAGGGGAATTGATCCTATTTCTAAAGAAACTGCTTTCTATAAAATTGTATCCTTACTTTTAGACTCCTATTAGGGGAACATGGAACTAATTAAGAGACCTGAACATCATTAATCATTTTTTTTACTTGAGTTTCGTAAGTAGTCATTAAAAAGAAAAAAAGGCTTCGTTGAAGTCACTAGTAGAAAAGCTAACGCACGGAGTAAAACGTACTCACTGTCTCAAATTGGATACACAGCTTACAAAGTCAAGCGATAGGCAGTCTGGGTTTTTAGAGGACATTGTTAAAGGCACTAGATACTCCACCAGGTGGCCTGGGCAGGCACACTGCTGCTGCCGAGGCCACTGGGCTGGTCTGGTGGACTTCAAGCGAGCAGGAACGGTGCGCTCTCTACTACAGTGGACAGTCACGTAATGACATCTGGCTCTTGTTTAAAACGAACATAGCCTAGAAGGGAACTGTGTTCCCTGTTTGCATTCTCCTGTTCCTTCCTCTCCTCCTCCTCCTTTTCTTCCTCCTCTCACTCCTTCCCTTCTCCTCTCTCACCTTCTTTCTCATTCTTCTTCTTCAAGAAAAATATGCTGGCGAGAACAGATTGCCGTTTCCTTTTGAGGGAAACCCCACCACGGGGTGTTTTATCTCCGGAGGCGTATTGCTCACGGAGGAAGCCAAGCCAAAGGAATCTGCCTTGAACAGGGGCCACTAGCCTGGGAGTGTGGCCATCTGTAGGCAGGGGGGTGGGGGCTGGGTTAGGGTGGGGGTTGGAGGAAGCCTTGCGCCTTGCCCTTGCCTTGCCTTCAGGATAGGTTGCAGGACTCAAAGTGGAAACTCAATAAAACTTTCAGAAGCAGATAAATAGAACCTAGAAGGCTTGTTTCCCTGGAGATGGGGAGGCACCATATGTCAGTTTCATGTTTTTAATCAAAAGGCCAAGGCTTCATCTAGGTTGTAGTAATAAGTATTTGCTTTCCAGAGATTTTCATTGAAATGACAAATGTCTTTCCTTTCACTATTTCTCATGCATCCCCCCCCCAATCAGAGAAAAGCCCAGTACAAAGTAAAATGCCCTGAAGAAGCTTCTGTAAGATAACCCCCTGTATGATGAGCTCTCATGATCTATCCTGTTTATGAGGGAGAAGTCACAGTGTTTGGTTGCCCGAGAAACATCAGACCCCAGACTGTGGCAGGAGGGGTGCTGCGTACGAGAATCTTAGAGTTTGTTTAGTCTGGTTGCATTCTTGAGCCAGTGACAAAGCAGAGAACTGGATTGGAGGGGGGCGGAGGATGCGTATAGAGGAAAACAGAGATAAGTGTGGTAGGAAAGAGTCAAGAAGAAGAACATGGGATGCCTGGGTGGCTCAGTTGGTTAAGCATCTGCCTTTGGCTCAGGTCATGATCCCAAGGTCCTGGGATGGAGCCCCATGGTGGGCGGGGAGCCTGCTTCTCTCTCTCCCTTTCTCTGCCCCTCCTGCCCGCTCATGCTCTTTCTCTTGTGCTCTCTCTCTCTCTGTCAAATAAATTAATAAAGGTTTTTTTTAAGTAGCACCCTGTATCACCTTTTTAGATTTTTAGGGGGCAGGGTGAGAGAGCGGGGTGCAGTAGAGATGGGGGCAGGGAACCGCTGTGTATTGAGCTCCTTTTAAGTACCAAGCTCTGTGCAAGGCACTTCATGTAGCTTCATTCATTTAGTCCTCACCAGAAGCAAAGAAAGTGGGACTTATTGTCCCCATTCTACAGATGCATAGGCTGGGTACTTAGAGAAGTTTTATCACATGCATTTTTCTTTCCCTCTGAGAAGCAGCAGCAGGAGACCTGGGACCTTGCTTCCCGGCTGGAGTTGCCAGGTCTGTAACCTGAGAGCAAATACAAAGCCTGGCGGGCCAGTCGCGGGGGGGAGCACGGTGAGAGGAGCAAATGGAGTTCTTGGTAGGAAGAGCACACGGGTGCCCTTGCTCTTTCTGTGTACAGCGTACAGGGCCACCCAGATAGGAAGTGACTCCCGCGCAGGGAGCATTTCAAGCCAACTCCTCACGACAGAGTAAACAGATTTGTGAGCATGGAGGTGGGTGGGGAGAAGGAATGTTCCAGTACACAGGATCAAGAGTTAGGACCATAGAAAGAGGAGAGTGACCGCTCGCTGGGAGGTGACCCCACACAAAGGGAAATGGGAGAGTTGACACATCAGACAGACGGGTGACTGAGAAAGCAAATGAGTAGGTGAGAGCCAAAGGCTCCAGGGAAGACCTCAAGAGCTTGGCTCCCTCTTCGGCTATTAGTGTAAGGAACATTTATAGGCAGTGATCCGGACAAACGCTAACTCCATAGTGTCATTCTACTTCCTGCATTTTGATTATAATGATTTGATTATTTGCTTTTTAAAAGCCTTCATTGGGGGCGCCTGGGTGGCTCAGTGGGTTAAAGCCTCTGCCTTCTGCTCAGGTCATGATCTCAGGGTCCTGGGGTCGAGCCCTGCATCGGGCTCTCTGCTCAGCAGGGAGCCTGCTTCCTCCTCTCTCTCTGCCTGCTTGTCATCTCTCTCTGTCAAATAAATAAATAAAATCTTTAAAAAAAATAAATAAAATAAAAGCCTTCATTGACTCACTAATCTGGGTCACCTGTCCTGGAGTTGCCACCTGAAGCGGTGTCCTAAGGGAGGCCTGCCCAGAGCTCCTTTGCGGAAGAGTCAGAACCCCAAAGTTAGGGTGTCCTTCCGTTGCCAAGCCGCCCACGTCTGGATCAAAGCAATCCATTTCAGATTCATGTGCATTATTAGCTCTGGCAGGTTAGCAAGACATGAGTCAGATAGTGTTTTGTATATTAGAGAAAACTAGATAAGCAAACAGAGAAGGAAGAGGTTGCCTTTATTAGAAAAGCAATCTTTTGTGATAGATCTTAGCGCCAAGCAATGAGTTTTTAATAAAACTGAGCAGATAGAGCACCCCTATGTCCGGCCTTGCTCCCCCTCTCTGGCTCCTGACACGAGCGAGAGGTCCGCTGATTTGTCAGTTAATCAAAAGTTGCTAAAGGAAAGTCAATACAGAAGATGCTGATCATCATCCTGTCGTTTTCCAGTGACTCAATGGGACTTCCAGGCTCCCGGCTGCCTGTTCTCTGTGGTGGTGTTACTCGGGGTAGAACCTGTGCCCTTGTTCTAAAGGGTGAGAATCTCATTTTGTTTCTCTCCCTCTTGATAGAAAGCTGGGGGCTGACTCCTTGGAAGAGCTGGGAGAATTATTATCACCAACTGTGTGTAGCCAAGTGTTGCTTTTCCTCCCTCTCTGCTTCGGTCATATTCACAGTAATTCATTTCTTTATCACACCTGCCCTCCTCCGGCCTTCTGTCTTTGAGGCCCCGCTCTCGCTTCCTGGAAAGTGACTCCAAAATGAAGTAATTTGATTTTTCTTCAAGTGGAAACAGTATGTTTCGGGTGTCCCCCATCCAAACAGTTTGTGCAGCTGCCGTGCATTCCTGCCCTGACCAGGAATGCACGTGGGAAGGATGCGAAGTGATGACGGGGAATTTTGCTGAAAGCCTCTTTCCTCCTTGGGTTATGTAGAGGTTAAATGATCTGTCCAAGTTGAGTCTGTAGCAGAGCTGGGATTACTTCTGTGTACGATGTTTTGGGCACCAGCAAACGGCATCTGAAAATGGTAGGAGACTCTCTGTGCCCTGACCCTCAGATCTTTCTTACGGCTGCTGCGAAAACTCCAGGGACAAAATGGCAGAATGATCGGCAAAGAAGGAAACATCCTCTATTCCCAAAGGGAAACGACTTCTCCAGGCCTGCTCTTCTCCTGGGCCTTTAAGATGCCAGACTTGGGAGTGATGATTTAATCCAGTTCCTCTTCCCCTGTTTGTTTCATGATGAGGAAATGGAGGCCCAGAGGAGAGAAGGGAACTCACCAAGGACATGAAACCCCAGAAGCCAGGCTAGGACTGTAGCGCTGGGTGTTTACAACTCCAATTCAGTGACTCAGAAAGTGCAAGAGATGGCTTTTAAAGTTCAAATCTGGGGCTTCAAGTAAAGTTCTCCTTCTACTTCAGCATAAACAAAAATAGCCCTTACTTTTTAAGCCCCAAGTACAACAGGAAATTCATGCAATCTGGGTGTTACTTGAGGCCATTCCTTGGGAAGGGAGACATCAACTAAACAGTCGGCCAGGGCTCTTTCTCTTAACATTTGTTGCATTTTCCATCATCTTAAAGACCACAGTTTCTTCAGTTACTCCATAAGGGCCTTCCTGACTACAAACAAACACATTAGGGTTTGGAGTTGTAAGCCCTGACTTCAAGACCCTCTTTTGTCTTTTACTAACCATGTGGCCTTAGGCAGTCCCCTCACCTCTTGGGACCTCACTTCCTAAAAATAAGCATAGTATCTCCCTTCACGGGACTGGTTTCCAAAGCTTCTGTGTGCTAATATAACATGGACAAGTACCTTGTAAAGAGTAAGAGGGCTACACCCAACCCAAGTGTTGGTTATGGGGGCGCCCACCATACATATTTCACGAAGCTAGTCTGGGTGATCTACGTAAGCATTAGAACAGCCATCTCTCAATTATCTGCACTAATGGTAGGACAGAGGCACATATAGATAAAACAAAATGGCGAGTCCTCCAGATGCCATTTCTGTTTGAGTTGAGAATGTATGGTGTTTGGGGAAGCTTCTGAAATCTGCTCTCCTGAGAGCAAAGGTCAGCCAAGATGGCATTACCTGAACATGCCCAGCACTCCCAGAAGCGGGCCATGGACGAGTCCCTGCCCTTCCGTGGACTTCCGCACCCTACCTACCTTAAGTGTCCTCACAGTCTCTGCCAGCTCTAATTAATATCTGTGTGTCTGTGACTCTAAGCCTACGGCGACAGTGTAAGGCCAGTTTTAGATGATGCCCAACGTTTTGTGGCTGGAGCTGTGCAAATCCTAGGGAAGGGGACCAAGCTGCCCAGATGTTACGAACTCATTGACAGAACAGGTGAAGAGTCCAGGATGGACAAAAGCATGCCTCATGCTTGAGGAACTGGGCAAAGGATGAGATTGGAGAAGAAGGTGAAAATAACATGGAGAGGCACACAGCGTCACAATGAAAGCCATGTCCGGGGCTGCAGTCACCGAGGGAAGGCAGAAGACATGCCTCTGGACTATTTCTGCCCAGGGTCAAGGCTCTTCTCCATTCACCTGATTCGTTCTCTCCTTTCAATCACATCCTTTTCAAAATGCGTCTCAAAAGTGTTCCTGAGCCATTCTGATTATCACTTTTGCTAAAACCAATCAGCAGCGGTCTGTCTACAGTGCAGGGCAATCAGCAGAGACTCAAAGTACCAGGCAGAGCCTATGTCTTTATTTAGACAGACTGAGGCTAATGGGTTTGACTGAAGTTCCATTCGGAACGGTTTCAAACAGCGCTGCTGGTAGCAGGTCCACAACTTCCTCTACAAGGACAGGAACGGCGCATGGTTAAATACAGGGTTTTTTCATGTTTGCCTGAGAAATGGAGGCCGAAAATGATGTATGTTGCTCTCTAATATTTTTTCCCTTTTAACTCATCTAGTACTCCTTCAGCCTGTCAGAACTTAACAACCGCAATAATAGGAGTGAGTAAAATAAGCCCTGAAATTGGGCTCTCCTGACATACTGTGCTGTGTGATGGTAGCTTGCACGCTGGGTCTTTTTGTAAATTGGGACCCCAGGGACATCGTTGTATGTGATTTGGGATTCTGTGGTAGGCTGGCATGTAATGGTGCACCATGCATTCCCAGAAACTATACCTTAAATCAGATCTGAGTCTTCATTGTACATAGAATGGATAAGAAGCAGATGCATATGTAGCAACAAGCTATGAGAAATGAAGCTCAGGTTCAGACTGGTCAGTATCAGGTAAGGGACAAGCTGTAAAGGGGCTCGTCAGACTACACCCGTGTATATGTGATTCTGATTCTTGTCACTACCACCATTATTTTATTGTTAAGTTGTAAGACTTCTTTAGATATTTACAATACTACATCCTCATCAGATATATGATTTGAAAATATTATCTCCCATAGGAGGTTGTCTTTCTACTTTCTGAATAATGTCCTTCAAAGCACAGAAGAGCTTTAATTTTTATGAAGTCAGATTCCCCTCTTTTATCTTATTGCTTGTGTTTTCAATGTCATTGCCAAATAAATCCAAGATCACAAAACTTTATGCCTGTTTTTTTTCCTAAGAGCTTTATAGCTTTGACACTTGAGTTCAGGTCTTTATCTATTTTGAGTGAATTTTTGTATGCGGTGTCAAGTGGGGGTTCAAATTCAGGGATACACTATTCAGGGATATACTATCGAGGATTTTTGGGTCTCTCTTCATAAGTCGTATTTGTCTCCACGTAATTTTCTTTCCTTATTATGTCTTTGTCTAATTCTTGTACCAGGCTCATACCAGCCTCATGGGATGCTCACTTTTCTTACCAAGATGCCATCATTTTCTTGAATAAATGCCCCCTCAGATTGCTACAATCCTTTTGTTGATTTCCAGAGCTATGGAAAATTGATTCTGACCACTTTTGCCAGTTTTTCTCACTGCTTTTGTGGAACAGAGAATTTTCCCAAGTTCTTATTCTGAAATTTTTTGCTAATATCCTATTACTAACATATTAATACATAAGCTGTGTAGCCTTTTATTGTTTATCATCCATTCAACAAGTAAACATTTATTAATCACTAACGAGTGGAGTGCTTTGCTAAAGACTGGAAACACAATGATGAACAAAACTGCTTTGTCCGGGGGGCTCCCGGGAGGCTCAGTTGGTTAAGCATCTGACTCTTGATTTTTGGCTCAGGTCATGAACTCAGGGTCATGAGATCGAGCTCTGTGTTGGGCTCTGCACTCAGCAGGGAGTCTGCTTGAGATTCTCTCTCTCTTTCTGCACCTGCCCCCCACCCCTGCTCACATGCACGCATGCTCTCTTGCTTGCTCTCTCAAAATAAATAAATAAAATCTTAAAAAAAAAAAAGACTACTTTTGTCTGTGCCCTCACCAAGCTTGCACTCTGTGGATGAAGACAGAGGTTAAAAGATGCAATTAATTACAATTCCGTGTGATAAGTGCCATGGTGACAGAAGTGCAGAGCGCTCTAGGAGATTCTAGAATGGGATTCATTCAGACTTGGGGAAGAAGGAAAGGCTTCTGGAAGGAAGTTAAAGCAAGGGTATGATTTCCAGGCAGAAAGCAGAACATGTGTAAAGGCTCATGGTGCTATGAAGGAACAGAGCATAAAATGTACAAGGAGTAAGATTTGTTCTTTGTTCACAGGAACAAGATCATCAAGGATCTTGTAAGTGCAATTAAGATAAATACTTGATCCTCAGGGCTATGGGAAGCCACTGAGGAGTTGTAAGCTAAGCAATAACATTATCTTTACTGTGACTCTGGCATATAGAACTCATGGTACCTGGTGAATTAATAAATTATTATTAATAAATATTATTTTCAATTGTAACTAACTTAATTTGTTTATAACTTACTTCCAAGGTATTATTTTCAGATTATTCTGGGTGTTGGTACAGAACAGATGTTTTGGTGTCAGGACTCTTTTAAATTTATAAAAATTTAAAATTACTGAAGCCCCAAAGAGACTTGTTTATGTGAATTATATCTCTTGTTAATCATATCTGAAGTTAAAACTGAGGATTTTAAATAATATTTGTAATAATTTATAATTTGTAATAATATTTCATTTAAAATACTACTAATAGTGGCACCTGGGTGGCTCAGGGGGTTAAGCTTCTGCCTTCGGCTCAGGTCATGATCTCAGGTTCCTGGGATAGAGCCCCAAGTCAGGCTTGGCAGGGAGCCTGCTTCCCCCTCTCTCTCTGCCTGCCTCTCTGCCTACTTGTGATCTCTGTCTCTCCATCAAATAAATAAATAAAATCTTTTAAAAAAATAAAAAATATTACTAATAAAGTCATCAAGTGTTCACATGTATTTTTTTCCTAAGAAAAGAGCTGTTTTTCCAAAACGAAATATTTTAGCAGGATGAGTGACATTGTTTTACATTTTGCAAATCTCCTTAATTTCTGACTTAATAGCAGACAGCTGGATTTTCATATAGGCTTCTGCATTCAATCTGGTTAGATTGATGAAAATTTGGCCTCACACAGATATACAATTGGAAAAAAAGTGTTTTAATATGCTTTTCACATAATTAAGGCTATTTTTCTCCCATACTACACAAAAATTTGACAAGTGATAGTTTCTTAAAGGTTAGCCACAATATGGAATCTGAAACCATATCAATTAACTTTTTACTTTCTGTTATAATAAAATCTTTCCTATAATTTAAGTGGATCTTTAGCCATTGTGTGATTTTGTATCATACTACATGGGTCATTTGAAAAATACTGGCTCACTGAGTTAGGCACATCTGCAAAGTTCAACACTTCATTGTTCAACATCAAAATATCATATATATTAATGTCACTACATTCTCATCAGAAAAGCTTTTAAGTGTGGGGAGGTTGTCAAGTTTGTAGTAAAAGATACAAGTTTTCCCAAGTTAGAACTTTTGTTTGATGGCGAAAAAGTTTTAAATTTGTTTTTTAAGATTAATTTATTTATTTTAATTTTTATTTCTTTTTTAAAATTTCTTTTCAGTGTTCCAGAATTCATTATTTATGCACCATACTCAGTGCTCCCTGCAGTACGTGCCCTCCTTAATACCCACCACCAGGCTCACCCAATCCCATACCCCCCTCCCCTCTAAAACCCTCAGTTTGTTTCTCAGGGTCCACAGTTTCTCATGGTTCATCTCCCCCTCCAATTTCTCCCAACTCCCTTCTTCTCTCCATCTCCCCATGTCCTCTGTGCTATTCCTTATGCTCCACAAATAAGCCAAACCATATGGTAATTGACTCTCTCTGCTTGACTTATTTCACTCAGCATAATCTCCTCCAGTCCTGTCTAGGTTGATGCAAAAGTTGGGTATTCATCCTTTCTGATGGAGGCATAATACTCCATAGTATATATGGACCACATCTTCTGTATCCATTCGTCCGTCTAAGGGCATCTTGGCTCTTTCCACAGTTTGGCAACTGTGGCCATTGCTTCTATGAACTTTGGGGTACAGATGGCCCTTCTTTTCACTACATCTGTATAAAGATTTATTTATTTATTGAGAGAGAGAGAGGGAGAGGGAAGAGGAAAGAGGGGAGGCAGGGGGAGAGTGAGAAGGAGAGCATCTCAAGCAGACTCCCTGCTCAGTGCAGAGTCTGACACAGGGCTCAATCTCCAGACTCTGAGATCATGACCTGAGCCTAAATCAAGAGTTGGACACTCAATCGACTGAGCTACCCGGACACTCCAAGGTTTTTTAAAGGGACTGTAGAGAATTGGTATGACTTATTCCTTGAATGTTTGATAGAATTTACCAGTGAACCCGTCTGGGCCTGGTTCTTTCTGTTTTGGTAGGGTGTTAATCATTGACTCGATTTCTTTAATAGATACAAGGACTATTCAGATCATCTGGGGTTTTTTTTTTTCTTGTGTGAATTATGGCAGATTATTTTTTCCACAAAAATGGCCAATTTGCTTAGGTTATCCTATCTGTGGGCATAGAGCTGTCCGTAATATTCCTATTGAAATTGCTCAGTGGGTTTCCTTTCAATTTCCATGGGATCTGTAGTGATATCCCCTTTCATTTCTGATGTTAATAATTTGTGTCCTGTCTCTTTTTTTCTTAACCTGGCCAGAGGTTTATAGAGGTTTTTGATCCTTCTTCCAAACAACTAGCTTTTGGTTTTGTTGATTTTCTCTATTGATTTCTTGTTTTCAATTTCATTGATTTCTGCTCTAACTTGTATTATTTCTTTTCTTCTGCTTACTTGGGATTTAATTTGCTCTTTGTTTTCTAGTTCCCTAAGGCAAAGACTTAGATTATTGACTTTAGAATTTTCTTCTCTTTTAATATATGCATTCAGTGCTATAAATTTCCCACTAAGCACTATTTTCACTGCATCCCACAGGTTTTAATGTTATATTTTTATTTTCATTTAATTTTCTTTGACTCATGTGTGAGTTGGAGTGTGTGGTCTAATCTCCAAGTATTTGGGGATTTTCCAGTTATCTTTCTGTTATTGATCCCTAGTTGCATTTCATTGTGGCATGAGAACAGGCATGGTATGATTTCTTTTCTTTTAAATTTGTTAAGTTGTGTTTATGGCCCAGAATATGATCTATCTTGGTGAACATTCCATGTAAGCTTGAGAAGAATGTGTCATCTGTTGTTGGATGAAGGAATCTGCCTATGTCAATTATATCCAGCTGATTGATGATGTTGGTGAGTTCTACTGTATCCTTACTGTTTTTCTGCCTTCTGGATATGTCCATTTCTGAAAGAGGAATGATGACATCTTCAAGCATGATAGTAGATTCATCCATTTCTCCTGGCAGATCCATCAAGTTTTGCCTCATATAATTTGATGCCCTGTTGTTAGGCACATACATGTTAAGAACTGTTATGTCTTCTTTATCATTATGTAATGTCCTCCCTTATCCCTGATAACTTTTCTTACTTTGAAGTCTGCTCTGTCTGAAATTAATATAGTCACTCCTGCTGTCTTTTGATTGGTGTTAGCATGATATATTTTTCTCTATCCATTTACTTTTAATCTTTATGTGACTTTATATTTTTTTATATTTGAGTTTATTCTTCATTTAACTTTTAAAACACTACTATAGTTGAATATTAAAACAAAAACAATAGCAAGTAGTGAGCTATGATTATAGTCCTTCCCTCATTCACTACTGCACATAAAATGCCAGCAGTGTTATTCACTGGTCCCATTAAGAGGTCTGACACTGAACACCACCCCTGGGATGATGTCCATCATCCTCATATGCTTCCCCATTGTAATGGCACCATCTTTCCTGTTTTGGATCAAAGTCTGCCAGTTCTACCTGGTCCATTTCATCATCTACTTCCTTCCTCTCAGGTAGGAGTTTTTCCAGCAAAGAGAGTTTATCAGGAGACAGAAAGCCATTCTCAGGAACGTTTACCTTAAATTCGATGATGAGGTGACCCTTCTCATGTGGTCTACAATAAATTGGCATGCCTTCATTTAGCACACACTTGATATCTCCATGCTTGACAATTTGACCTGGATGAGAGGTGATGACAATGGTTCGGTTGTCCAGAGTAGATACTGGCTTTTGAAAACCACACAGTGCTTCAACCTGTATGTCCCTACACATGAGCTGTATGTCCCTACACATGAAAAGGTCTTCTCCTCGCCGAGTAAAAACAGCATGGTCCTTCTGATCTAAAACAATGATAATATCTCCTGGTTCCAGTCCTGGTTCTTGGTCTCCTTCACCATGGAATGTTATCTTCTGGCCATCTTTCATGCTTTTGTCAATATGAACTTATAGAATCTTCTTCTTCGAACTATCTTCCTTCCATTGCAACTTTTACATCTATCTTTAGGACTGATCAGTTCCCCATGGCCCTGGCACTCCATGCACACAGACTGAATTTGCTGAACCATTCCAGGTCCTATCTGATGAATTCTTATTTGCATTCCAGTACCTTGGCAATTGGGACAACACTCAACTGCTCCTTTCTTACCACCTCGGCCTTCACATTTATCACAAATCACATTCTTTTGCAGAGCTAGTTTTCTTGTTGCACCATGATATAAATCTTCTAAGGTTACTGAGAGCTGATGCACAACATTTTTACCTCTCTTTTCTCTCTGCATTCTTCCTCCTCCTCCAAAAAACATATCAAAGATGTACATGGGGGAACCAAAACCACCACCAGCTCCACCTTCTTTAATTGCCTGTTTACCTCTTTTGTCATATAATTCCCTTTTCTTTGCATCAGAGAGTACTTCATATGCTTGAGAAATCTGTTTAAACTTCTCTCCTTCATTTGGATTCTTACCAGGGTAGTACTTCAAGGCCAGTTTCCTGTAGGCCTTTTTCAGTTCTTCTTGGGTGGCATTGGGTTTGACCCCCAAAACGTCATAGTAAGTGGTTCCTTTCACCATTTTCTACAGCTGGTGAGAGGGCCGAGGCCGATGTGGGGGAGCAAGAAGGAGCGCGTTGCTGGGCGCAGCTCAGGTAGCCGCCGCTCCTCCACTTCTCACCAAGCATTCTGGAAAGTTCCCTATATTTAAAGTGTGTTTCTTATAGAGAACATATACTGTTAGGTCATGTGTTTTGATATACTTTGATAGTCTCTGTCTTTTAATTGATGCATTTAGACTATGGATATTCAAAGGATTATTTATATACTTGGATTAATATCTACCATATTTTTTTTACCATGTCTTCTATTTGTTGCCCTTGTTCTTTGTTCCTGTTTTTGTCTTTCACTATTTTTCTGCCTTCTGTGGTTTTAATTTAGCTTTTTATGTGATTCCATTTTTTCCTTTCTTAGTATATCAGTTTTAGTTCTTTTTAAAATGTTTTTTAGTGGTTGCCCTAGAGTTTGCAATATAAATCTACAAATAATCCAGGTCCACTTTCAAATAACACTATACCACTTCCCGAGTCTTGTAAATTCTTTATAATGGCAAAATAATCCCAATTCCTTCCTCTTATCTTTTGTTTTATTAACATTCATTTCATTTATATATGCATATATAATGATATATCATAAGATACATACATTAGCATACATAATCAAACACATTGTTGCTATTAGTATTTTGGACAAAGTTTTATCATTAGATCAGCTAAGATAAGAAAAAGTCTTTATTTTTGTTTTACCTTCACTTATCCCTTCTTCAGTGCTCTTCCTTTCCTTATGGAGATCTGAGTTTCTGACCTATATTATTTGCCATCTCTCTATAGAACTTCTTTTAATATTTCATACAAGGCAGATCTACCAGCCACAAATTCCCTTAGTTTTTGTTTGTCTGAGGAAGTATTTTCCTTTCATATTTTTAATTGAAGTGTAGAAGACATACAGTATTATAACAGTTTCAAGTGTACATTATTATTCATTTATATACACTACAAAGTGATCATGATAAATCTAGCTACCATCTGTCACTATGCAAAATTATTACAATATTATTAACTATAGTCCCTATATAAAATCATTAACTCTATTCCCTAGTACATTGTATCCCTGTGTCTTATTTATTTTATAACTGGAAGTTAGTGCCTCTTGATTCCCATCCCATTTTGCCCATATCTCCACTCCCCACGCTTCTGGCAACCACCAATTTGTTCTCTGTGTCAATGAATCTGTTGCTGTTTTGTTTTGTTTATTTTGTTTTTCAGATTCCACATATAAGTGAAATCACATGGTATTTGTCTTTAACTTATTTCACTATGGTAATCCCTGTTGTTGCAAATGGCAAGATTTCATTCTTTTTATGGCTGAGTAATATTCTATTATATTTGAATGTTATATAATGGGCATATGAATATCCATTCATATATATATATAAATATATATATATATAAATATATATATAATATAAAATATATACACGTATAAAATCACATCTTCTTTATCTGTTCAGCAGTTGATGGCCACTTGGGCTGCTTCCATATCTTGGCTGTTGTAAATAATGCTGCAGTGAACATAGAGATGTGTATATTTCTTTGAACTGGTGTTTCATTTTCTTCAGCTAAATCCTCAGAAGTGGAAGTGCTGGATCCTATGGCAGTCCTCTGTTTTGGAGGAACCTCCATATTGTTTTCCATAGTGGCTGCACCAGTTTGCATTCCCACCAACAGTGCACAAGGGTTTCCTTTTCTCCACATCCTCAGCAACACTAGCTATTACTTGTCTTTTGATACTAGCCATTCTGACAGGTGTGAGGTGATACCTCGCTGTAGTTTTGATTTGCATTTCTCCCCTTCACTTTTAAAGGTTAATTTTTCAGGGTACAGAATTCTAGCTTGGTGGCTTTTTTCTCTCAACACTTTAAATATTTTACTACACTCTGTTCTTGCCGGCATGGTTTCTGAAAAAAAGCTAGATGTAATTCTTTGTTCCTCTATAAGTAAGGTGTTTTTTTAAATTTCCTCTGAATTCTTTTGCAATTTTTACTTTATCTTTTTCTGTGCTTTGAAGGTGGTATGCCTACGTGTATTTTGGGTTTTTTTGTTTGTTTGTTTTCTGTTCCTTTGTTTTTGTTTTGTTTTTTAAGGATTTTATTTGAGAGAGAGAGAGAGAGAGAGAGAAAGCAACAGAGTTAGTGAGAGAGAACACGAGCAGGGAGGAGAGGGAGAAGCAGACTCCCCACTGAGCAAGGAGCCCAATGTGGGGTTTGACCCCAGTACACTGAGATCATGACCTAAGCTGAAGGCAGCAGCTTAGCAGACAGAGCCACCCAGGTACCCCTCCTGTTCCTTTGTTTCACATTTATCCTGCTTGGTGTTCTCTGAACTTCTTTAATCTGTGGTTTAGTGTGTGACATTAATTCGGGGGAAATTCTCAGTCATTATTTTTTCAAATATTTCTATTCCTTTCTTTCTTCTTCTTCTGGTATTGCCATTATACATATGTTACCTATTTTGTGGTTGTCCCACAGTCCTTGGCTATTCGATTCTGTTTTTTTCTTTGTTCTCTTTGTTTTGGAGGTTTTTTTAAAAAAAGATTTTATTTATTTATTTTAGAGAGAGAGAGAGAGAGCATGTGCACATGTGTGCAAGAAGAGGAATAAGTAGTGGGGGAGGGCGAGGGAGGGGAAAAGAATCTTGATCGGATTCCGTGCTCAGTGTGGAGCCCAACGTGGGGCTCGATCTCACAACCCTGAGATCACGACCTAAGCCAAAACCAAGAGTCTGACGCTTGACTGACTGAACCTCCCAGGAGCCCCTGCTTTTTGGTCTCTGAGGATTCTATTTCTATATCCTCTAGCTTAGAGATTCTTTCATTAGCTGTGTCCAGTCTGCTCATATTCCTGTCAAAACCATTCTTCATTTCTGTTACTGTTTTTTCTCTTTAGCATTCTTTTTGGTCCCTTGTTAGGATTTCCATCTCTCTGCTTACATTGCCAGTCTTTCCTTGCATGCTGTTTTCTTTATCCACTATTAATAAATCATAGTTGTTTTAAATTTCCAGTCTGATAATTGCAACATCCTTACCATGTTTGGTTTTGATGTTTGCTCTCTCTTCAAATTGTATTTTTTGCCTTTTGGCATGCCTTATAATTTTTTTGATAGCTGGACATGATGTTCTTGTTAGAAAGAATTATTGTGAATAGGCTTTTAGTAATGTGGTTCTAAGGTGTAGGGTGAGGAGAGGCATTCTATAATTCTATGATTAAGTCTCAGTCTTTTAATGAGCCTGTGCTTCTGGACCATGAACTTCACGTGTTTCTGTTTTGTTTTTGGTTTTGTTTTAATCCCCCATTATGTGGTACAGGATGGCTAGAGTGGGCTAGAGTTGGATATTTTCCTTCCCCAGGTGAGTTAGGCTCTGATAATACCCCAGCAGATTAGGCTTTGGTTAACTAGTTTCTTCTTAGAGCAGGACTTGTTGAGAAGAATGGAGTGCCCTGGTGTATTTCAATATGGTTCCTTTTCTCCTCTCCTTGCTGGAAGCCTGAGGGAGTTTTTCTCTGATATTTACTGTGGGAATCTGGTCAGGCTCCTGCAGGTAAATTTCATAATATTGTGGAGTCCCCCTTATGAGGAGGTCTCCCCGGAGACTAACTCTCAGAATTTTCTGCATGAAGCTTCCAGCACTTTGTCAATTACAATTTCAGTTTTTCTACCCCAGCACTGTGTCCCAAGGTGGTTTCTGCTTCTGATTCTCTGCTCTGCTGAGCTCTGACTCCCTGTATTTGCCTATCTCTCCAGTCTTGGTGACAGGGATTTACCCTCTGTCCCTCTGTCCTTCCCTCTCCTGTGGTTCCAAGAAGAGTGGCGTTTTGGTTTTGTTTGTTTTTTTTTTAAGATTTTATTTATTTATTTGACAGAGAGGGAGAGATCACAAGTAGGCAGAGAGGCAGACAGAGAGAAAGAAGAGGAAACAGGCTCCCTGCTGAGCAGAGAGCCCGATGTAGGGCTTGATCCCAGGACTCTGGGATCATGACCTGAGCCAAAGGCAGAGGCTTAACCCACTGAGCCACCCAGGCGCCCCAAGAGTTGTGTTTTCAGTCTGTTTAGCTTCTTGTTGTTAAGATGGGGTGGCAACTTCTAAGTTCTTTATATGTGACACTGGAAATGCTGATAGTGCAAATTTTATTGTTGGGTATAAACAGTGTCACCTTTTTTTTTCTTCAAGTAACAGACTCTCTTTGTTCCTTTTTAAGAAAACGACTGCCAAATACTCAAGTGTGAATAACATTAGTTTGTCACTCTTTTATATAAAAATAATGTTTTATGAAAAAAGTGCCTAGTTCATCTCAACTCAATCACCCATGGGCTTTTCCTCTAGATGATCACCACACTTCAGTACGTAACAGAAGTACTTTATGCATCACACATAATGTTAAATAAGACATGTCATCAACGGTCAAAATTGACTAAAATTATTCCGTACTGCTTCTTCAAGTACCTTCTTAAATGAAACTTGATTTTTTTTAAAAGATTCTATTTATTTATTTTAGAGAGAGAGTGGGGGGGGGAGGAGCAGAGGGAGAGGGACAAGCAGATTCTGCACTGAGTGCAGATGGTGCCCCACGTGGGGCTCAATCCCACCACTCTGAGATCATGACCTGAGCTGAAACCAAGAGTTGGACTCCCAAATGACTGGGCCACGCAGGCGCCCCTGAAACTGGGCTTTTAAAAAAGTGAGAGTGCTTAACAGTGGAAAAATAAAATGATTACCATCCGAGTTTGGTGCCACTCCCCTGACCCATGCCATTGCTTTTGCCAATGTAAACATCTTCACATTTGCCTGAAGATAAACCATGAATTTCAGCAATGTCATTCAACGCTGGGAATATTTCAGCACTCTTCCGGTCTCTCTCCCAATGCTCTCACCTCGGATCTTCTCCAATGATTAGTTTGTGCCGATAGTGGATAAACATAAATAAAATAGCAAATCCAGCTCATGTCTGTAGATTTGTCTGAAAGGCAAAAACAATTCCACTGAGGTGATATTAGGCCCCCATCTTTATGTTTGCAGCTAAATCTTGAATTTCATGAGTTTCTTTCATTGCAAGTTGGCATGACTTCCTCTACTGACTCTTTATCTAGTAGACACTCGACAATGTCAACTCTACAGGATTGTTGTTGTTGTTATTCTTGTTGTTCTTTCAGAAATACCACCAGTTCCCTTTCTGGAAGTTTTTATTTAAATTCCAGTTAGTTAGCATACAGTGTTACATTAGCCTCAGGTGTACAATATCGTAATTCAACACTTCCATACAACACCCAGTGCTCATCATGACATGCCCGTCACCTATCTCCCCTATCATCCTGCCTGCCCTCTGATAACCATCAGTTTGTTCTCTATAGTTAAGAGTCTATTTCTTGATTTGTCTCTCTCTCTCTTTTTTCCCCTTTGTTCATTTGTTTTGTTTCTTAAATTCCACATGAGTGAAATCATATGGTATTTGTCTTTCTCTGACTTATTTCACTAGTGAAATGTTCTCTAGCTCCATCTACATCATTGCAAATGGCAAGATTTTGTTCTTTTTGATGGCTGGGTAATAGTCCATTGTATATATATACCACATCTTATTTGTCCATTCTTCAGTTGTTGGACACCTGGGCTGTTTCCGTAATTTGGCTATTGTAGATAATGCTACTATAAACATCAGGGTGCATGTATCTCTTTGAATCAGTATTTTTGTATTCTTTAGGTAAATACCTAGAAGGATCATGGGGTAGTTCTATTTTTAAGTTTTTGAGGAACCTCCATACTGTTTTCCAGAATGGCTGTACCAGTTCACATTCTCAGCAATAGTGCAAGAGTGTTCTGCTTTCTGTACATCCTCACCAACACTTGTTCTTTCTTGTGTTGTTGATTTTAGCCATTATGGCAGGTGTGAGGTGATACCATGCTTTTGGTTTTTATTTCCTTGATGAAGAGTGATACTGAGCATCTTTTCACATGTCTGTTAGCCATCTATATGTCTTCTTTGGAAAAATGTCTATATGTGTCTTCTGCCCATTTTAAAATTGGATTATTTGTTTTTTGGGTGTTGAGTTTGATAAGTTCTTTATATATTTTGGATACTAGCCCTTTATCAGATATGTCATTTGCAGTTTTCTTCTCCCGTGCCTTGATTATTTCCTTCACCATTCAAAAGCTTTTTATTTTGGTGTAGCCCCAATGGTTTATTTCTGCTTTTGTTTCCCTTGCCTCAGGAGACATATCTAGAAAGAAGTTTCTACTGCCAGTGTCAAAGAGGTTACTGCCTATGTTCTCCTCTAGGATTTTTATGGTTTCAGGTCTTAAATTTAGGTCTTTAGTCCATTTTGAGTTTATTTTTGTGTATGGTCTAGGAAAGTGGTCCAGTTTCATTTTTTTGTATGTAGCTGTCCCGTTTTCCCAATACCATTTGTTGAAGGGACTGTCTTCAACAATATCCCCATTGGATATCCTTTCCGACTCTGCAATGTTCATTAATTTCTCCACTCTTGTGTGTGCTTCCTTAGCTACTATAATACAGTGCCTTGCACGATGCTTTAATGGCTTTTCCGTTTCTATTATTAAAAAAAAAACTGTAACAAACAATTTTTGACTTTTAACATCTGCTTTTAAATATTTAATTCCTTTTTCTTTAAGCTCTGAATAATTGATTTCAAGATGACTCTACAGCTTAGATCACATGATAATACTATTCTGAAATGTTCTGTTGCATCAGACACAGTAAGAAAAAATTATTAGTATCTATACTGCCAAAGGAATGCTAACTTTTTGGCACGTTCTTGTTTTTTAATTATGGTTGCAATCTACTGTGGAGGTTCCACCTTTCTATGATTCAGAGAACTCTTGATGGGTTAACACTTTTGAACGTGCTTATACCTAGGCATTGCAACCAGGAATTAAGTGAGTCTTCCACTCTCCTTCTTGAAGCCAAGAATCCATTTTTAAATATAAGAAAATTATGTTATGTCTACGGCCATACCACCCTGAACGCGCCCAATCTCGTCTCATAAATATAAGAAAATTATGTTGTAAATAAATTTTATTATGTTATATGATGACATATAAGATCTTCCATAATAACACGCATAGTTAAATTTAAAACTTAGGTGATTTTTCAAAAAGTATCTCTAAATATTACAAATAAGGCAACAGGGTGCATTTACTTCCTTTTTTAAAGATGTATTTTTTGAGTGAGAGAGCACAAGCAGGAAGGGCAGGGAGATGGAGAGAATCTCAAACAGACTCAGTGATGAGAACAGACCTCAAGGTAGGGCTCTGTCTCATGACCCTAAGATCATGACCTGAGCAGAAACCAAGAGTCTGATGCTTAACTGACTGCACCGTCCACACACCCCTAAGTACATTTACTTCTTACGTTTTCACATAGACACAAAGCTTCTAGATTTCAAAGTAACAATTTATTTAATTAGAATGAGATTATAAAGATTATAGTACGCATCTCCTAAGTAATCAGTAAGAGCACTAAGTCCTGAGAATAAATTAATCTCTGAAAATTATGTATTTGTACCCTAAGAAGAAAAAAGAAATGTATTTGTACCCTAAACCAGCTATTTTAGAAACTTTTAGAATGCACAAACACATATCGCAAAGCAACGATTTCATTACACTTCAGATAGCCTCTGGAAAATTCCTTATATTTCTAAGGGAAGAAGAGTGGAAAAGGCAAAGTCTTAGTATTATTGTGGATATAGGTTTGACCTCTAGAACTTCCTGGGAGAGTCTCAGAGAACCATAGTTCGAGGGGCTGAATCCGGGGGAGGTCAAAATTGGAGCTTGGGAGACCAATTAAGAAGAGTGGGATGATCTCTGTTGGCATTGGCTCTCCAACCTGAATGTGCCTGAGAATCCCCTGGAGAGCTTGCTGAGCCAGATGGCTGGACCCCACTCCCCACTTTCCTGCTTCAGTAGGTTGAAGGCGGGGCCGCGAAATCTGCATTCGTAACAAGTTCCCACGTAGGATACTGACGCTGCTTCTTTGGGGGCCACACTTTGAGAACCACTGCTCTGGGGTCTTACTGCTCATTTCAGAACTCAATCCTAGACTTACTGTATGTGAATCTACATGACTAAGACTCCCAGATGATCTGTATACATGTTGAAGTTTGAGCAGCACTATTCTAAGAGATGGTATCCTAGATCTGAGGATGAAAAAAAGTGCCCAGGGTTAAAAGTTATTTATAAGAACGGAAAGAAGCACACACCTACATGGCTAGACATAGGGAAGTGAGAGAAAGGGAGAAATCAGATATGCTTTGGTTTCAACTGAGTAGGTAGCTGATTATTCCTTTCCACTGGGACAGGGGACACAAGCAGAAGACTGCATTTGGACAAGTGGTATTTGAGTTCGGTATTGAATGTTTGGACTACATGGAGCTCTCTTTTAACTGCCGCCATATTAGTCCTATTGGCCATATGTGATTAAGCAACACTGGCCGGGGCTCCTGGTCCTGGGAAGGGATTGGTATTACATGAGAAGTGTTAGGCACGCGTGCAGGATTCTATTTTCAACTACGAATCCACTTGTGGCAAATATAAATTAGTAAAATGCAAGTCCCTTCCACAAAAGGGTATTGAAAACCTGTCTCCCACCCCCATAGCACCCATCGCCATGCAGATTAGAGACACCGGGTAATGGCAAAGATTATTTGCCACCCACCAATCAGGAATCGGGGCCCTGAAGAATAGAAGGGGATATTCCAGGTAACCCAGAACAAAGATGAGAGACTGTGGGATGTGCAAACAAAGCCAGCAAACTCAATGTAGTTCCCGTTCAGAGTGGGGATCAATCTCATCAAACCCTTTCGCTGCCTTCCAGAAGTCCCCAGTAGAGAACACCTCCAAGTGTTACTTAGAGCTAGTGATGTACTTGACCCACTGAGCTGGGATTCTAACACACAAGGTCAGTTGCAGAAGCTGAGCAGTCCCCACCGACAGAAGGAATGAGTCGGATTTCTGTCTGGATGGGGCAGACTTTGCATTTCCATCCCTGCCTGTATCTGATCCTCACACAGCTGCGAGGCATGGCAGGCAGTGTTTGTATTCCATTTTGCAGAGCTGAGTCTGAAGGAAATTAAAGGACTTGTGCAGAGTCACCGAAACAGGAAGAGAATGGGACTAGAACCCAGGTCTTCTGACTCCAAATCATGTGCTCTCTTCACCATATTAGAATGCTGAGTTCCACTGAACAGCAGACTGAGCTGCAGGACAAGTTACCATTTTTTGGATTCCAGTTTATTTAAAGAGATGACTTGAGGGATGCCTGGGTGGCTCAGTTGGTTAAGCATCTGCCTTCGGCTCAGGTCATGATCCCAGGGCCTGGGATGGAGCCCTGCATTGGGCTTCTTGCTCAGCGGGGAGCCTGCTTCTCCTTCTGCCTGCTGCTCCCCCTGCTTATGCTCTCTCTTTCTCTCTCTCTCTCTCTGACAAGTAAGTAAATAAATAAAATCTTAAAAAAAATAAAGACGCAACTCGCATAGAAGGTTCACACAGTGACACCTGACTTCCTAAAATAGCGCAATTCATAATGCATTAACAGTTTATTAGCGACTTTCATTTTAATGGTCAAGCAATTAATGATGAGCCACAGCAAAACGTCTGTGGCAGAAAAAAGAAAAAAAAACATTTACATTGTCACCAGGTCTGTTCATTATCCTCCGTGCTCTATATCCAGATCAATCAATAGTTAATTAATAATGATGTGCTTCCTGAAGTACAAGGTTATAAATTAATTTAATGCTCGTATGCATATTTTTTGTAGGAAAAATGAGTGGAAAATGCCTGCCATGCCCATCTCATTGTAAGAAAATGTATGTAATGATTACAGGCATATAATAAGAATGGTTTGCCCAGCCAAATGTTTGTTCATTTCTGTTAATCAGTATTCATTTGAGCTACTTTCATGCAGTTTGTGGAAGCCTTGCAATCAGTTGAGTAGTGTGGCAGATTTAAATCAGTAATAAAAGCCCTGGGGAAATTAACAAGACAAAACATTAACCACAGACTAAACATTAACATATATTAGCATTTTTATTATACCTGTAGAATTGTTAAATGGGCATGGTTACTACTATTAAAAAGTTTATGTTGTATATCACATAATTTCAATGTATATTTTGTTTTAAAACTTTTAAGATTTAATTAAATGAAATTGAACAACAGCGTAATAGACAATTCAACAGAATGAACTGAAGTTCATTATTTTATTTCAGCTGGAAACCTACGGAATTCCCAACCCACCCTATCCCCAAGCCCCCCAAGGTATCCTAAAACAAATGCCACAGGTCATACTCCTCCAGAGTGGACCACAGGATCAGAGTTGGTATTTAAATGGCATAACCATAGAGGGAGTTTTTATGTTTAATTCTGCGGAGTTCTGAAGAATCCACTGACAACCCAAAACTAAATTTACACCAGTTATTTAGCAACAGTTCTCTCAGCAAAGCCCTCTTTGGGGCCACAGTAATCATCTGGATTCCAGCAGAAAGGTTATTCCATAATTAAATAAAACTGCGGAGATCTTCTAGAGCCCCTGAGGTCCCAGCGACCTGGAGAAGAGCTCCTGAGAGGGAAGGAGTGAGACAGCCACCATCTTCCTCAAAGGCTGTCAAACTTCCCAGGGCAGTAGGGTATGTCTGTGGCTCCCCCACAGACTCACTAATGGGAACTTCTCTCTTTCTGTTTCTGTTTCTCCCTCCCCTTCCTCCTCCTATTATGGGCCATGAAGACAGACAGACAGACAGACACACACACACACACACACACACACACACACATACACACCCAGAGAAGGAAAATGTAGGTGTGCCTGTTTGGCTCAGTCAGTAGAACATGCAACCCTTGATCTTAGGGTTGTGAGTTCAAGCCCTGTGTTGGGCATGGAGTTTACATCCTTAAAATAAAAGAAAAAAGATGTAAAGTCTTTCCTTCATCTGTTTTTGTTTTTAATCTGGTTCTTAAACTTTGAACACAGAATCGACCTGTAGGCTTAGTTAAGAGCAGGAGAGTCAGACGCTATTTAATGTATTTGCAGCCCTTCCCCATTTTCGCATCTTTTGGCTATGAGAGCTAAAGGCCCGAACCTGTTGTATTTCTATAGCCCTAGGGCCAACCAAGAATCTCCAATGAGGGGAAGCTATAAAGAATATAGTTGGGCCAGACATTAGACTACACCTGGGTTAAATCGTAAGAATTACAGATTTTGTAGCCAGTCCAAGAATCTGACTCAAGCAGTCAGTCAGGGGCCCGGGACAGCCCACAGGAAGCAAGCTGCAGGGGGAACACACCTGGGAACCACCTCTCCCACAGACCCAGACATCCGGGGCTTTAGGGTGACTACTAATCCTCTCTTACCTGGCAGGCCAAAGAGTTTAAATCACTCCACTAGAAATACTATGGTTAAAATTGGATGTCCGTTTTTGGCTTATCTTTAATAACTAGTCCTTCTTTAAAGGATTTTTTTAATCCTTCATAATCATTACTCTTCTCCAGTTATGATGGGATGGCCACAAAGCTGGGTCCTGCAAGGGCCCCAGAGTCTATCCTCTTGACAGAAATCTACGGCATAGGGAGGAAAAACCAAAAACAAAAGCTTGGGGCCCCTCGCTGGCTCATTCAATGAAGCCGGTGATTTTTGATCTCAGGGTTGTGAGTTAGGGCCCCATGTTGTGTGCAGAGATTATTTAAAAATAAAATCCTAGAAAAATAAACTTAAAAAGTTTTGCTAGGCAGATCTAGGTTCAAGTCCTAACTCTGCCATCTACTACAATTATGGTTTGCTTGTCCCCTTCCCTATGCTCCTCTTCACTCTCTCTCTCTCTCTCTTTTTCTCTCTCTCTCAAATAAATAAAAACTTTATTTAAAGAAAGTCATTTTCAGGCGCCTGGGTGGCTCAGTGGGTTAAAGCCTCTGCCTTTGGCTCAGGTCATGATCCTGGGGTCCTGGGATCAAGCCCCACATCGGGCTCTCTGCTCAGCGGGGAGCCTGCTTCCTCCTCTCTCTCTGCCTGCCTCTCTGCCTACTTGTGATCTCTGTCAAATAAATAAGTAAAATCTTTATTTAAAAAAAAAGGAAAGTCATTTTCACCTTTTTTTTTTCCAGAGGAGTTCAGAATCAAATATGACACTTTTCATATCATATCTTCCTTTTTTGCATGAGACCCGAGTGACAGGTGGAAGGTAGCTGTGGGACCAGGTCAAAAGGAAGTCTTATTATTCTCCTCATGCATGTATAAAGCCAGTGCTCTGGACCTTGCTTAGAAAAGAATGGTCCTAGTGTTGCTAGGATGACCTTCTGACCATAAATATGGTCAGGAACCCTGCCTTCTTTTATTTTGTTTTCAAGATTTATTTATTTATTTGAGAGAGAGAAAGCACACAGCAGGGAGGTGCAGAAGGAGAGAGAGAGAGAATGTCAAGCAAACTCCACTGCTGAGCACAGAGCCTGATGTGGGGCTCGATCCCATGACCCTGAGATTGTGACCTGAGCCGAAACCAAAAGTCAGGTGACCAACTGACCGCATCCTCCCTCCCCCTGACCCCCCAGGTGCCCCAAGTCCCTATTTCAAGTCTTGTAACACCTCAGGGGACTGTTACTCTCCTGCCATAGATTCTGGCGCATGAATAAAGGGCACCCTTAGGAATCACCGTTCTTGGAAAACGAAAGGATTTTCTATTCCGGGTCTATCGGTAGAGACATTCGCCCACCTAATTTATCCAGTCTCACTAAAGTTCAAGATAGCGGCACCCTTAACCAGGTGCATTAGTCCGTGGAAGGAAATTGGATTGCACTTGTTATTTAAGAGCCCCAGACTCCTGGGCAGGACACGGAGTTCTAAAATGCTGCTCAAAATACTGGTGATTCTTTAGCAAGTGCAGCCGTAGATGGAGACCCGGGTCTCCAGGCAGCGCCTCATGTCCCCCAAGTGTGAAATTTACAAAGAAATTTTGATCAAAGGCCCTCTTTTGTGTGAATTCTGCGTCTCTTTGTAAATTGTTTTCTTTTTGTGGCCACCCCTCAAAATGAGCTTGTAATATTCACCTACAGCTCACACAGTGCGGAGGTGGAAGATGTAGACAGAAGAGCCCGAAGGCACGGGGGGGTGGGGGGTGTCTACATTTGACAAATGCTTTGTATATGAGAAGAATTTGCTTTGTGGTAGATTTGTGGAAGAAAATACAGCCCGTCTGTTAAGAAGTGGCATATTTTGGGGTTTGGCCATTGGCAAGACACCATTGTTTGCCCATGACCCCACCCGGAGCCTTGGGGAGTCTGCCCAATAGTGCCACATTGGGTGGCTTGGGAAGAAAGGTCACACTGGCTACATTCTCGTTTGTTCTTAACCTCCCTGCTTTTGCCTCAGCTGCACCCCCTTTCCAGTGGGTGGTTCCATGAGCGTTCGCCGGCTGTGTGGCAAGTAAACGTGTGTGTCTATGAACATAATTTTAGGATGCACAGTCTGCCCTCAGTTATTCATACCTGCCTTGCAAACTTTGGAAGTGACTGGAACCGAGCTCCCCAGTCCAGCCAGGCAGCCCCCTTACCTGAAGCACCATCAGTCCGGGTAAACTCAGAGAATACAGTTTTCTATATAAATCAATTCTTGTATTAGGAAAGAAAAATCTTTTTTGTTTGTTTGTTTTTCCCCAGTGGAGGTGAGGCCTCTACTGACTTTAGATTCTTCTTTTCTAATTCAAGAATTGATTTATATAGAAAACTTTCCAAAGCTATACAAACCAAATGCCACTTTTGCTTTTAGAAAGACATAGGTAGCTTTGTAAATGTCACCTGGGCCATCTTGAGAAATCCCGGAAACGGATGACCACACGCAGCCCGGGACCACAGGCATGCCAGACCTGATACTAGGAGTTCCCTTCAATTCATTTTAATTAATTTGCTTTTACTGAGTCCTTAACAGCATGCAAAATTCAGTCTGATTTCTGTGGAGGTACAGAAGATATAACCAAAGGTACCAAAGATATAACCTGTCTTCACTGGGTATTTCTAATATTTTTCTTTTTCTTTATTTTTTAAAAGATTTTATTTAGTTATTTGACAGAGATCACAAGTAGGCATAGAGGCAGGCAGAGAGGCAGGCAGAGAGAGAGGGGGAAGCAGGCTCCCTGCCAAGCAGAGAGCCTGACTCAGGGCTCGATCCCAGGACCCTGAGGTCCTGACCTGAGTCGAAGGCAGAGGCTTAACCCACTGAGCCACCCAGGCTCAGATTTTTTTTTTTCCTTAATGTATATTTTTCTTAATGTATACAATCTATATATTCACCTTGGCTATGTTGGCTGTGTTTTTGAGGACTGGGAGTTCCTTTAAAAAAAGAGAGTGTAAGCAACTGGTGATTAAGCATTGTCTTCTAGGGAGGTGTTATTGTATAAGCTTTGAAGTCAGACAGTGAATCAACGGTATATTTGCCACAGGCAACACTTAACCTCCTCTAACCTCAGTTTCTTCACCTCTAAAATGGGGATGATAACATTTAGCTTAGTGTCTGACATAAGGGAGACATGTTAATACATCTTTATGTAGAAGTTCATTTTAGGCTTGTGTCTGAAAGCTCAAAAATAGAAATCTACAAATAATTGAACCAGATCACTTAGAATTGAGATAAGAAAGCTGATGCCATCTTTTGATCATTGCCATATGACTGTTAAGAGTACTAAGCTTTAGAGGGAGGCATCCGGCAACTAGTTTCGAATGAGCAAGTGAGTATCAGGAAGGAAGGGGGGGCCCAGTGTGCCATAGCTGCAAACAGTAGCGTCCTCGGTAGTGGAGTTCTTATGAGTGTTGATTGTCTGGGTTGCCCTAAGGGACCCTGGAGACAGCCCTTTTGGTGGATGCTGGGTCTGACCTCATGGCTATCTCCAATTTAGGCTGCAGACAGGTATGTGGGGTGCCTTTGGGAAGCCCCAGGGCACAGTAGCCAGGGTCCACATTGATCAAGTCATCATGTCCATCTGTACCAAGCTGCAGAACAAGGAGCTTGTGATTGAGGCCCTATGCAGGGCCAAGTTCAAGTTCCCTGGCCGCCCGAAGATCCACACCTCCAAGAAGTGGGGCTTTACTAAGTTCAATGCGGATGAATTTGAAGACATGGTGACTGAAGAGTGGCTTATCCCAGATGGCTGTTGGGTCAAATACATCCCTAACCGTGGGCCCTTGGACAAATGGAGACCTCTGCCCTCATGAGAACCTTGGCACTACCCCCTTCCCGTCATATTCATGCCCACCAATAAATCCAACTTCCTGTCAAAAAAAAAAAGAGAGAGAGAGAAAGAAAGGAAGGAAGGAACAAAAGAGGAAGAATGGGCAGAGGGAAGGGAAGAGCAAGGGAGGAGAGAAGGTAGGCTTTCTTGAGCACCTGTGTTCTTTAGTACTCTTGGTCCTGGTCTTGTTCAATGATACGGGATTCACAGCTGATCACACTGGCTATGGATTAGTTGGTTTGCCTTCTTCCTTCCCTTGGGCTTTTTTACGAGAGTCAGATGCACCATCACACTGACATTCTTCAGCATACGCAACCCTGGGTCTTCGAACCAAACTCCCCGCATGGAAGGCTGCTCTGTTAACAGGTGCTACACATCTGTCACCTCTCTTCATCTCCGCTCCACTACTTTCTAAACTTTGTAATTCCTATTTTTGAACTTCTACATTCTTATAAATACTAAGGGCCGTGGAGAGGTATCAATAGCCTAAGTCTTGTATAGAAAGTCCTCTCAAATGTGCAGAAAGAAAAAGCATTTTTCATCTTAGGAAACCTTGAATAGGTTGGGCTCAAGTCTCCACTGCCACAGTCTTCAGCCTGCTTTTCCACAGATGGCTCTTTACCTGAAAAGCGTAGCACCTTTTTCGGACTCCAGTAATAGCTTCGTTCTGCTCTTTAAAAAGAAATTGGGGAAGAAATTGAAGTGCATTTCAGAATTTGTTTCTACTATCATATCTGTGAAAGTATCATATAATTATATTGCATTTCTTTTTCAGATTGGCAAGTTATGTGCCCATTCTCAACAACGCCAGTATAGATCTGCTTATTATCCTGAAGATCTGTTTATTGACAAGAAGGTATTAAAAGTTGCTCATGTAGAACATGAAGAAACCTTATCCAGCCGAAGGAGGTAAGGGGGTTCTTTTTTTTTTCCCTCTGTTTCAGCATACAATTAACAATTGTGTTGTAAGGTGAAAAACTTTTGGAGTGAAGCTTCTTAAATACACATTATTTTGTTCTTTTGAGTAGAGTTTGATTAATTAATTCTACCATTTGTAAATGCTAAGGAAAAAAGATAACACATTATATCTAAGCCATATTTAAATGTAAAGTTACCCTATGTAAATATCCAGCACAGCACTCCCTGAACAGGGAGTCCGATGTGGGGCTTGATCCCAGGTCCCTGGGATCATGACCTGAGCCAAAGGCAGCCACTTAACGACTGAGCCACCCAGGTGCCCCCAAGATATTTGTTGATTAAACAAAACGTTTTCTGCTTATGATCTGGTCTCACAATTTTATGGCTTCGCTTGTAGTTTTCCCATTATTACCAGTGAGTCAAGGTCAAGTTCACCAGAAAGAAACTGGCAAGACACACTCATGTGCATAAACATACCGCACATTCTGTACACTCTTGTCAGTATACAAAATGAAGGATTCAGTTTCTGTTTCTTAAGACAGCAGTCAAGGGACTAAATCAAAGTTTGTTTCTGATTCTCTTCTTTCCTCCTCACCTCATCCAGATGACCTTTTTCCCTGTTCTAGCTTCATGGTTACAAATAAGGGGTGGCCACTGGATGGGAATCCCAACCCAGGTCTAGGAGAGGTGCCTTCCCAAAAGGACTGCACATGTCCCCAAGCCTGCCACTGGCTCAAAGAATAGCCAGACATGAGCTCTGCTTCCTGATGACTGGCCTGCAGATGGAAAATTAAGAGATGAAATCAGCAACATCTCAGACGTAGGCTAAATGAAGCCATTCATATCCATTTACTACAGGAGGTTTTAAAGTGATAACTCTTAGTCATCACTATGACATCACAAACTCTTAGTTTGGAGTGAGAGAAGGCAGTAAGGCTGCATGAGAGATAGTCCTCCAAAGAAGCATTTCAGGAAGTCCCATGTTCTCTTTTGTTGACTTCCAACCAAATGGATGTCTAGTTTCCCTGTAGCAATAGTTTTAAAGTGTGACTCAGAGACCCAGGAAGTCACAGAAACTCTTTCCAGGGAGTCTGAGATGCTCCTTTTGCTAACTACTTATCCATGTGAACCTGGGTTTTGTTTATATACTTTAACCAAAACAACACATTGCAGCAGATTGAATGCAGAAGCCAATGGGAGAATTCAGCTTTCTCCTATTAAGCCAGGCTAAACATATTTTGTAAAAAAGACAAAACCAATATCAGTTTCTCACTATTTTTTTCATAAAAATAGTACTTATGTTAACACATAATGGCTCATTGTTCGTTTCAGATAAATAAATAAATAAATATTTCCCCTCTGAGCTTCACTTTCTAAAGCGTAAGTATCTAAAAATATATATCGAACCAACAAAAGCTCTTTGGGGCCCTCCATCATTTTTAGGAGTATAGAGGGGTTGTATTCGTTATCCAGTGCTACATAACAAATTTCCCCAAAACATAGTGATTTAGAACAACTAACATTTATTATCACAGTTTCTGGCAGGAATTCAAGAACAGCTTGGCTGGGTGGTCATCAGTTTGGTCCGTTTCTGGGGCTATAGTCATAGGAAGTGTAGATCTACTTTCCATGTGGCTCACTTAGCACGCCAGTGCTGGTTGTTGAAAGGAGGCCTCAGTCCCTCACCGCATGAACCTCGTGAGTGACCCCGCAACATAGCTGCTGGCTTCCCCAGAATACAAGATCCATGGATGAGCAAGCAGCAAGCTGTATTGTCTTTTCCGACCTAGTCTGGGAAGTGACGTACTGTCAAGTCTGGTATCTGTTTGTTAGAAGTGAGTTCCCAGTTCTAGTCCACACCCAAGGGGAGGGAAATTAAACTCCACCTCTTGAAGGAAGGAGTATCAAAGAATTTGTGGACAAATTTACAAACCACCACAGGGGTCCTGGCACCGAAATATTTGAGAACCATTTCCTTATAGCATAGGGGAGTTGTAGGAAGTTTTTTTCATTCTGGGAAGACAAAATTTGGTCATTTCTCCAAACCTTCTTTAACCTTTGACTTTCCTTTGTCTGTTGTTCTCAATTGCTTTCACACTTTGCCCAGACCACCTGAGAAATTAACCTCAGTCATTGATCTTTAACTAGGGGAAACCCCTTGCGTATTGTACTAAAGTGAATAAATTATATTTATATTGTATTATTACAATATATAATATATCATATTACATATCAATATCACAATTAATGAAGAATCAATATCTTATACAATTGTTTTTATTAATTTATTATTTTATATAATTATATATTTATAATTATATTATTTATAAATAACCTATAAAAATAAAAAATCAATGTATTGTATTATATTATACTACATAATTATTCATTTAAAATTAATAAGAGGGCATCTGGCTGGCTCAGTCAGCAAAGCAAGTAATTCTTGATCTTGGGATTGTTAAGTTTGAGCCCCACATTGGATATAGAGATTACTTAAAAATAAAATCTTAAAAAAATGTTTAAATAAAATTAACAAAAGGAATGTTTAAATTATAAATTACATTTATATGTTATAAATGTAATATATTTGTATAACATTATACAGTAATATGTATTTTTTTATATATTGCTTTATTCAACTCAACAGACACTTAGGAGATACCTGTCATGGGCCAGAATGTGTACTGGGCATCAAAACTCAAGACAGAGCAGTCTAATGTGGAAATAGACTTAAATGCAAATACTTCCAAAATAGTTTCATAAGTGCAAAGGAGTGTCCAGAGTCTATCCCTAGAGGCAGCCTGCAGGAAAAGTGAGAGTCTCTGCCCAGGGAGATATAGTGGGCCTCCCTGGAGGAAGTGGTATATGAATCAGTCACAGCATCATATGCAGAGCTTGTTCAAATGAAACACACCGGCCCAGTCCCATTTTGAGACAACCCTGCCAACCTACACACATTTATGAGTAAGTAGGAGGTGCTACTTGATCAAGGGTCTGCTGCCATGGCTTCTGTCTGGGGTTCTCGTGGGACCCATTCCCTACTGTCCTACTGAGGAGGGCTCTATGGGGTCGATTCCTCCACAGAAAAATGAAATGGATGAATGGGTTCTTGGCCGGGCACCCAGATTTGGCACTTTGTTTAGATCGCTTTCTGAACTTGTTGCTAAGCCCAAAAGAAAAGAAAAGATAGTAAGAAAAACTGTATAGCTTGCAGGCTTGATTAAGTGGTGGCCGGGCAAGGCTCGTTTGAGTGTTGGAAACACAGCCTGCCCCATGGTGCTTCTCATCTCTTGCAAACTAGAGCCAGAACAACAGGAGAGTGTCTGATTTCCTTTAGCTCCCTCCAGTAGGCATTGTAAATCCTTTTAGGGAGAGGGGAGACTCAGGGATTAAGATCATCTCTGGCCCATGCCCTGGCCCCTGCAATCTCATGTTATTAGGAAGGTTTGGTTTGACGGAGGGTTAGTACCTCTATAAATTTCTCGGTATGTTCTGCACAGCCTTTCACACTGTCCAGAAAAATCTATGTGCCTCCGACACCCCTCACATCGTTGCCCAAGCTCCATCCTCCTCGGGTAAAAATATGATAATTGCAAAGGAACCCTATTGTAGCTTTCCCTCCCTGGAGGTTGGGAGCAAACTGTCTGAATCTGATTATGAGTTGAAAAGCCCTTTCCTTATTAAAATAACAACACACAAAGAAATGCAGGATTCCTTTGGTAGCATTCAGAAGTCATCTGTTTGTTTTGTCTGCCCCCAACTGGGTAGTTTGCAACACACAACTAATCTTAGAAATAGCTTAGTTCAATTTAAAGGCGATTTAATACTCAACCGGTGGCCTGCCTATGGGATTCAGTGTTCCGTTAAGGTAGAAATATTGAAAATATCTGTCATCGGGTTTAAAACAGGGTAGGACAAGATGCACAAGTAAGCAGCTAGGAGAGAAGCGATGTGATTTCCGTAACCCTTGCCAGCCCTGGTATCTTCGGGTCTTCTCCCTCTCCCTCCTGTGGCCTCCTGAATGTCTCCTTCACCCCTTCCCATATGATGCCGTTTACCTTGTCATCCGCGCATCCCCCTGAAGTTTGGTGGAGTGCGTGAGCACTGCCTGTCCTTTCTCTAAGCGCCCCCATCTCAGTGGAATAGTCCATCCTGGCCCACCAGCTAATGTTGTGAGAAAGGGGCACAGTCCCTCCAGCCCGGTGAAACTACATCTGTGTAAGCCACCCTTCCCCTTCCCGCACTGCCTCTCCCCCCGTCCCCCTCTGACTTGGTCTAAAGGGGCAATGAATTGGGTGGCACTAGTAAATGACCTAGAAAGAAAAGAACAAAAGCCAATCTCAGCTCCCTGGTCCAAAATCAATGCTCACTCCCACTCCCTGTCAGACTGCTGCTCTGGTTTGGCTAGGCAGCTTTGTAAGCTCAGTGGTGCTTTCCACCCTCTGAACAAAACAACAAAGTATGTCCAGAGTGAATCAACGAGTTTCGGGCCTGGTACAAGTCATTCTGCCCTAAATAGGACTCTACTTCTTTCACCATTTGTCAACACCATCTATATGCTAAGCATTGTGTACGGATTAGGCTCTGATGAATAGGAGGGCCTCCGAGCCTGGTTAGGGGGAGACACACACAAATAAATAATTTTCAAATGCCAAGGGCAAGTGTCCCCGCAGAGCTGTATCCGAAACGGTGGTGGCTCCATGGGCTGGGGAAGGTAGCCGTTCTCCTGCGAAAGTCAAGAAAGGCTTCTTGGAGAAGGTAAACTCTGGAGCCTGGCCTTGGCGGAAGATGAGAAATTCAACAGATGGACAAGGGAAGAGAAGGTCTTCCAGGCAAAGGGAACTGCATGAGAAAAAAGTACAGGCTAATCTCTGGAATGGCAGAAAATTTGTGTTTAGGGTCAGATGGTGCAAATTTCTCTACTGCTGAATTAAACCTGCTCCTGCATTGTTCTCATTATAATTATTTTAGCTTATTCGCTTTTCTGGGTTTTCCGTTATTTTTTTTTTTAAAGTAATGAGCTCCTGTTACTTTATATTAAGAAAAAAAAAAAAGAACCTTAATGATAAAGGAGAAAAGTTCAGGATCTGCAGTTGGGGATGAAAGGCTGTTTTTACTTGTGGTGCTTTCCAATTAGTGCCGCTTTGATGCTTGCCCAAGCAAATCACTGCGAGAAAGCCAAGGGAATCCCCTCCCCCACCACCCGGGAAGGAGACGCTCCTCTTGAGGACGGTGGGAGCCCTCCAGGGGAGATCACATGCACCCAGCCTCAATATTTCAAAATGGCTCGTGCATGCAAAAGGTCCCTGTCCTTTAGTTCCACATTTAACACATTGAATAGAAAGCTCTATGAAGGGGCGCCTGGGTGGCTCAGTGGGTTAAAGCCTCTGCCTTCGGCTCAGGTTATGATCCCAGGGTTCTGGGATGGAGCCCCCGCATCGGGCTCTCTGCTCAGCAGGGAGCCTGCTTCCTCCTCTCTCTGCGTGCCTCTCTGCCTCCTTGTGATCTCTGTCTGTCAAATAAATAAAATCTTAAAAAAAAAAAAAAAGCTCTATGAAGAGACTTTTTTTTTTTTCCTGAGCTGACTACTATAAGCAAGTATTGGGTTTGACCTAAGTGAGAGCCCTAGGCTCCATTATTTACATGCCAAGTGGTATGTTTGGCATGCACGTATTAGAATAAAGTGGAATTGGAATCAAGGAACATTCCCTTCAATCAGATTGTTTTTCCCATCCCATGCAACTAATTGTCCGAAAGTTCTATTTTTTTTTTTCCTAGAGACAATTCCGTTGAGCTGACTGCCTTAGTGCATGGGTGGAGGTTCTTTTGTTGTCTGTCATGGGCTACTAGCGCAAAGAGAAGAAATCTGGCCTGAGTCCTACGTGGGTAATTAATATGTCACCTAATTTCGCTTCAGGTATCTTTCTTTAAAGAGAGAAATAGAAATATTCGCCTTGCCTCCTTTTGAGATTATAAGCAGAAGGATAGGAGACCTTATTTAAGGAAAGATAATAAAAGCGAAAGACCCTCCTTTCCTAGAAGGAGTTTAGGAGGAGGGACAAAGCAGAGGGGAAATGAGAGAGGCCCACTCAACTCGGTAGGAGGTAAACTGCTCCTGTCACACTCTGTTGCTCTCCGCCTGTGGTGTCAGAGGACACTATCACCTGTTGTCGCTCTCTTTTTGAAAAGCTCATTAACTCTTTCTTCTAAGAGAATTAGGCTTTCTTCTAGCCTGCAGAATAGTATGTCTGGATTTATTTTCCAAAAAAATCCAACTTTCTCTTGGGAGACCAAGAGCTAGTTTCCCTCCCACCATCTATGGAAGGTTCTGAGGGAAGGAATGGCTGGTCCTGTAGTGCCAGTTTGTGGATGGTCTCACCCCTGGAGGCCCCGAGAGTTCTTTGAGAACCTGCATTCGCTTCGTTATTCTCAGGTGCTTTTCTAATCAAACGCACCATGGATTCTAATATGAATAACGTACACAACCAAAAAGAACTCCGTGAACTTGCCTATCAAGGATAAGTTTTAGAGGAATAGACATAAAAAGCCTACTGGAGAGACAAGTCTAGAAGGAAATATGTCCAAATATCCACAGTGATCATCTGGCCAGTAGGACTATGAATACAATTTTTTTTCCCCTTTCTACCTTTCTGTATTTTCTAAATTCTCCACAGTGAGCATATGTTTCTTTTATAATGAGAAAGAAAACCAACAGGCTTTATTATAAAGGATGAAGGAAGAAATAGATTTTTTTAAAATATTTTTTTATTTGGCAGAGAGAGAGAGATCACAAGTAGGTGGGGGGTGGGGAGAGTAGGCTCCCCGCCGATCAGAGAGCTTGATGCAGGGCTCGATCCCAGGACCCTGAGATCATGACCTGAGCCAAAGGCAGAGGGTTAGCCCACTGAGCCACCCAGGTGTCCCAGGAAGAAATAGATTTTAATCATTGTTTGCAGCTCTTGGAAATTTCTTGACTCCCTCCTCGCCCATGCTTTTAGTTCACGCCGAGCCACATCTCTGGTCCTCTTGACTGTCTCTGCCCATTGCTCCAAGGGACACCCCTCTGCCTAGTAGACAAGCCTCTCTTCCTCTCAGCCCTTCTTTACCCTTTCTTGGGGTTATATCTCAATAAAGCTGGTCTAACATACCTTTCATCCATTTGAAGTATATAATTCAAGTGTTCTTAATATAGTCACGGGGTTGGGCAACCATCGCCAACATCAATTTTAGAACATTTTCATCGCCTCAAAAGACGTCCCATGCCCTTTAGCTATCATTCCACAGCCCTCCTCTCCACCCCCCAAGCCCGAAGCAACCACTAATCTGCCTTTTGTCCCTATAGATTTTCCTATTCTGGACATTTCACATAAATGGAATCATACAATCTGTGGTCTTCTATGATGGGCTTCTTTCACTTAGCATAATGTTTTCAAGGTTCACCCATGATGCAACATGTCTGAATACTCTATTCCTATGTAAGGCCAAGTAATACTCCATTGTATGGACTGTATATTTGTTTATCCCTTCATCAGTTGATGGACACCCGTCTGGTCCCACCTTTTGGCTGTTGTTAATAGCACTGCCAAGAGCATGCATATACATGTACTTCTTTGAGTACTCATTTGTGATTCTTTAGGGTATATACCTAGGAGCGGAATTGCTGCACCACATGGTAACATCTATACTTGACTTTGTAAGGAGCCTCCAAACTGTTTTCCACAGCAGCTGCACCATTTTGCATTCCCACCAACAATGTGAAGGCTCCACTTTCTCCACATCATCAGCAACACTTGTTGTTGTCTATTTTATTTTATTTTATGGACTTTTTTTTTTATTATAGCCATCCTCATGGGTGTGAAGTAGCATCTCACTGTGGTTTTGATCTGCATTTCCCTGATGACTAATTGACATTTAACTGGACTTCATCTCGGCTCTCCACATCTGGTTCTTACACACGAATCCCTTTGAAGGCCACCACTGTCCCACCAGGCAAAGACCATTCATACTGCTTACCAGATTAGCCCAGGGGGTTACCCAGCCCACTAGCTAGCTAGTCTTTGAAAAAAAAAATGCCAGGGTAAATATGTAGGGAAAGAACATGGTTATGCTTATTAATACCCACCTCAAACAACGAAGGATTTATGCATCTTGCACGTAGAAAATAGTTACCTGGAACTTGAAAAATATCTTAATTTTCTTGCATACTATCTGAAATATACTGCATTTTCATTAAATATTCATATTCTACTGGCTTATAATAATGGTAATATTGACCATGATTGATGTTATGGGGAGATTACTTTGTGCCAGGAACTATGCTCAACACTTTACAGGCATTGTCTCAGTCATCACAGCAACCGATCATTAGCTTCATTTTAAAGTCAGGGAAACTTAAGGCTTCACCACCAAGTAAGGAAGGAAGTAGCTGGCATTTGACACTTATGTGGGTCAGACTCCAAAATCAGTGCTCTTACCTACTACTCCTAACAGGTTTTCAGGGGCTGTTCTGAGACTCCAACCATCATTACAGCATGCTTGCTAAATGAAACTGTGTTCTGAATTCAAAACAATTCATCCAGCAGCAAGTTTTTCAAACACAATCTCTTCCTAGGGCCATCCTATATGTCCTCTGGCAGTAATGAGTACTCTGTGACATGGGATGGCCTTTTATGTCCCCAAGTTACCTTGCTCAAATTTCAAAGAGATTCCCCTGAGTTCTAGAATTTGATGACCCAGATTGTGTTCGCATTATTCACATTCTTTGCGGTTTTCTTAGACATTTAACTTGACCCCACCAAGTAATATCCTTCCATGCTAAAGCGGGAGGTCTTGTGTTTACGGCAGCCCCTCATCCCCCAGATGTTTAGACGGACCCTCTCTGAATCTTCTCCAGCTTGCCAGTGATCTTTCTGATCAGCTCAGAAATCTGCAAAGGTTCAGGGGCTGGGAGAAGTTCAGAGTGTTTTTTTGTTTTTTGTTTTTTGTTTTGGTTTTTGTTTCTTTTAACTTCTAGGGAAGTAAGATTGGAAAGCTTTGCCATGAGTTCAATTTTTCTTGCCATGTGCTTATCTTAGAGAGAGTTCAGAGGTAGGAGGAGGCCTAAGGGAAGCTCTTTCATTAAAGAGCAGGCCATCGCCTCCCATAGACTAATGGCCATATTCCATTTCCTCATGGAGTGGGGAGAATTACTCAGCCTCAGCCTTTACTCTTTTGGTTTCCACTCTGGGGAACTGTATTATTACCTTGTAAAACAGAACATCTCTCCTATTAGCGTTAATTGAACCCATCTTTTTCCTGTTAGAAACTATAATGTTGACTTTTATTTTCAGAGCCCTGGATGGAACCTTTTCACTTTGGAGGTTGACAGAGCTCAGCCACCAGTAGTAGGCTGTGAGGGGGTTTGAGCATAGCAGGAAGCAACTGCTGGCGTATTGGGGGTTATATATAGCCCAATAACCTGTTTTGAGTTGTTCTGTCCATCACCCTGGCTTTACTGTGACCTGAGTCTTTGTGAAAATGTGCTGAGTATTCTAAGTGCTCTCCCTCTTCTAAATCATAATTGAAATGAATTGTTTGATGGTAATAAAGCGGAAAAATGCAAGAAAATAATTTCCACCAGCCTTTCTTTTTTGGCCAGATCTGAAAACAACCCCCAGAGGCCTGTATTATCAGGCTAGTCCATTCTTCGCCTGGAGACAGTATTGAATAATTACTCCACTGCCAGCAAATTCCCTGGCCGAAGTTTCCAAAAACTTAGTAGAGACTTAAGATAGACTTGGTTATGAAGAACACTTTAACTTGTTTCTACCAAGAACATTGCTTGAGAAAAATAAAGAGTATTTTATTTGTTTGTTTACCATTGGACATCTGTTGTATAGATAATTTAATATTTCTTTATAAGCATATCCACTCCTCTCCAGTCTATAGGGTCTTATTTTGTGTGTCCATGTACAGCTGAAAAAAGATAATACGCCAGAAATTTTGCTGGGTATTTATGTGTGTGTGTGTTTATACCTATTTGCATATATAATATACTTGCTCTCTTCTTCCTTCTCTCTCTCTCTCTCTCTCTCTTGCTCTCGCTCTCTCCCCACCCCACATATTTGTCTTGTAGCATAAAAGCCCAAGCAAATAAATAGCAAAATATACTAGGATCCACTCCCTCTTGTCTCCCCCCCACCCCCTCCATAGTTATCACAATATACAGACAAAGAACAAAGAAACCTTCCTCCTCTGGCAGATATGAGTTTCTCTGACTATATTCTCAGGAGAATTTCATAGAACGTCTACTGCTCTGAGCACCCTGTAATTCTGATCTGCAACTATTAGCCCGAGCCTATATGGAAAGGGGCCATCTCTAGGGTAATAGCATTGTAAATTACAATCAATGCACTCAATTACACCCAGAAACCAAAGATATGTAGTGCTCCAGCGTGCCTTGTAATCAGCACCTTTGAGAATGGAGGTAACAGCATTCTGAACAAAAAATGGAAGCCGAACACGTAAGAAAATGAATATTGGAATTAAATCATCCTTCTGATAGGAGCAGTACCTTATATGGCAAGCAACTTTTTTTTTCCTAATATCATTTTATTGATTTAAAAAAAAAACTAAATTGTGGCCTTGTAACCAAGAATATCTTAAAATCATTTATGGCTCTATTCAGCCTGGCAGAGCCTTTCTGTCATGCTGATAAGGAAATTAAACTTTCCTCATACTGGGTTTACTTGCCTCTTATGCGCAGATGCTTTCTCTTTTCTTTCAGGGAACTAATTCAGAAGTTGAAGTCTTTCATCAGCTTCTATAATGCTTTGCCTGGCTATGTCTGCAGCCACAGCCCCGTGGCTGAAAACGACACTCTTTGCTGGAACGGACAAGAACTCGTGGAGAGGTAATCTTTTTTTGAATGTTAAATATAACAGTGTTTGCGAAATATTCATCATATGTCCATCTCGAGATTGGTTATGTCTTCTCTCTGCCTTCATTAACTTCACAAGAAACATTCTAGAAAAAGCATACATGTGAGCATTTGTGACACACCCTTAGAGAATTTACAGACTTTGAAACACGTAGAGTACTGTGTATTCAGGGACATTTTACCAGGTGTACAGCATCAAACAGCAGCCCCCCCCCTTTTTTGTCTTTGGCTTCTTCCATTTCCCCTTTATGTGGACCCTTATTTATTTATTGGTTTGAAGAAATCATATACACACTAATCGTTATCGTTTAGTGAGAGTTAACTATGTATGAAGCACCGTGCCAAGTGCTTGTCCGTATTAACTCTCTTTATCCTTACACCAAACCTCAGAGGTAAATGCCACTATTTTCCCCTATTTTATAGATGGAGGACAGAAGGATGTACCATTTCACTGAGTGATGTTGCTGAGATGGTTGATCATTGAGTGTTAGTGTAAATGTTGTTGCCAACATTTGTTATCTGTGAAGAATTTGCTCACCACTGGAAAGGAAATAATATATATTCATTTATTCAGTAAATATTTACTGAGCACCTTCTAAGCACCAGTCATTCTAGTGGGCTAATGCCACTCCTGACCTCCATTGCTTCCCATGTGTAAGGAATAGTTTGGGATTAAGGGATGAAATCAGGAAGGTAGAATGCTTAGAAAACCACGGGAAACTATTTGTCCAAGTGGTAGCATCTTGTCGAGGAGAGTATAGAAGATGCTTGAACTCGCATTCTGAATCTTTTACTAATGAGTTGCTTAACCTGGGGCAAGCGACTTAATCTCTCTGGGCCATGGTTTCCCCATCTAAAAACTGAGATGGTTGGATTAGAACCTTCTAGCTCTGGCAGGCTGTGGGGGTTTTTTACTTACCAGTTCATTCATTCATACGTTCATTCATTCATACATTCATTCATATATTTATGTTTTGAGATACTATGGGTTAGGCACCAAGGGATATGAGTTAACCTAACCCTGGTTAGGTACCAGGGATATGAGGCTGAAGGCAGGAAGTTACCTGCTTGGAGGAGTTTACAATCTAGTGGGAACCAGCATCAGGGCATGGGATAATTAGTCGTAATGCTAAATGGAATGAATTAGCAATATAATAAAATGGGCTAGAGGAAAGCTTTGGAGCCAGATGAACCTGGGTTTGCTTCTCAGTCTTGCTACTTACGGCGTGGTGCATTGTTGAGTGGGTCACTCAACTTAGGAAGTCCCAAGGCCCTCTTCCGTAAGGAAAGGCATCTCACAGGGTTGTTGTCACTGTTAGGTGAGGTCATAAGTGTCAAGTCCATAGCAGACTGGCCTATACCAGAAGCTCAGTTCACATTCCTCCTCTTCCTTCTCCTTTCTCCCTTCCCCCTCAATCCCTCCTCTTCCCTGCACAAGGCAAAACACATGCCTGAAAACAGCTTGTTTCTCAACTAAACTGTTTTTACTGACCTGGGACAGTGAGAATGAGGTGCTAATGGGATGAGACATTGAACTTGCACGGAGATAGACTTCCCTCCAGCAAATGTGAATCAGGCTATGGGGATTAATGGCCCCCATGTATCTACTCTACTCTGGAGAAATAGTATATATTTATTATCCTCAAAGCTCATCAGGATCTAAGTAGAATCATGAAAATGTACTTAACTATTATGACCCATTTTTTTTTAATTGTCAGAAAAAAGCAGTCAGTGTTTGGCTTTATCAAAAGCAGATGCTGTAAAACAGGTATAAACAATATAATCCTTGAAAAAGAAAATGCCCACAGGTCAAATATGTGGTTCTTGCATACGCTTCAAGAGAAACCATTGAAGTAACTTACGCACTGGGATGTTAATATTGTAAAAAATGAACAATTCCCGAAAACTAATTTGTTTTAAGCAGCATATCTCCTAACCGTGGTCTGTTCTTAAAGAGGAAACGTTAGTTAGTGATATATTTATTTGCTAATGTATTCATTCATTTCTTTATTCACTTAACAAGTATTTGAGCACCTACTACATTTCAAGTGTCAATATGGGTTTCTTTATTGTTGTGATTATTTAAGGCAAATGTTGGAATCCTGTTGGATATAATCAGATGATCCAATTTTAATTTATTCAAAAAAATTTCCCAGGCCTGTGTTTTTTGAATTAGCGGGATTTTAAAAATCAAATTTGGCGAATATAAACTACTTCATGCCTGGTATGCTTTCTTGAAGGATTTTGCTCGAGAACCAATAAAGTCCTCCCCTATCAAATGGTGGAATCCCAAGCCTCCTAAATTTGAATGAGTCTAAAAATTAGCCAAATACACTTTTGCACCATTAAAATAATTCTGTTAACTGAAGTTTTTTGGTTTAATTTGCTGGTTTTAAATATTTCAGGGTATCAAACAAAATAATAAAACAAATGGTATAGTATAGAGAAAAGAGGTTATTTCAAATCCATTATTTATATTTCTGAACAATCTATTGTTTCAAAACAATTTTTATTGTTGACATGTGCTATCCAGGGAGGGAGTGAGATGGAGGGGAGGGAGGGAGAGAGGGATGGAAGAAAGGAAGGAAATCAAACATATCTGTAGACAGTGTAAGGGAACTATAAGCCAGGAAGTGACTCTTCCTTGGGTAGTAACCTCAGGTTATAATTAACCTACACTTAAATTACTGACCTAATGCAATGATGGGACTAGGAAATAGTGTCAAACTAGATTTTTTTTTAAATTACTCAGGAATATACATTTAATCATAGGATGTTCTGTAGCCCATGGACATTAATAAAGATTAGCTTCACACTGCACATCTCATCTATAGTGAAACCTCTTTCCAGAGCTTTCCATTGAATTTCTCATTTCATTCAGTCTTAAATAACAGTTGCCACTTCACACTGTCCAATCAGTTGTAACCTTGTTATCTTCACAGATTGGGTTTGTATTCTTTTCAAAGTATTTTACTTTTAGTCAAGAAAACTTATGAAAATCAAGGATCCTGAGAGGAAATGAAACATATCAGTGGAGACACCCGATTAAAAGGAAAATATCGATGCTAAGGAAACTATGGATCAATATCCATGGCAGCTGGGGCATCAGAACCATGTGCACCCTCCTTCTGTGAATGTCCATACAGACACTCAACTTTCCAGGAGCTCGACAAGTCACTATCTCTCTAAATAGGGCTATGTTTCACATCCATTCAATTGTTAGCGGTTATGAAACCAATCAATTGAAATATGAAAGAAGAGAATGTTTTCACAGATCTAGTCCGAGGGAGTACCATGGAAGCCTGTCATTTATCCTTCCCACCACAACCCTCCCCATCTCCCCATCTTGGCTTGAGATAAAGATTGGCTCCAGGATTTAGCTGAGAAATCTTGGAATTAGCAAACTTGGCTTGTGCGATGTACACTCTTCTGAGCTACCATGGATCCTACAGGCAAAGATTTCCTGCAGTTGCTAAAGGCGGAAGATTCTCCGTCTTTTGCCTTTGTGGAACTACAGAGAATTTCAGAGCATTTCTGAAAGCAAGAGAAACATAAAGGATCCCATGGGAGGAAGTTAACACTGGGCTTAACAACAAGTAACTGTGGGCTTTGCCTGCATTGGCGCTGAAAATACCTGTAGGAAGAGTGAGCAGCTTTTAGTAAATACATCCCCATACGCCTTCCTCATACCCCCTTTCGGGACTGTTAGGCCCAACTTCTAGATCACGGACTAAAATTTTTATTCTTCTTCTGGATAGTTTGATACCATCTGGAGGGCAAGCCCCATTTTACCATTGAATCAAGTTGATCTTTAAGTTAGTGTAACAGAAACTACTTTAATTGATACCTGTGCAAAAACTGCTAGTCAGAAAAGAGTGCTATCTCGTCTGGACATGGAGCGTCTAATAATTTAAGTTCATCCAACGAAGATGGAGCATGTCTTCTATATGTGGGGGCATAGTAAGAAGTAGAATCCAGTGCCTGCTTCTGCTGAGGAGTTTACAACTTAATGAGAAGAAAGGGAAAATTGTCAGCCAGTCTCTTTCCCCAGGAGTCCAGGGAGAGTTCCCTTCAGAGGCGTCAAAGCAGAGGCTCTACCCATCTCTGTGTGTGTTATTGACGTGAAATTCACATAAGAGGAACCATTCTGAGGTATACAATTTGGTGGTGACATTCTGTACATTTGCGATGTTGTATAATCACCACCTCGGTCTGGTTTTAAGACATTTGCATTGCTCCAGAAAGAGAGCTTGTACTCATTAGCAGTCACCCCCCACTCCCTGCCTCCCTTAGCCCCTGACACCCAACTGTCCGCTTTCCGTCTCTATGGATTTACCTATGCTGGATGTCCCATACAAATAGAATCATTGACTTAGCATAATGTTTTTAAGGTTCATCCGAGTTGTAGCATGGATCAGTACTCTGTTCCTTTTTGTGGCCAAATAATATTTCATTTCATTGTCCAGATGTAGCACATGTTGTGTATCTACTTGTCAGTTTTATCCCCGCATTTATGTGACCCCTGAGCAACCACTGCTCTATCAGGCTCCACCCACCACCTCTGGATTCACTGTGGCTCATCCTTAAGGGTGAGGACGACAGGCAGCCAAACCTTCATGCTGCCAAGCCCCGACATCTTTGACCACCCCCTAAAGGCTAGCCTCTCCCTCACCTCTCCTGTTTTTTTTTTTTATATCCCTTTGCAATTCATCTTTTGAGTCTTTTTTCTCAGCCCTGTGTATGCAGTCAACCAGCCTCTCCTTCAATCAGCACACCTCCCGTACGGTTTGATGCTTCCCTAATGACTTTGCGGCTCCTTAGTTCTATATATACAAGCACTTATATTTTGCGGCATGACGTCTTCGTCCCCTTTGTGATTCAGTCCTGGCTGCTCCAGAATATTGCTGGTATCTTCTTGACAGTCCTACAAATTCACTTCTGCCCATAATGACTCAGTAGATCCATCTCGTGTTTTCTCAGGATGACTCTGGGACTCTCGGTGGCGCATGTGAGGCACCTGGCATTAGAGAAATAAACTCCCTGAGATCGGCAGGGAAAATTTCACTGAGGCAACTCCCCTCCCTCCTCTGTGGGCTCACCTCCCATTTCCCCCGAGAGATTATATATGCCCACGCCCACCCACCGTGAATTCTCCTTTATTTCCTCTGATCAAACAAGTCTTCCAGTGTTCATAACGCCTCTTCAGAATTTCTCTGCATAGTTGGAAAGGCAGAAGCAGGAATACACAAAGCAATTATCTTAGTTCTCAAGGGGTTTTGCTCTTGTCTCAAGACCTGTTGAATGTTGCAGAAAAGGAGGGTAAGGAGACTGTTTCTCTCTGTCTTCAGCTGGGTTGGGGGCATAGACCGTGGCGTATCAACCAGTGGTAATGAACGCACGATCCCCGAATACCCAATATCCGCCATAAGCAATATAATTCTAAAGATGAGAGCAACAAGGGGCACCCGGCTGGCTCAGTCAATGGAGCATGGAATTTCTGGTCTCAGGGTTGTGGGTTCGAGCCCCACATTGGGTGTAGAGATAACTTTGCAAAATAAATACATGAGTAATCTTAAAAATGAGAGCAACACAATGGTTTCTTCTGCCCCTGTAATCTAGAAAAGGTGAGGTTGTTTTCATGATGTACTTATTTTAAGAATGCTGTGTTTTGAGGACTTTGGTGGAGAGGGACCAATTCCTAGCACCAACAAGTTGTTCCTTGGTGTACAGAACAAAATGGGAAGAATTTCAGAGCCTTCACGCCGATGGCGAAGGAACGAGGTGAAGATAAGACCTATATGCCACAGTGTACACATGCACAGACAGTCACACAGATGCACACCCGCAGCTTACCACAATCACGTCCAAACAGGCGGCTAGTGATACAGAGCAGGCACTATCTGTACCTCTCAGGCTCTCTAGCTAGAGCAAGTTATTTGTTATTTGGGTTTTACTTGTCTGTTTTTGGCTTTATGTGGTGGTTTTTCTCCACATGGCTCAAGGCCGTGTACCTAGACCTTTATTTTTTGAACAAGATTTTATTTTTAAGTCATCTCTACACCCAACGTGGGGGGTGCACTCACAACCCAGAAATCAAGAGCTGCACGCTCCAATGACTCAGCCAGTCAGGCGGCCCCATACAACCTCAAATATGGGATAGCCCACAGAAGCACCAATGGGGAAGTTAATATATGAGGCAGAATACAGAGCCAAGAGGTCGGGGACACAGGAAAGAAAGTAAACAATGGATAATGCACACAATACTCAAAGCCTTGAGTTAGGTCCTAGAGTCTCTGGATTCTAAGTCTGTGTCGATACAAGCCAGACTAAAATCTTGCTGGGGCCAAGGCACAGTGGCTCTTCCTAGCAGCCCCTGTGGTGAGGGTTTGAGAGTTAGACCCTGAGGTACAGTCTTTCAGCATCCAAGGCTTTTCTTTTTGTGGCTCCTTCTCCCCTTGGCCACTAACCCAAGGGGGAGCTCTGCGGACAAAAGACTGGCAAGAATGGAGAAGGTTGATCTTACCAACGCCAAGTTCTGCAGTTCTTGCTGCTGTCAGACGTTGTTGGATTTCATTTCTGCTTCCGTTTTCCTGGAAGCAGGGACATGACACTTGATTCTTTCTGATGTGGGGAATTGTCATGTTGGCCTGAGTGCGCACCCTGGAATGAAGGTCCTGAAGCATCCTACTGCTTGCTGAGATGGTAGCTCACATCTCCCACCTTGCTTCACAGAAGTCACAACTGTTCACAGAGAGGCTTGCAAGGACAAATGGGTCCTATAGAAATGCCTTCATTTGGTATAGCATGAAATGTTGATGGTAGCTCAAGGTTTTTTTTAAATCCTGGTAAGGTGAGGGGCGCCTGGGTGGCTCAGTCAGTGATGCATCTGCCTTCGGCTCAGGTCATGGTCTCAGGGTCCTGGGATCGAGCCCTGTGTTGGGCTTCCTGCTAAGCAGGGGAATCTGCTTCTCCCCCTGCCCTTCCCTGCCATGCTTGTGCGCACATTCTCTCTCTCTCTTTCCCTTTCTCAAATAAATAAAAAAAAAATTTTTAAACCCTGGTAAGGTTCGAGACAGATACTTTTGGAGTGTACCCCCATCTACTAATCCCTTTAAGAGATTAGATTGGCATATTTTTCATCAGAGCTTTATGTCAAAAGTAGTGTTCGGTGACAGGTATTTTTCAGGACCTTCCATGGCAATATGTGACATTTATCCCTTAAGATTATGGTGTCGCATACAGCAGCTCTACCTTCAGAATTGAGTGAGGAAAAACCCAGCTCATCCTACTGACTGACAGCTTTGCATGGCATGCTGGATTTGGGATAGGCTGTCCTTTACTACCATCACATCTGAAATGGCAGGGGACGTTGTCATGGCCCAGTATTGGTGTCTGTCACCAGCTGGTGAAGGCGCAGGGCTTATTACTATGAACAAATTGTGTCCTACTAGTACTGATGCCGGCCCCTCCTGTGCTCAGTTGGACCATTTCATTATATGGAGAATGTTTGGGGGCCTTCAAGGCCGGTCTTGGAATATCTGTTCCTCAACAAGTACCCCCTCACAATGTCCCTCGAAATGTGATTCTGATGGTAGGTAAGGCTTGTCTCCTCTTAGGATCATGACTCAATACACCAGAGCTCTTTGAGCCTCGAAGGCTTGAGAGAGGTGTCCCCGAAGTACTATCATTGCTTTTAAGAAATTATTAACATACTAGAGTCTGTCTGCTCTTTCAATCTTATTTCCTCCTTCAGAGCAAGTGCGTTGATGGGTCAGAGACTGATTATATAGATGATGCCTGTCCTCAGAACCTTTCCTACCTCTTCTTTGGGAAAAGCCTTGGGGGTCTATGGTCTTCAGTGGAGAGGATCATAGTAAGAAGACCCTGAGGGGTCAGTAAACGTGACCCAGATGACTGGGGCATCTTGGGAAGAATATAGTCTTTAGAATGATACAGGTGGAGATTTCATTTATTTTTTTATTTAAATTTGATTAGTTAACATGTAGTGCATGATTAGTTTCAGAGGCAGAGTTCAGTAATTCATCAGTTGCATAGAACACCCAGTCCTCATCATACCCCGTGCCCTCCTTCATGCCCATCACCCAGTAATCCCATCCCCCCATCGCCCCTCCAGCAACCTTGTTTGTTTCCTAGAGTTAAGAGTCTCTTATGGTTTGTCTCCCTCTCTGATTTTGTCCTGTTTCATTGTTCCCTCCCTTCCCCTATGACCCTCTGTTTTGTTTCCTAAATTCCACATAAGTGAGATCATAGGATAATTGTCTTTCTCTGACTGACTTATTTTGCTCAACCTAACACCCTCTAGTTCCATCAGAGGGAGATTTTAATTTTGGTTCGGACACTGTGTGCTTCGGGCAGGTCATTGGACATCAGATTCTGTTACCAGGGACACCTGGGTGGCTCAGTGGGTTAGGCATCTACCTTCAGCTCAGGTCATGATCCCAGGGTGCTGGGATTGAGTCCTACATCAGGTTCCTTGATCAGCAGGAGCCTGCTTCTTCCTCTGCTTGTGCTCTCTCTTTCTCTCTCTCTCTCTCTCTCTCTCTCTGACAAATAAATTCAAAAAATCTTTAAAAGGAATTCTGTTACCAGATTTGTAAGATGGGGATGATACTCTACAGCATTGTTGTAAAGATGTGTTCCAGCATGTAGGCACTGAGTAAATGATAGCCTTGCATCATTATTGTTTGGTTGAACAAGTCAGGTAAATGTCAAGAGCAAGGGTAAAGAAGTGTAGGCCATTCTTTCTATAAAAGTAAACTGGATCTGGGAGAAATATCTATAAGTCTTTCGGAAGCTGACTCTTGAATGGGATAGCTGATCAAACATGTTGGTACTTCTGTAGTTAGACACTCAGTATCAAAGAAAATAGACTCTTGAGACTTGGTTGTGTGAAAGACAGGGAAAAGTCTGTCAGGGAAGCGTCACTTTGGAGCTTCCAATCAATAGGCCTTGCCCTCAGACCCCTCAGGCTTCTTTGATGATGTGACTGTCATGGTGGCCGTGATTCTTCTCCCCTGCAGGCCACAGGAAGTGACCAGCAGGTGCCACTTCGCTATTCTCCCTGGCCACAGTTCTTCCCCCAATGTACAAACTCTTGGCAGCTTCTTTGAAAGAAGCTCAGCTCTCCCCTTTTGTCCTTTCCTCCTATACTTAAGCAAGGGCACAATATCGTTTGAGTTTCTGATGACTTTTACTGATAGACATACAGCCAAACAGCTGGCGCTTAGCGAAAAGCACACAGAAGCAACTTTCAACATTACATGGTGATCATAAGACCCAGCGTAGTCGTGGTTAAGCATATCACTTTGGCATCAACCGGCCTGGGTTTGGATTTCTGCTCTAGTACGCACCAGCTCTTTCTCTTCCCTGAGTCCCTGTTTCCCCATCTGTACAATGGGGTTGATCATTTCTACCTTAACAGATTGTTGAGAGGATTCAGAGGGATGGTGAAATGCAGAATATAGTGCCTGGAACACAGTAGGCCCTCAAGAAATGGTAGCTTCTATTTCTGTTGTTCAAAGAAGCCTGTAAAAAGGCCCTTGCAATTCTTCCCTGGAAGAGAGATGGAGCTAGGCCTGATTTCAGTTCCATTGAAAGACCCATTTTAATTCTTCAGGAAGATAGCTTCACCTACTCCCTCTCATTTTTACCTTATTTCTCCTCCTTTCTTCGAAAACAAAACAAACTCCATCTTTGGTCCCACTTGGTGCACACTTGGTTGGTGCACCTTGGTCCTGAGTGGTGGGCATTCAAGTCCCCTGGGGATCACGTGAGAATTGTTTGTATCTGAGGCTACATACCGGGCTGGCCTTCCTCCCTACACAGTGCACATTTTATAGCAAATGTGGCCTAAAGCGCTCCTCCTAGGCATGCTAGGGTTTCCTACTTGTGATCGACACAGGGAATCTTCCTCGAGTACTTACATCCAAAACCAGGACAGGTCTAGTTACAGGTCAAGTTGAGTTGCCCAAGGCTCTAATGTCCCTTCTGTTACCCTTGGCTTCCCCTTTGTGGAAAAGGAGAGAGAGCATTAAAATCAGTTCTGATCTCCCAATTTCTTGAGCTGATGTATTTTATTCTTTTAAGGGACCATGGCTCTGATCCTTGGCTTTGTTGCCTTTATAATGAACTTGCATTTCCCCGTGAAGGAAAACATTTTAATTGGTGGCTTCAGTGTCAAAGGCTTCCTTTGCCCTCTCATATTTTAGTGACCCCCATATCGGGTGATCTCAAAAACCACGCAGACTGTGAGCCCTTGCCTGGTTTGGGCCTCTCATTTGCACAGCTTCAGGCCCAGAGCTGGGTTCTCGGATTCGGATGAGAGGGACAGGTAGGAGGGTTGTGCTCCACAAGAACTCGGGCTGAAAACCTAATCTCCAAATACTCCTAGCGAGGACAAAGCCAAAGACTATTCTAGAAGGGGCCAGAAAAAGAGCTCTTACACCTACCTATCCTTAACTCCATGGCATCTCTGCTGAGGAGCCAGAATCCTCCTGCCCCATGCCCTTGTCTGGGTTTAGGACCCCTCAGCCCCTGGGTGTCCCTCAAGGCTGGCCCCAGTTACCCTGTATGGGGAGCTTTTACCCATGTTTGTCATTTTCTTCTAGCTCCTTCTCCCTACATATCCTCATTGCTTAGGTGCCCCCGCCACAGAGTAACCTCTCCAAATGTGTTTATTGAACTCAGTGGATGAACCGACTAACAGAATTGTGGCCCAGCAAACCTGAATACCAGGTCTGGCTTCCCCGCCCGGTCGCTGTGCGCCTTTGGGTGGAGTACTACAGTTCTCTCGGTTTTGTCTTCTTCTGTGAGACTGTGAAATGAATGCCTCCTCCTCACTCCCTCCGTAGGGTTGCTGCGAGCCTCCAACAAGAAAATGCATTTGAAATAGCTTTGAAAATTATGAAACGCCCTGCATTTACTAGGTATTAATGTAGGAAAAAGTAGACCAGATATGGCGGGAAGTTCTGCCCTGAATGAATGGAACTGTGTTGGCTTAATTAATGCAGCATTACTGGGCTCCCTTCACAAAGGCTTTAGCAGCTTCCTGAATCTCTCCCTCTCTCTCTGCATCTTTCCAGACATATTACTTTATAATTTTTTTTTTCTTGAAGCAAATCCACCTATCCCCGCAGATTCTATTCTTAAACAAGTCAGTCCACGGTGCTGAAGAAACCGGTCGGCCCTGGGTAAGGAAATACTTGGAGGGATCGCTAATGTCAGTTTAAATTAATGAAAAGTCTGAGTGACAAGCCGTTTTAAAACAAATGTAGTTTTATTACTTTCGAACACATGTAATAACAGCCCTGGGACTACAACCTAGAGAAAGATAGCCTGCGTCAGAGAATCAAAGCAAATAAATACGAGTCCGTGATAATGAGCCTATTACTGGGAGAATGTCCTGCTGAAGACCAGCATCTTTGAACTGGCTCACGTTCTCCTGGGGAAATTCATTCATTTAAGAAATGCTTTTACCCCCCTCCCTTCATAGGTATGAGGAAAGCCCCATTAAAAAGCGCTACACTTGGGCCGCCTGGGCGGCTCTGTCGGTGAAGCATCCGATTCCAGATTTCGGCTTAGGTCCTGATCTCAGAGTCGTGGGATTGAGTCCTGCGTTGGACTCCGTGCTCAGCACAGAATCTGCTTGAAGTTCTCTCTCTCCCTCTGCCCCTCCCCCACTCACTCTCTCACTCTCTTTGTCTCTCCCTCTCTCCAAAATAAGTAGATAAATAAAGTCTTTAAAAAACAAAACAAAACCAGCTTTTGCGAATGCCGGTGGATGGCATCTAGCAGCAGCCCTCTGCACTTTGGCCCTAAGAAATAGTAGCCCCAAACAGCAAACACCCCGTGGCCTCTACAGGGACCCACTTGTCCCAGGCTGCCCAAGACTTCTCCTTTTGGGGCACAGAGGATTCTGAGTGCTCAGTCCCTGGCAAAGCGACACAGCTGGTCACCCACTAAGTATGGACGGAATGTGCAGCGGTATGGGGTTTTCTGGAGGGATGAAGGAAGGTGGGGGGAACGGCAGCTCACTCTTTCTGTTGCTCTTTCTGCCTTCACTTTGGAACTTCTCTTACAATTTCTTCCCTGAAACATGTTGATCCCATCTGTCTTCCCTGTGCCCCCCAAATCCTATCTAAGGGCATAGCAAAATGTGAGAAAGTAGGACAGAGGCAGCAAAGATGGTTAGTGTTTATCGTAGCCAGCATGTCTGTGGTGCTTCCCATGTACCAGGCACCGTGCTGGGCACCTTGTGTAGATGTATTAGAGTCATGGTTGCAATAGCCTTCCGAGCTGGATGTTCTCATTACCCTCCTTTTATCGATGAAGCTGAGTAACTACCCTAGACTCCCAGCACTAGGGAGATGGGCTCCGAGCTCAGGTAGTCTGTGCCCCTCTACCCACAACACTGCCCTGCTTCTCAAATGCCCATCTGCCTCTGAGGCTAGCCCTCCACTTCACCTCTACACATGAGGCTCCTATAATAAGGCCATCACCTGTATGTCCCCTGTGGAGCTCTGGAGCCCTTGTAAGAAGAGAGCCTCTTAGCCTGGGGCCGGAAGTCCATCCAGCCTGGGTCCTAGGTCTACGATTATCTGTTGCGTGACCTTGGACAAGTCACTGCCCTTCAGCTTTTTCTCTAATTTATAAAATGAAGGAGCTGGACGAAGTGACCTTGAAAGCTCTTTCCAGTTCTAGCAGGCTCTGAGCTCCTATGACAAGGGTATTTCGGGGGTGGGAGTTGGAAACAAGGAGGAAGGCCTTAAAGCCACCTTGATGACTGGGAATTTTGAAAGGAGCCCCAGGGTGTAATTACTGCCCTTAGGATGGCAATGAACTCTTCGTTTGACCCTTCCAGGTGTCTCTGGGGCTGCAGGGAGCAGGTGGGCTGGCTGGCTGAGATATTGTCAGGGTTGTTTTCAGCTTCTGATACTGGAGAGTTCAGGGTGAAATTCATATAATTAAACTTTAAAGCAAATGTGTCCCTCTCGGCACCACGTAACCCCAAAGGGGCTTCTGAGCAAGAGAAATGGAAGAATTCAGTGTCTGTTGCTCCAAGTACTCTCGGACACAACCACCCAGAATTGAAATGAGAAGCCCTCTAAGCACAGAGATCTATCCGTGAGGGGAGAGCTCCGTGGAGAGAAGTGCCCAGGGCCGAAGGGCTGGTAAGAGCCGAGGCATGCAGACTGGCTGAGCAAACCGGCCTGAGGCAGACAGTTTTCACTCTCTCTGAGACCCTCCGGGCTAGAGAGCGAGGCTGAGTTTTGACCTAGTCGTCCTTGTGTGCATTGCTGTGAGATTTTATAAAGTATTTATGTAGCCGTTTTAGATTTTACCAAGTGCTTTACAGTCACTTTTATTTGGCTTAGTAAAGTTTTCCTGGAATGCCATCTACTTTATGGTCAGGAGAGTCCCCCCTCGTTGGCTTGGCACCTCCGTGCGTCCAGCCTCACACAATGGGCCTGCTTGTTCCGGCCGGCGAGCAGGTGCAAAGCGGTCCACTGCAGCCACTGGGGCGGTCAGAGTCGGGGTGGCTTGCACTCCGGTTCACCTTTCCTCTCCTCTGTGATTGCTTGGTTTTATTTTATTGCTGGCAAGCCACGAGCGGCAGTGCCCGGCTTGGCTCTGCCCAGGGCACAGCTCTTCTGATCGGCGGATGCTGGCAAATGGTAGGCCGTTTCCCCTGTGCTGTTCTGGTTCCCCTGCCCAGGTCCACCATCGCCACCGTCTTCCGCCAAGCAGACGTGCGGACTGTTTCCCCCTGCCATCCCCGGGCTCTGACCGCAGCCCGGACTCGGGGGCTCGGGAACACTCATAAGGGAAGAAGACAACAGAAGGAGCCAGTCCGCGCTCCCCGCAGATCAGACTTTTCAGTGTCCTTGGCCAAGTCTAACACCAAGTCCCCGTATTCTTGGGGTGGGGGGGCTTCTTTCGTATTCCCTTGAGCCCCTGTGGCACAGTCTGCCAAGCGCTCTGGGTGTTGAGATGGAGGCTGGCATGTGTGCTGGTGAGGCAGGAAGAAGAGCTTCACACACTGGGTCACAGATTTGCTGAGGAGTCCAACACAGTCACTAGTCGAAGGTTTTCATGTTCTGAGGACCAGGTTTGCCCAAGCCAAAAGCAGGATCTGGGCTTCACAGAAAGCCCAGATTAGAGACAGTGGGGCCAGAACATCGGAAACTTCGGGACCTTCAGCTCCAGTGTGGCGGGGGGGCGGAGGGTGTCTGTGGCCGAGCTCGGGGCTATGTAGATGCTTAGCAGGGAAGTGGTGAGTAGACAGCACTTGCATTCTCTTACTGATGGAAGACAGCAAATCCTTTCTCTGATGCCCAGAACCGAGAACCTAGAAACTTCACCATGAGATTTGAAACTTTTTTTTTTTTAATCATCTTTATATCCAATGTCTGGTCAGACTCATGACCCTGAGATCAAGAGCCTCATGCTCTCCTCACTGAGCCAGCCAGACACCCCAGACCCTCTTTTTTTTTTAAAGATTTTATTTATTCATCTGACAGATCACAAGTAGACACAGAGGCAGGCAGAGAGGGAAGGAAGAAGTAGGCTCCCTGCCGGCAGAGAGCCCGATGTGGAGCTTGATCCCAGGACCCTGGGATCATGACCTGAGCCGAAAGCAGAGGCTTTAACCCACTGAGCCACCCAGGCGCCCGCCATCCCGACCCTCTTTCGAAGTTACTGCCTTGACTATAGGAAATGTAACAGGTGTATCAGAAGATGTATATTCACAGCGGTAGAACCACTCAGAAGTGAGCTGAAGTTTACGCTTGGAGAATTGATATTGCTAGCAGGTGTGTATGATGGGTGGGCTTGGCGTGGGCACGCACTGAGTGCTCCGTGGGGATGGGACAGAGGCTGGAAGGAGTGGCGCTTGGGCTGTGGGAACTCACCTGCCTGCCTGGCCTGGGGGGGCAGTGACCCACCACCCGAATAATGATATTCACCAGGGCCGAGGGAAGGAACCCTGCCTTTCTCCAGGCAGGCATTGGTTTCCAAAGTGTTGCCATCTAGGGGGCGGGGCACAGTGGCCGATTTTCCTGGCAGGGCCCAGACAGAAGTACAGCATAAGGCGGGTTCTCAGTCAGTGGCTGCGGATTGGGGGTTGTGGGGAAGGGCCCAGAGGGGAGACCACTGACAAGAGTTGGACAAAGTAGGTTAGAGTCTCAACCACACAAGCTGAGCTTTGGGTGAGGCATTCAGTCTCCGTTCAGTTCAACAGACACTTATGGACTGCCTACTGTATGCCGGGCAGGGTGAGTTCACGGGGTGAAGCAGAGGATAGACCCAGAGACGAATACATACAAGAGCTCAGAGTAGCACAGCCCAGGGAAACCTAGCTGGCAAAAGGAAGTCATGCCTGAACCTCTGGGGTTCACTCCCCAAACAAGAAAGACCGGGTTTGAGGTATAAGACTAATTCCAGAGGCTAGGGCTTGAAAGGCCAGTCAGTGACATGATCGCCTTCTGCCTTTGACACCACTGGCTCAGGGTCTGGGTAGGCCTAATCCTGCTCAGTGAAGGCTTTGAGGCCTACACATGAGTGTGGCTAAGACAAGAGGAATTGACAGCCAGTGACAGGAATAGTGAGTTTTCCTTTCAAGAATGTCGGTGGTACCTATTCATGGGAACGCGTGCGTCCTCCCCTCGTGAGCTTTGGGGGGGTCGTTAAATAAGGTTCCAAGGGATGCCCGAAGCCACACCAAGGACGTTTTTCTTTGTTACTGTGTATGCTTGAAACACAGCGCACACGAGGGAAGAGAGGAAGTCTCCCTTTCCCCTAACTCCGACGTGCCTGCCTCTCAAACCGGTCAGCTAAGTGTGACTGTAGGTCGACTTTGAGGGTCTCGGCCTCCGCTGGGCAGATCATGGCATTGAAGAATGGCTGCCGTGGACCCCACAGGAACCTGAGACAGTGCAAATGTCCTCAAGAAAGGGATGTGAAAAAAACATGTGGGTGTTTTCAGGAGCCATCGGATTCATGACTTGGGGCACTTCTGCAAAGTGGGAGTTTGGGGCCCCAGAGAGGAGGAAAGTGAAATGCGGGGGGACAAGTGAGCAGGGCGGATTTCTGACACCCCAGGCGGGTTGGTCACTGCCCTGGGCCTCAGGAAATGATGTGTTCTTCAGCAGGTGATAGTTAAGTTTGGACCGTTTGAAGCCCTGCCTGGTGAGTCCCCCCGCCCACCTCCTGCCTCCCCCCAGAGGCCCTGTCCCCTGGAGGCTCTGTGCGAGGACATCTCTGCTAAAGGGAGCCACAAGTCACTGCTCAATCACACCCTGAAAGAAAGCCTTGGGTGCTTTTGGCTGTGCTCAGTCCTCCCTGAACCCTGCACCATCGGTGCCCCTGCTCGAACTTGGACTTGGACTTCAGCTGGGGCATCCTTGCCCAACTGAGATGCTTCCATTTCTTCTGGTCTCCTCAGCATGGGGATGGGTAGATCTGAAGCCTCCCCTGACTGTTCATTGCAAGGCGCATTCATCCTCTCTCTGGAAATCCTCTTCGAATACCGTTTATTGCACGTCCGCTCCGTGTTTGGTGCGTTCACGTTGTAACAGCAGCGGCCCTCACCTGGGGGGTCTGGACACTCTTTGAAGCACGTGGCCTCCGCTGTCCCAACTAACTAGGCTTCGGGCTATCAATTTGTCCTCCAGACAAGGCAAGTGGCATCATCCCCACTTTAGAGAGGATGAAACTCCAGCCCGGCGGAAAAAGGCACACAGTAAGTGGTGGTAACCAGCTTGTGAAACTAGGTCTTTTTTTTTTTTTTAATTTCTTTTCAGCGTAACAGTATTCATTATTTTTGTACCACACCCAGTGCTCCACGAAATACGTGCCATCCCTAATACCCACCACCTGGTTCCCCCAACCTCCCACCCACCCCCTGTGAAACTAGGTCTTGACAACAAGGCTGGTGTGCCTTCCGACACGTGACTTGGTCTTTCTCGAGTATACGATTACTCGTGTTCTTGGTAAACTGTGTACACTAAATCGGCTTTCGCCTCCTAAAACTAATGACTGGCCACGATTTTGACCATCCCTTGCTGTGCCCCGGTGCTGTCACAGGCCTTTGAGGTGGGTGACCTGTTCTCTCCTTTCTTGGCTCATTTATTGGGGGAGTGGGACAACTCCGTGCAAGGCACATCTGCAGGGATGCTTGGCCTCTGTGGGCCCCAGTCTGCCCATCTGTAAGGGGAGGGCATTGGACTAAAGGGTTTTGAGGGTTCTCTCCAAACCTGATCTTCATTCCCATGAGTTAAAAATCTAACTTAAAAACACAGACACACACACAACTAACTTAAAAGCAGGTAAAGATCATTTCCTTTTGGCTTGACTCCAGTGGGATGGGAAAACATCTGGTTTTCTGGGCTAGTTCTCTGGTCTAGAAGGACTTGATAAGTGAGTTTGGGGTGATTGAATAATAAATCCACACTGCGCGCTTCGTGCCATGACAGCTCCACCCCTAGCTCCCCAGCTCCTGAATTCCATGCTTCTTTCGGGTTTTGTAAGAGTGAAACTGGGTGGAAGTCCTTTCCTCCTTGATATGTCCTTCCTCAGGGGCACCATCCCTCCCGCCCAGAGAACCCTCCACCTGGCATCCGGACTGTTGGCTGTCAGGCTCCAAGCCCAGAAGGCAGTGCTCACCATCCTTCCCACACCCTGGGTTCTGCCTGGCCCACAGTCTCACTTTGGCTTCCTTATTTACTCTTCTCTCTCCTTACCTTGAGGTTCCTCTGCAGTGGCTGCTTCCTCGGACCAATGTCCAGGTGATCCCCTCATCATTGGCCTTTTTCTCTGTGTGTTCCCCAAGGCCAGACTCTCTTCCCCATGGTGGCTGATGTTCAACTTCTCACGCTTTCCTCACCATCTGGAAGATATTCTTTGCTTTGAAACTAGGTGAAAACCAGATTCTAATACACATAGTCCCTTATATAGCTCATGCCCGCTAAATGAGATATAAATGGATCTACATCTCTCCGGTTTCTTCTCTAGCTTTTACTTCCTGTCTGTTGAAATGTATTTGTAATTAATTTCTGAAAGAACAGAGGGGCTTCTCAGAGTGTGGTGGATATATAGGTTTCTGGCACTCTCCCGGTTGACATTTGCTCTCGAGTGGAACTGCTGTGCTAACAAATATGGGAAACATTTTCCTTTAAATATGTGCATAAATAAGTGAGAAGCAAATGTTGCTATCTTTATGAAATGCATTTACAAAAACTCAGCTCTTTTCACCTTTTGCTTTATTTTTCTGTTCATTTATGTAAATTAAGACTGCATCTTGGATAGAAAGAACATTTTTCTAGGCCTCTTAACAAGATGGTTTTTCTACCCTGTGTTCTGGCTTGTTTTTAAAGCTATTTATACTCTTTAATTATCCCATTTTTCCACTGTGATTATTGTGGCTGGAGCACTTTCCAAAGAAAGGAGCTGATATATCAGGGGCTGCATGCAATACCTCAGTCTTTCCATAAGATGGCGCTCTAAGAATGTGAGCTCTGTAACTCACTTTCAGCCTCCGTCTAACCTCGCAGCAAATTAAACTTTTGTAAAATCACATATTTTGGTGGGGTGCGGGGGGGGGGAGGAGTAGTTAGTCCTTCTAAGACTTGTTCTCAAACACTTACCACGATTCTAATGCCTAGGGGAAGAAGGAAAGTGAGTTTTCTAACAGTCTCCCCGCCTTATAGCCAGCCGGGCTAGCAATGTTTGAAATTCGCAGTGTGCATTTAAGGGACCTTTTAAAGAGCCGACTTTCTTCTAAAGGGCGGGATTGTGACCCTAACAACTTGTGCTGGTAGAAAAGCCCCTCTCTGGGTCTCAGTTTCTTCACCTACCGAAGAGTGGATTGGACAAGTTGATCTCAAGGGTGCTTCCGTTTCCAGTGATTTCTACGTTTGAATTTGTTGATTTCTTTCCACTACACACCCTTGCTGCTTCAGCCAGCACAGAAATGGGAAGAAAAGATCGCCCATTTTACGCTTGTTTGACTCTATTCCTCGTCTACAAGTGCTCTCTTTGCTTCAACTGTCCCAAGACAAGCATGCCCAGATGTCCTGTTTTAATTAGGTTCCTTTTCTTTTTATGGCTTTTGCACCGGTAACCCCCCTCCCCCTCCTCCCCCATCCTTGACCAATCTGCCTGAACAGAAGCATGTCCCCTTTTCACTTCACAAATAGGGATTTCTTGGCATTAGGGCAGTCACTTTTGTGCTAAGCAGATACCAAAGTAGATGGTAGTATTTAAGTATATAAGTATTACCGCATATCATATCTAAAAGCTGATGCTTCTTAGATCACATGTAACATGTCCAGTTAAGAAAACTAGAGATTCTGGAGATAGGAACTTCTCTCTATTCATTTTTCTTTCTCCACTGGCTGGCATTCATTGCCAGAACCACGTCAAAGCGTTAGGAAAGAAGCAGTATTCCTGAGAGAGGACAATGAATGTAATTAGAGGTGAGTGTCATTAAGTAGATAACTCATCATTAAAGTCCTCTGAGGCCAGCGGAGCCCCCTTTCCTGGTACTCTGGGCAGCCTGCGGGTGAGGGTCGCGCTGTGATGGCTCGTCCTCGTTCAGAGCCTCTCGTGAACCTCCACATGCCAGTAGCACAGAGGGAGCCATTGGAAATGAAATGCTGAATTAATTAATGCCCAAACTATGGAGACACCCCTAACTGAGTCCCTCCAGGCTGGAAGCGGAGCATGCATGTTCCATAAAATTCCCCGGGGGCATGTCACATCTGCCACATTGCTAGAGCCAAGGGGATGAAGGCAGAGAGGCAGTAAACACAACAATTTCCTGCATTCGTTTTTCCTGTTGTCCTTGGGGATTTTCAGATCGCCTTTGGTGCTCGCCCAGTGGCATGGCAGCGGTGGTGGTAGTGGTCATCGCAGTGGATTATTTATTTCTCTGACCTCAATACCGTATCTCCCAAGAACACAGATAGTTCACTGAAGAACAATACTGTTGGATCTGTGTTTGGGAGGAGAAACTCCATCCACGGGGCCCTCCCCGAGGGTTTTAGAGGGCGAGCCCAGGAATCTGCTGAGTAGGTGAGGAGAACCGCTCTTGCGCGCCCTGCGCCGAGCCTTGGTGACCCATATAGGGAGCTTGTGAATTGTCTCATATGGGGGAGCAGTGCGGTGAGGAAATGGCAAATACCTAGTCGGCATGGACGATTCCTAAGGAAGCAGTAGCAGCGTAGGGGTTAAGAACAGAGGCAGGTAGGGCGTCTGGCCGACTCAGCGGTGGGAGCTTGCGACGTCTGATCTCAGGGTTGTGAGTTCTAGCCCCATGTAGGGTGTGGAGATGTCTTTTAAAAAAGGAAACCTTGAAGAAAGAAAAACACAGGCAGCTAGAGATGGACTCACAAGATTTCGAACTCCAACTTTCTATCCACTCACTGTGTGACCTCGGGCAAGTGACTTCACTTCTCTGTGCCTCTGCTTCCTCATCTGTAAAAACGGGCTGATAATCCTAGTGTCTATCCCCTTGGGTTGTTCAGAGGAGTCCGTGAGATGCCGCATGGTTTTTCTTCTCAGTGCTTCAGTGTCTGGCCCGGAGAACGCACTCAATGCTGACAGCTCTTGGTACTCTTGTTACAGTCAGTACCAGAGGTGCTCTGCATAGTACAAAAGAGAACTTAACCAAGCCTCTGCCTTCAAAGACCTCACAGGTTTCATGGGCTGGTGATCGGAACGTGTGTAAGAGGAGAGCAAGCAACTCGCGTCACTCCCCAGGATACCGTTACATGCAAGGTCTGCAGGTCGGGATGCATCAGAGTGGTTTAGGGAGGCCCTCAGTCGCTTCCAGGAAGGGGCTTTAGGCAGCCCCAGGGAAGGTGATCGAGCCTAGAATGACTTATTTGCCTCGTTTTGAGAGAAGGTACTCATAATAATAACGTCTGTTCATATTCACAGCCTCGCTGATCTACTGTCCTTTTGAGATAGGCAAATTGGAGTTACTTCATCAAAGAGTATGAAACATGTGTGCTTCACCTACCGAAGCAGAGCTCCCTAATGATAAGCACCTGATGTGCGAGGGGGTCCAGGGTGACATCGTGTATATTGCATTCTGTACATGTGCATTCTGTCCTAAGAAGTGACCTTTGAGCTGGGCTGCTAGTGATGGCCACTAGAAGCTTTCCAAGAAGAAGGGCTTCCCGTGGGCCCTGCTTTTAATCAACCTTTTCTTTCCTTTTGCTTTCTCTTCTGCCTTTAAGAAAATTAACCACTATCTAAAACTTCACTCATTAAACTTTAAATTATTATAAAGATTTAAAAATGTACAAAATATAGAAGAAGATAAAATAAAATTAAGAGTTCCCCCATATCTTTGCTTGCAAACTGCTATCACTGTTTCTTAAAAATTGTGTCTATTGGGACACATATAAAGAACAGGGGAGTCATACATCTGCAGACCCGTTTTTATGCCCAGTGGAATCACACCGTCCATTCTTGACCACTGCTTGTATCTGCAACAACATGCCTTGGATTTGGCTTCATGGCAACACAAATAGATTGGCTTCATCCTTTTCACGTCTGCATAATATTCCAGTTAGCACTCCTGGCTTTTAAGATTCCATTCTGTATTTTGTCCAATTAAGGAAAACAGAGTAGACACGTGGGAAACAAAAATGACTGGGGTGCGGGGGAGGTATTGAGACACCTCAAGGGAGAGTGCAAGAACACCAAGTTTAAAACAGTGCCATAAGGTCTTAGCAGCTATGGGAATCAGTTGGATCAGTACTTTGGGTTACTGCTTTGCGGAAAACAGAAAATTAAGGCAAGTTTTAGGTCAAAGCCACAGGCCAGCTCTTCCTAACACTTCTGTAACCAGAAACCATGCTTAATTTACTGAAGTCCTTTGAGGATTTAAATAGCACATGGGGCGAGCGGAACAGTGGCTGCTATTTCAACTTTCAAAATGTTTGGCAGGTTTTCCAACCCAAAGCTGTTTTTAAAAAAATTGAGTCACTGTGGGATTGGAGAGCAGTGTTTTGTCCTGGTTCCTGATCCATAGCTTGGAGATAAGAAACCAAAAAACAGAGCAAGCAACAGGGACACTTTTCCGGATGGCGGGAAGGAATACAGTGGTCCACGGGGATCAGCTGGGGGACTAATTTGATTTAATATTTATAGGTGATTTGGAAGAGGGAGCATACGGCAAAATCGGGACGTTGGCAGATGTCTTTACACTATTCCAATGAGGATCATAAACTTCAGGAAGACGTTTGTTTTGTAGGAGCAGGGATAAAAGTGGTCGGCAAGCTTCGATATGCATAAGCCCACAGAAATGTCTCTGGGGACACATTCCAGAAGCTCATTTCACAAGATTTATCATAAGACTTCCCCCTTTACTGTGAACAGGGTCTCTGCTTCAGGCATCAGTAGGTGCAAAGAGGGACACAGTGAAGTTGCTGGTATCAGGAGGGAGATGGCATTTAAGCAACATTATATGAACATAAAAGAGGAGGCTAGTAAGCTGATTGCCACAAGATACATAAATAAAGAATGCTGCTTTGCGTTTCTTTAATATACCCCCAAAGGCAATTGGTGTTTGATGGTTGGTGATCTGTGTATTCACTGATCTTCAAAGTTAAGTAAGAGGCTAGCATTTCAGAAGAAATGCAATCAAATGTTCTCTTCAACTTTACTACAAAATATTTTCCCTTCCATGGGGCGCCTGGCTGACTCAGTCAGGGCAGCTCCCAACTCTTAATCTCAAGGTCATGAGTTCGAGCCCCATGTTGGGTAGAGGGATTATTTTAAAAGAATATTTTCCTTTTCATTGGATGTCTTTTTAATTATGAAGGTCGGAACTAGATTTCCTGACCTCCTCTGCTACTGCATGTCTTTTTCAAAGCATGTCCTGAATATTGGCAGGTACATCGTATCGTGGAAGGGAACACCTAACAAAACCAGTTCAGTATCTTCTGAAGTTGTGGAATTTTTGGTAATAAATAATAAAGATGTCTGCCCTACCCACATCACAGTGTGGTTGAGACGCTCGAGTAAGCTAAATGATAAGAAACTGCTTTGTTCAGTGCTATGCAAAAATGTAGTAGTATTAATTATTCATTGCATGTCGTAATTTGGGATTACAAAGTGAGGGGCGCCTGCGTGGCTCAGTTAGTTAAGCGTCACCCCTGGGCTCAGGTCATGATCTCCGTGTCCTTGAACGGAGCCCCACGTCAGGCTTCCTGCTCAACAGGGAGTCTGCTTCTCCCTCTGCCCCTCTCCCCTTCCCCCCCCTGCTCATGCTCTCTCTCAAATAAATAAATAAATTAAATCTTAAGGAAGAAGAATACAAAGTGACTAAATTCTAGGCAATCATCCTTTATAGCTATTCATGCAAATGTATGAAGATTAGTATACAAGGATGTTCTTTGTAGCATTGTTTATATTAACAAATTATTAGAAATAACTCCATCAGGGATTGCTCATCAGGGATTGGATAAGTAAATTATGGTACAGCCATGCAGAAGAATAAGGATTATTCTTAATCCTTGTTACGTGATAAAAAGTTGTAAATCAGCACGACTAGTGTGCTTCTAATCTGGGTTAGAATTATGTGTTAGTAAAAGTGTGTGGAAACCCCTAGAAGAATATACATCAGACAGTTAGCCATGCTTCTCTCTTGAAAGGGTAGGATGATGGGGGGACTTTGACTTTATGCTTTGTTTGCTTCTGTACTGTTTAGTTGTTTACCATGAACATTATTATATTTGTAATAAAAAATACAAATAAAAGAACACGAATTTGCCCTTAACCAGACTATCGTAATGCGGGGGGGAGGTGTGTAAGGCAAGGGCAAATTTATACTGCACATGGCTTGGGAATGCCTCCCAAAAACAAGCCCAGCTCCAGGGCCTACAGGAAATGGTGGGAGGAGGAAGGGGAGGAGAAGGAAGAAGTCAAGAACATGCAGGCGTCTTTCTTTTTCCAGGGAGTAGAAAGCACGCTCACAGTTAAGGTCCCTTGTGAGTGCTCCCCTAAGACGCAGGACCTCCCTTCACATGGCTCTCATTGCTCTGAATTGCCATGGGCCCTTACTTTTCTGGATGCCACGCTGGATCCAGAACAGAGTAAGGGAGGGGACTTGGTCTGCATTGTTGTATCCCCAACTCCTGGGGCAGGGAAGGATGTTGAATTAATGTATTAATGTTTGTTGACTGTGGAATACTCTCCATTGCAAATAGACTTTGTCTGGAGTGGTTTACTTTTACATCATAGGGTCATCCCGTGGTTTAGAAGGCTGAGGAGAGCTTGTGGTCAGCTTGACCACTGGAGTCAAGTAGAGTCAGCTTTTATTTTGCATGGGACCTTCCTGTGACCAACATTTTCTTTACCTTCCCCTTTCCAGGTACAGCCAGAAGGCAGCGAGGAATGGCATGAAAAATCAGTTCAACCTCCATGAGCTGAAAATGAAGGGCCCTGAGCCAGTGGTCAGTCAAATTATTGACAAGCTGAAGCACATTAACCAGGTAAGCTGTACATCGAACAAAAATGGAAATGGGGGAAAAAATGAGCGATGGTCAGGGTCCGCCGTTCCAGTTGGGGCTGAAATCACAAGCTGGACACTTAACCAACTGAGCCAGCTTGTGATTTCAGCTCAGGTCATGATCACACGGTTGTGAGACCAAGCCACGAGTTGGGCTCCATGTTTGACAGGAATCTTCTAGAGATTCTTTCTCTCCCTCTCTCCACACTCATGCATCTGTCTCAAATAAATAAATAAATCTTAAAAAAAAAAAAAAAGATTTGTTTTGTTGAAAAGGACGTCTGACCCTTGATTTTCACTCCATTTTTACTTAATTTAATTTTTTTGGTAATCATGGCACCCAGCGTGAGGCTCGAACCCATGATCCTGAGATCAAGAGTCACATACCCTTCCAACTGAGCCAGCCAGGGACCCCTTCACCCCACTTTAAAATTATACAGATAATATTGTAATATTAGAGAAAGCTTGGAAAATAGAGGGGAAAATATTTCTCACCATCCCACTACCCTATCCTGTTCTCATTTTTAGCTGTTCTTTTCTAACGTTTGTCCAGAAAACCACACTCACACGGACTTGTTACGTAATTGGAACTACACAAGTGATTTGTAGTTCTTAAAATTAACATTATATTGGAAACACTTTTTCATGTTGTCACAGATCTTCATATTAATCATTTTTTGTGGCCGCCTAAGATTTCTTTAAGTATTCATGATAATTAATCAGCTTGCTTTTGCTGGACATTGACATTGTTTCAAATTTTTTATCCTCATAAAGAAAGCTACGTCTTCACGCATGGAGCTTTCTCCCGATCTTCAATCATTTTCTTAAAATACTGGTGTTATCAGGTTAAAGGATGTGAGCATTTTAATGCATGTTTCCAAATTGCTTTCCAATGGGGGCATGTATCAGCTCTCACTGCCAGTAGGAAGATACTAGGAGACGAGCTTCCCCGCACCCTTGCCTCCTTCTGACTCACTGCCCTGCACAGAGACACCCACAGATTCCCTTGACCTGTACACAGTTTTCCTCTCATGAGGAGTTTAGTAACTAAGACACAAATAGAAGTTAGTTGTACCATCTGCTTGTGATTGCTTTGTGGCCACAATGAAAAAAAAAAAAGGCCACCAAAATTGCCACTGTATACCAGAGTGACAGAGTTCCTGCCCCGTGATCCATGAGTGGGAGGGCCCTGCACCACGGACTTCTATTTGTAGCTTCGAAAGAACCTAATTCAACTCAAATCCTTATGCAGGGTCAGAGGTTTGTGCGTGAAGACGTTGGCATGGCTTTATTTTTTAATACAAAGGTTAGCAATGACATTTTTGTGGTTCTTAGAAAATGTCTGGAAGGACTCTCTAATAGTGGTGTATTTCACTGCAAATGGCTCTGCAGAAGTATTTACAGCACGCTCGGATGTGACCCCTCCCGTGCTAAGAAAGTGCCCTGCACTTACTCAGTGAGCATTGAATGAATAGTTGTGAGTGTGGCACATGGTAACAGCAGTGGTGTTGGGAAAGAGCCTTCTTTCTGGGAATTCACAACCTCACGAAGTTCTACAGAGCCTGGCGATATGTGATAGGATTTCTCCAGAACGCATCTCTGAAGGGTTGAGAGCACAGCGTAAACCACTCACGTGAGGGCACGGTACAGCTTCACCTGGGGACGCCAGTGGCCATTTTTCCTCTGAATCCTTTCCAGATTATCTCTAACCAGCTCTAGCTGGGTGGCAACATTCACCCGGTTAGAGCAAGATCAAAGGCCTGTGGATGGACCCCCTCAGTGGAAAAAAGGAATGCCGCGTCATGTCGGACGTGGGCTTCCATCTGACCTAACGGTCCCTAGAAAATCCAGCCTCGTAGCAAAGATATTGAGTGTTCAGTATTCATACCGTGGGAGACCACGTGGCATAGTGGGAAGAGCGTGGGCTTTGGATACAGATGGATCTGAATTTGGCCTTGGATCTCACCAGGTATAGAACTTTGGGCAAGTCATCTGACCTGAGCTGTAGTTTTCTCGCCTGTAGTACAGACAGATATCAAAACCTCTTTTATAAGGTTCTTGTGAGGATCAGAAATTTTATATATACCCCCATTATAGAAAGCTTAAATCTAATTACAGATATAATGTATTTTATGTATTATATGTTTTTACCCATATATACAAATCTATGTAATTGCCTACGCCCGGCAGATAATGAATGGCAGCTGAAATGATTATAATTCAGGATTTCCTCCGTAGGCAGGACTTGAGTTTGAAAGGGGGGCATGATTCCAGGTTTTTGTTTTGTTTTGTTTTGTTGCCTGTCTATCTAGTCTGCTTCCCCAGTTTTGTGTGGTGTAGATTCCTTTGGTGTGTCTCTCTTCTCTGCTCTCCCATATTGTTTCACAGAAGCTGAAACCACCTCACGGGTAGGGAAGCGTGTGAGAGTGGGAAAAGGCATCATTACAATTTCTTTCTCCCACCTCTGCCGTGAACGTGTGTGTGAACGTTTTTGGTTCCCTGACAAATACCATTGAGCAACCAATGAATTCTCATTGATAGACCAGTTTTACCTGTTTAAGTAGAGCTGTTAACATTGCCTGGGCTTCAAACACCCACAGGGACTTCTTTTTCTCATCTGTCTTGCTTTACATGGCCCAAACACAGTTGTTCTCAAGCCTTCAATAAAATTCCGATTTGGGCTGTGATTCAGTCCGAAAGTGAGACATTTTAAGAAAGGCAGAGAAGGATGTTACGATGACACTAATGATGGCAAAGAAGGTGATGACCTGTTGTGTTTGTTGAGCACATAACCATGTTTCGAAGGGATTTCATGTGCTGAAAGTCTAACTGGCCGTACTGGGGGAAAAAAAGTCAACCCGGCACAGAGTCGTCTTTTTCAAGAACTCATTGTTAACTTTGGACGTTAACTCATCCTTACTGACCCCTTTGGGGGTAAGTGATATATATTCGTTGTCCCTTTTTTTTTTATAGCTAGGGAAACTGAGGCAGAAAGCCATCAAAGGCTGGGTTTGGGCATGCCGCCCAAACAACCAGCGCGTTCAGTTGAAGATTTGATCAATCATCCAGGTGTTGTTTCCTACACGCGGCCAAACATTTGGATGCACTAAATGCCTGACTCAGTGCACTGCATGTTGCGGGGACTGGGCGGGGGGAGGTGGAGAGAACCAAGTTAATGCATCCGAGTTCCCATGGAAGTGAGTGGCGAGTCCCGGGGCGTAATGCTGTTTTCCTAGGCACCTCGCTTAGGTGCTCCAGCGGGATTGCTCCTGCGTACACATCTGCAAACGTAGACTACTTCCTTCTCTCTGTCTGTGCTTGTAGGCCCACGTGCATCCATCCAGATGGACCGTGGCCGGGCCACTTAGGAGTACTTCCCAAAGTAACTCTTCACTTTCTTCGGTGGAAATTCTCAGCTGCCTCCTTTCAGGTTACAGTTGCCGTCGAGAGTGCTGGAAATACTATACTCTCTAAGGGAATAAAGTAACATTATTTCCATATTGACGGTCCCGTGGTGTAACCTTGAGGGGATGGGTTCAGGGTCAGGCCCCGGGCCCCTTTCCTGGGAAGGCCTGCAGGTGTGGAATGGCCTCCCCGCCTCCTTCCAAGCCAGAGTTCATGTGTAACATTCCCACGATTGGAAATGAGGACGTTTTTATTTCCTTTTCAGTTTCTAATTTGTGTGAGGATTTATTGTCTTGTGTTAGCAGAGCTGTTGAACTCCTTTAAGCCCCCAGTGTCCGTTCTGAAATTTGCTGAGCCATATTGCTTTAAACACACACACACACACACACACACACACACACACACGTGTTTTGTTTTTGTTAGTGTTCTGCTCCGAGGCTCCTGTGTGCAGGGAAGACCCCCCAAACACCAAGAATGATCACAATACATTCTTACCCAGATGATCCCTCTAACCCGGCTCCGTCGGTGACATTTTCTCTCTCTCTGAGAGTAGCCTTGGAGTTAGGGTGAATTTTAGCGGTCCCTGAACTGTTCTCCTTTATTCTTCCCCAGGAAAACCTCACTGTTTATTGTTTTCCCCCAGTTTCAGTTCCGGTTCAAATGAAATTCCAGAAACCGTTTCCCTGCCTGTTGTAAACAGCTGAAGCCAGTCGATACCTGCCCATTTGGTGTCCGAGCTGTTCATTCAAAGCTGGATAAAGTCTCATCTGTTTGGGCTGGTTGAAATGTTTGGCTGAATGGCGGGGGAGTGGACGAGGTGGCCTCTTAAGATTCCGTCCAGCCGTGTGATTCCGTGATTTGTGGCTCAAGGTCAAGCCTTTAACCCAGCACCCTCTTGTGAACAAGTCTCGTGACTTTATTCTCTGCTCTGCCACTCTTTTTAAAACACCCTGTTCCCAGGTCACCCCTTTCTACTCTTTTCAGAGATTGTACTCTTCCCACCAGTTTTCCATCCTGGACAGATGGAACTTCAACTTGCCCTTCCCCCGCCCCCCACCCCACCCAATTCTTCTGTCCCACCGCCTTGTTCCCACTAGGCTATGAAAACATTACATTAGAAAACCACTTTTGCATTTATTACCCCTAAAGTTTCCCTCCTCCGGGGTCAGATAGGCAACTGGTCTTTGGGTCAGGTTAGCCGCGTGACTCCACTGGAATGATAATAATTCCTCCATTTATAAAGCTCTTTCACGAACATTCGATTAAACTGATCTTCACAGTGACTCTGAGAAGGGGGCATCATTACCTCCGTTTAGCAGATGAAGAAACAGGGGGCACGGGAAGACCAGGTGAGCTACAGATTGTGAGTGGGAGGCCTAGACCTAGGATCCAGGGTCCCTGATTTCTGGCTGTGCGCTCTGGCCTTCTGCTTCTTTGAAGCCACGCCCACCTTGCGATGGTTCGCAAGATCATGCTATCTGGTGTGGAAACGGAGACCCTTGGTGACATGGCTCTGAGTTAGGCCCAGCAGACAAACTTTCTATCGGCTATCTCAGATTTATAAAAGGATGGCAGATGGCCAAAGAAAAATTTAACACATAAAGCAGACAGCGGGACAGCACCATTTCTGTCCCTCTCTGTAAACACCTGAAAAGTGTTTTTAAGATGCCTTACAGAGGAGTATGGTATGGCTTTTGCAATAGAAAGTTAAAATTTTTAATAAGTTAATTAGTAAAGTTGTTAAGTGTCAGAGAAGTTCCCAGGACATTCCTTAGCATGTGATTTAAAAACAAAATCTGGAAACGACTCTCAGGCATGATAGAAAACACTCTGAAGGAAATTTTTTTCAGAGACTTCCCACAATAAAACCAGCGAGAGTCATGAAACACTGGCCTAGTCCGATGGTTGCTAGAAAAACCAACATTGGTCTAAAATTTTGAAATAAAAGGAGAGACCTTTTGAGAGGCAAATTTAAATAAAAGGCCTTTGCAAATGGAATTATGTCCCTGTGTCTGTCACACTTCTTCACATACAAATAACATGGCAGAACTTAAGGAATGGCCATTTCCATATGGAGCCAGTGTGTGTGTGTGTGTGTGTGTGTGAGAAAGGCAGAGTATCTACAATGGCATGTTAACAAGAGCCAATGAATGACTTCTGAGTTACAAAAGGACAATGTGAGTTGGTCTTTAAATACCAGACCTAGACTCTGTGGAGCTAAACATTATTTCATGAAGTAAAAAGGAATTAGCCGATGCATTCCAAAACACATTTATCATTAAAAAATCTTCTGTCATTTTGCTTAATAGCCTGAAAAATAATTACAGTGTCTGGTGGCTTTGGGGAGCATGTGTTTTTAATATCTTAATTAGTATGTACAGTTTAATAACACTGCACCAAGAAGAATTCCCAAGTATTTCATATTAAATTTATTGAAAGTGAACTATTTGCTATATTTAGAAAACACAGGATTAAAGGTACTTGGTCATGTATTTTAGTCCTTGCGTATGAAATGAAATTACTCAAAAACGCAAGATGAGTCGGAGGTGGGGGGCCAGAATGCTGTTGGTAACTGTGTTGGGGTTCACTGCAGTACTGCACTCTCCGGAGTGTTTTGTTTTAGTTAGAAGTATTGGATCTGTCAGGGGTGCCTGGGTTGAGTGTCTGACTCTTGGTTTCAGCTCAAGTCATGATCTCAGGGTCCTGGGTTCGAGCCCGATGTCGGGCTCCGTGCTCAGCACAGAGTCTGCTTCTCCCTCTCCCTCCCCCCTCATTCTTACTCTCTCAAATAAATAAAATCTTAAAAAGGGGGAAAGGGGCCCTTGGATGGCTTAGTTGGTTTAAGTATCTGACTCCAGCTGAGGTCATAATCTCAGGGTCCTGGGATGGAGCCCTATAGCTTGTCCCTCTGTTCTTCCCCCAGCTCAGGCTCTCTCTCTTAAATAAATAAATACATAAAATCTTTAGAGAAAGGAAGTATTGGATGCATCAGCTAAGGAAAGACAAGCTCTACATACAACAGGAGACTTCTATCAAACTACAAAGGTGACCAGAATTACAAAGTTAGAGATGTATTTCCAAAATATCTATGAAATTCATAAGGTCTCATATTCTATTCATATTTACCTCCTGGCCAAATGCAACACATTTCGTAAAGATTTTATTTATTTATTTGAGAGAGAGCATGTGTGCAAACACACCAAGGTGGGGTGGGGGAGAGGCAGAGGGAGTAGAGGAAGCAGACTCCCCCCTGGGCGGGGAGATCTGCGGCTGATCCCTGAGATCATGATCTGACCCTGAGCCCAAGAGAAGACACTTAACCAATTGAGCCACTCAGACTCCCTGTAACACATTTTTTTAGATAAATAGTTACAAATGGTTGCTCTCTACCCCATATACCTTCATTATAAGCAGTGTATCAGTAAACGTAGGTTCAAATACTATCGTCAAATACTATCAGAGAAATTCAGAGGTAACTTTTTACCCAGATATATTTATGAGTATGCATCTTTCCTCTGGACCGTCAGCTCCTTAAGTCTGAGATCATGCATATAATTCTCCATTTTCTGTGGCACAGAGTAGACTTGGAACATAGACGATGCTTTTTGGTGATCAGTTTACACAAAGGACTCAACCTTGGCTGCTCAATTTATTTCTAAACTTAGATTCAATTTAAGGCACTCCTCACATTTGACATTAAACCAGTTTTTATGCTAAAGGGCAGGGTTACCTAAGTGCAGGGTTAGAGCTAGTAGGAGCCTTTAGGTCCCAGGGTCCAACCCTCTGGTTTTACCAAAGAAGGAATTAAAGGCAAGGGAGAGAATTGACATGTCCAGAGTTATACCACGAGAAAACGGCAACGCCAAGCCTGGGAAATGAGCACATCAGTATTTGCTATGCCATCGCTTCGCTTCTAAAGGCTCCCGTGTCAGGGAAGACGTGCTTGCAAACACGCAGGCACATTTTCCTCCATGGGACTCCTGACCGTGGCAGAAGCCCATAATTCAGCAGTTCATCCTTGGAACCCAAAGCAGAACAGCAGGAGGCAGGAACTTGCTAATTATTTATCTCTTATTATGGATATTAACCAGTGTTTGGTCACAACAAGTACCTCTGTGGGGGGGGGGGCATCCCCTCCCCAACCCGTGGGGCACTGGCCCTCATGCCCCGAGGGGGATGGGCACGGATGCTGGGATCACTGAACCCAGAGCCAGCAGAGTCAGCAGGACCTGTGCCTCATGGCCGTATACCTCCCCCCTTCACTGCCCCCAACCAGGATCTACCTTGGGCTCCCGTTGGCGGTCAGGGGCTGGTCATCTTTTCACTCTCCTGCTCTGGATCTCAGCCCCCTGTAACAGTTTCTCTTAGTGCCTCCTCCCTGCTTGCAGAATGGCAACATTAGCGTCCTGTTAGTCAGTGGGCTCCTCTGCCAATTAGCTCAGTTTTTCAGGCAGCGTAGGGAGCAGGGATGCGGGAGACGTGCTGGGGAGGGGGGTTGTTCCGAGTCCCCCATTCCTATTTTAACCAGAGCTGCTGCAGTTTTAAAATCTGCTTTACATATCCGTCTTCTGAGTAAGTGTTCCCTTACACAGAGCGTTCTGACTGTGAACACAATAAAAATCTCAGGGTGCCCTTGAAACTGACATTAAAGGATTAAGCCCATACAAGCCATTTTTTCATTTGAGCATCCATCCAGGCGTTGGATCTCCTAAATATCTACAACCCACAAGGCCACCTCCTAAAATGAACTGTTGGTTAAAAGGGGGACCGGGGGCACCTGGGTGGCTCAGTGGGTTAAAGCCTCTGCCTTCGGCTCAGGTCATGATCCCAGGTCCTGGGATTGAGTCCCGCATCGGGCTCTTTGCTCAGCGGGGAACCTGCTTCTCCCTCTACCTCTCTGTCTACTTGTGATCTCTGTCAAATAAATAAAGAAAATCTTTTAAAAAAATAATAAAACAAAATAAAATAAATAAAAGGGGGACCAAATGGGTGGGTGCGAATGGCTTGGTGGAGATATTGTTCCTATTAGATGCTGTTCTGCCGGAAGACCCACATTCTTGTACTAGGGAGCTAAAAGTGAGCTAAAACTTCCCTTGAAGTTCAAGACCAACGCATCTTGGTTTTCCTTGCTGACGCCATTAGGCTTCTGACAAAATCCAATGGGAATAAAACTAGCTTGTCTATGCAGAGCCGACACCTTTGCTCCGGGATGGCAGTCCTTTGTTCATGGGCTCAACCAACTGTTTGGCCTCCATCCCGTGTGTGCCTGGGGCTATGTGAGACCTAACCCTGTGCTGTAAACTTATTTGACACGTGACCAGGGGTGTTTCCAGGTTCTGTGTGGGCTCTGTGTCAGTACGTAGTAAAATGTAGAGTAACAATCGGTGGCGTCAAGTCTGTATCCCGAGCTATACGCTTGTCTTAGATAGCCTCTCAAGTGATTTTGCGTGGCAACTGTTAAGTAGAATAGTTCCAGCAGATTTCTGATTAATGTCAAAGTGAAAACTGCATTGTTATTAACACGTGCTGGAATATATCGGATAGTTTCCTAATGGGGTTAAAGTATGATCTTCTGTGTTTAAGGAGTTGATCCGAATATTATTTTCTTCCTAGCCCATATTCTGCTAGGATGTCCCTTTTCAGAGGAAGATGTATTCTGTATTATGCGCGAGCAGTTGACAGGACCAAAAAAGCTAAGAGAATTACTATCGTGATTATTATTGCTGTGACATTATTGCCGTAAATAATGTGGCCCAAGTTCACATCAGTTATATCCCAGGGCACTGAAGAGTCTCCTGGTTATTATCGTGGTGTCACTGTTAGCAAATTTTGAGCCGTCACAACAAAGAGAGGAAGAGCCAAAAGACTGGAGAGAGACCTGATTTTTTAACCTTACCTTTATTAAGGGGTAGAGGGGCATCTGGGTGGTTCAGCCTGTAAGGCATCTGTGCTTGAGTTCAGCTCAGGTCATGATCTAGGGTCATGAGATGGAGCCCCAGTATTGAGCTCCACACTGCTGAGCATGGAGCCTGCTTAAGATTTTCTCTGTGTCCCTCTCCCTCTGCCCTTCCTCTGCACTTGCTTGCTCTCTCTCTCTCCCTCTCTTTGTCTTAAAAAAACATAAGGGGTCGATATTCAATTATGGAAACCACAAATCAGGGAGCCTGGTATCACATCTTAGTAAAATTCTAGACTGGATTCTTGGAGAGCATGAGCTTTTAGAAGCACTGGGATGATTCCTAGGAGCAACAGTAGGCTCACTCAGAACAAATCAAGCCATTTCCCTTTATGTGTGTGTATGTGTGTCTGATTTTACTAGATCAGTGGAATGGCACAGACACGGCATACCCACATGTCAGCAAGGTGTTTGACAGAGATTCCTATAATCCTTTTGAAACAGGTGACAAGTAATGTTGGCCAATTAAACATCATATCTGAAGAATATTTTCTTAACCTATCAGTGTCAGCCTGGAGAGTGGATTTTAGTTGTTTGCTTTGTATGTGACCTTTATTGCCTAAAGTTTTTACCAGTGACTTAACTGAAGACAGAGAAGGCATAATTTTAATATCTAATGATGGTATGAAGCTACGTGGGGTTAGCTAATACACAGATAACACAATCAGGATCTAAAAACATCTCAGTGAGCTGGAATGGCAGAGAAAATTAGCAAAGTGAAATGTTACAAGGATAAATGCAAAGCATTATGTGTAGATTCCTGAACGTGACTACAAAAGCACAATGCAGGAAACCTGGCTTAGTAGACATCTTGGTTTTTAATTATGATAGAAACAGTAATAAGGAGCAATGAAATCTTCACTGACCCATGAGAATATATCTCTCAAATAGCGTGATAACTTAGCAGCTTTTTGGATGCTGTGGCCATTATTGGCAGCGTGAAGGGGAACCTGTGGGGGCGGGGCGTTGGGTGGGAGTGGGAGGGGCATGGAAGTAAGTTGCTGGGAAAATATTCTCTATTCTGTTTAAAGGTTCAAAAGGACTGTTTTGGGATTATAATGTTCACTGCTCCACCTGAGTTTATGTTAAACCAGTACTACCTGCTTTCGTTGTTAAGTCTTATTGGTGTGTGATTTTAGGGTCAGGGTGAAAAATTTGGGAGCCACAGCACTGTGTAATCTAGTTTGGGGAAAGTACAAAGGTCTTAGAACCAAAGATGGATCTCGGTTCAAATCTCAGGTACGTCACTCTGTGGTTGACTAGATTTAGGCCAACTTATTTAACTTCCTGGCACTCAACTTTCCTAATCTGTGAAATAGGTATAGTAGGCTCTATCTTGAAGGGTTAGTACAAGTGTTAGAGAGAATAACACTCAATACGTTGTAGCTACTCTTTTTCTTGTATCATGGTAGTACGGACAGTTAACATAAAGGAAAATCCATTAAGGGAGTGACCTTTTGAGTGGCTTGATTCTCTGTGCCTCGCTTTATCAGTTTCTGGAATGGAAAGACTACAACTTTTCTAGTTTAGATTGTTACTTAAATGATTTAAAATTCTAAATATAATCATCTAAATCCTAAAGATTCTTGGAAAAATATAGCTAGCCAACCTTCGACAGATTTTTGAACTATTTAAAGTTTAGTTTGGCTCAAAGTAACAGAATGGAAAATGAAGACGACAAATTTTTTAAAAATTTTATATATTTATGTGTGTGTGTGTGTGTGTGTGTGTGTGTGTTTAAATCAAGGTCTTCGGATTTTCCCAAGTTTGAACTCTGCCCTGAAGTGGTGGTTCTATAAATAGGCAGTCTGCCCTTCGAGATCTTACCACATGATCCCAGAGTCCCATTTTATCTTCAGCCCCAGCAGGACCTTTCATGGAAGGATGGTATCAAGTGAAGATACTTCAGAGCTATAAAGTCGGAGCAAGTTAATCTGCATTCCTTTTGCATTTTGCTCCCTGGTTGAAGATGGTGAGAGGTTCCTATATTTAAAACCCGGCTGACATGATATCCTTATTGGCAGATGTCTCACAGGAGGTATTTAGAATGATTCTGAGCGGCATATAATATGTTCGTGAGCGTGTGTGTATTTCACATGCCGACAGAGCAGAAAGAATTCACAGGGCTTGGGACTGCTGGGCTTTCTGGAGACACCGGCTCTCTCAGCTGCTGGGACGATGTCACAGATGCCAGGAGAACTGCCTAGGCCCCAATTCCCAAAGCTCTATTTTGTGTTGCAGAGCCTAAGGGCAGACAAGACCCAGTCCATGGGCTCCACCATCAAAGAACTTTGGAATTTGTTAGCCACAGGCTCGGACCAGCAACCACTTGTTGTCTGGGCAAAAGGAAAGCTGCCCCCTGCTGCCTGAGCCTTTGTCCCTGCCTGGGATACCATGGAAAATGGGGAAGGAATCCAGACTCATTAATGAGCTAATACAAAAGATGAAACCAAGCTAGAGGCTGTTCATTATAGCTGCGTATGGATTCTTGAAGACAGTTTGAAGGATCTCCAGCTCAGGACCCAGGGGCGTAGCAGCCTCTTGCTCCACGGGGAGCAATTTCCATGTTGCCGATTTCCTTGTTTGGGGAATGCCATTCCTCAAGCTATTATGTGGCAAATTGGTTGATCAATAAACACAATCTGATAACCCATGGCACTAATTATTGTTCAAGCTACCGGTTTCATTATAAGACGCTGAGTTGGAGCTCAGCTCTGAGCTTCTACTCGGTTGAATGGCTTTTGTTCTTGCCTCTTGTTCCTGGAAGTCACTTAAATCATGACTACTGCTTCCTTTTTCTTTTTTTTTAAGTTTTATTTTTTCAAGTCATCTCTACACCCAATGTGGGGCTTGAACTCATGACCCTGGGATCAAGAGTCACATGCTCCACCGACTGAGCCAGCCAGGTGCCCCTAAACAGTGATTATTTCTATGATTCCTTTCAAATTGATACCCGTCAGATGAGAAATGAAGTAAAATATAATGCACATATATGTATACACATATGATGTATAGCTTATATATCATATATATAAAATCTCCTCACCATTTTTTGACAGTTGGTTATTAGAGGTCCATGTTGCATATAGTACTGAGTTTAGTGGGCTCTGATGCTAAGTGGACACACTTACCATCACATACACATATATCATTACCATTTGCATTCATTTGTTCAATACCAAGCAGCTCTGTGTGCCGAGCACTAGGGGTAGGGGCTGTGGACAATGGTCCAGACAACTTCAGTCCAATCCTTGCTTTCAAGAAGGAGGATGAAAACATACCAACAGGGGCGCCTGGGTGGCTCAGTGGGATAAGTCTCTGCCTTTGGCCCAGGTCATGATCTCGAGGTCCTGGGATCAAGTCCCATACCCCGCTCTCTGCTCAGCAGGGAGCCTGCTTCCCCGCCCCCCCACCGCCCGCCTGCCTCTCTGCCTACTTGTGATCTCCGTCTGTCAAATAAATAAATAAAATACTAAAAATAAATGAATAAAACTTAAGAAAAATAAAACATAACCAATATATCTATAATCCAAGGCCTAGTCTAAGTTTCTCATGAGAGAAATAGAAACCAAGGACTGTGCTAGCCCCAAGAAGAGAAGGATTAGTTCCTACCAAGGGAATTAGACGAGGCTTCAAAAATAGGTAGCCTTTAAGCCAGGCTTTGAAAGATGAGGAGAATTTGACAGATAGCGGTAGGAAGAAAGGATCTTCCTGGCAGAGGAATGTGGAGTGAGCAGTGGCACAAAGACATGAAACTATATCAGTAAGTAGCTTTAGTCTAGAAGAATCTGAACTTGACTCTGTTCGTGGTGGAGAGCCGGTAGAGGGATTGGTAGAAGAGAGTGGCATGGTTAAACCAGTGTTCTAGGATCTTAACTCCAGCAGGAACGTGGAGGGAGGTCTGGAGATGAGAAATCGGAGAAGAGGAGTTCATTTAAGCTTGTAGAGTTTGCGGAGCAGAGAAGTAAGGCTCTTTATGAAAATTCGTTAACCTTCCATTTCCATGCCTAGCGGAGCAGGTTAGGGAATGAGAACTGTTCTGTCCTCAAAGTCAGGCCAGTCATCTTTTGGTCATTAACTGGGACATAGGAAGGGCTGTAGCTTGCAGTGGGTTGGGTCTCAGATGAGAAGGCATTACCTTCTCAAAGCAAACCAGCACCCTATCTGGGTCCCACAGCTGAAAATTAAAAGAAAATTCTAGCACCTCCAGAGATCTGTCCCTCACTGAAGCCTAAACAGAAGTTCTCACAATGAAGTATTTAGATTCCCTGATGAATGAGTTAACTATTATTTTTTAATCAATTTGTTACACACATTTTTTAGTCAGGAGTCCCATCAAAAGTGGCTCCTTGGCTGTTGAATGTTGAGTGCCATCCATCCGTTCACTGAAGCCTCAGAAATTACCAAAACTGTGAGGAAGATTGAGAGAGATTATAGTGTTTTTCTTCGGCTGCCACTGTGGGTGCTTAGATGTGCTGGAGAGACGACTGTGTTTCGTGACAGCCTCACAAAGAGGAGTGGGGGAACTTAAGGGAAGCAGTGACTGTTCGCCTTCTCCAACCTTCTTAAAACACATTTTCCCATTTGTTATCAACTCCTGTGTTTTTCTAATTATGGCAGCTACTTATAGTTGGTGCTGTTTCCCTAGAACAGTCTCCAAGAACTTTAGAGCCTTTCTCTCTAGGACCCTGCTTGTGAATTTTCCCGAAGCATCTGCTGACAATGAGCTGACCTGACCTTTCACCAGGACCAGTGGGGCTGGCAGCCGGCCCTGCTGTTTCTCCCCACCGCACCAGTCCTGTGGCCTCGCTGCTCAGAGCAGGTGCTAAGTAGGCAGAGAAGGTATCTTGTTCAGAGGGCTTAGAAGCTCGTTTAGAGCACTTCTACCAAGGGTAGCGTCTTGTGTGCCCCGTTCCTCGCTATCTCTTCTTCTAGAACAGTGGCTGGCACATAGCAGGTGACCGGTAACTCTTGTATGAATCCGGGAGCGAATCCGTTCCAATTTGTAACTTGGCTGTTTTCCTCCAGTTTAGGGAGACATTCGCCCTCTAACTGTGACTATGCCTGTGCCACCGTTGTGTTTGGCAAGCAGATATCTCGCTTCCTAGTTTCATGGGTACACAGGTGGAGGGAAATTCTGCTCCAGAATGGACCCTCAGCATCTCAGCAGCATTTGATTTAGATGCTGAGATTTGAGACTTTTCAGCTAATGAGATTTTGGACTGAGAGTTGTTGCTGTCATGTGCTGAGATTTTGAGGCATGTTGTGATAACATAAATATATTTTGCATGTGGGATAGAGATGAACTGGGGAGAAAGTGTGTGTGTGTGTATGTGTGTGTGTGTGTGTGTGTAGAGCAAAAGCAAGAGAGTTGGGGGGGGGATCCTTTCCGCCATTAAAACAATTATAGAATGCTCCATTGGGGTTTCGTCTTCAAAGTATATATAGAATATTTCAAGTCTGCCAAGAGTCATCCAGAATACTTCTTTCTGCCTTGACTTAAAAAAAGGCTTTATTTCTTTCTTCCAGGCTTATTGAGATACAATTAATACATAACATTGTGAAAGCTGATGCGATGTGCTTAAGCGTTGCGATACGATACCATCATAGCCTTAGCTAACGCCTCCATCATCTCACATAATCACCATTTCTTTTCTGGGGTAAGAACATTTAAGATCTCCTCTCTTCCTTCGCCTTCTTGGCCTATATGGTGGAATGAGCCCATGTCTTCCCCAGGAGTCCTCATTCCATAATGCAGCAGGTGCTCACCTTGATAGAACCTTGAAAATCCATGACCTCTCTACTTGTTGTTCTTCTTTTTCTAAAAAACTTATTCCTTTTTAAAGATTTTATCTATTTATTAGAGAAAGAGGGAGAGAGCATGGAGAGGGAGAGGGGGAGGGGCAAAGAGGGAGGGAGAAGCAGACCCCCCACTGGGCAGGGAGTCTGACACAGGACTTGATCCCAGGACCCTGGGATCATGACCTGAGCCCAAGGCTGATGCTTAACCGACTGAGCCACCCAGGGGCCCCTCTCTCTACCTGTTCTGTCTCCCTGGTCTGACCTTCAGTCGGTGGCTATGCTGCAGCTCCCATCTAGTGAAATGATTGTGGATGGAAATCCCAGGCTATGGCCTATTCTCCCTTACTATGCCTGTTCTGTCCTGTAAAATGTGGTAATAAGTGAAGATGGAAAACCAATTTCATCTGTCAGAGCTCAGTTTGTTGAAGTTGGAAGAGCTGAGATGAAACAGTGATCTGTGTGCCTATTTTATTTCTAGACTCCAGTCTTCCTGGGTCCCGAAGTCCTACGGTGACTCATGTCTCAGTGTTAGGTAGCTAGATGCTGGGAAACTTTTCTGATTTGCGGGTTATAACTGTGAATAAAGTGACCAAAATCTTCAGCACCACCTCCCCCGCTGACAGAGATTTCTCATGCTTTTCACCAGGAAATAGTCTCTCTGAGGAAGGACAGATGGGTCGGTGATCTCGTCTACCTTCAGTGCATTCCTTTGAACCTACTGGGTACCACTTCCTCTGAGCTCTCACCTCTCTGGACATCCCTAGCCTTGACCTCCCTTTCCTATAGCCAGTCAGCAAATGCTCCTTCTTCGTAACATTACTTGTCCGAGATCCTTTGCCACCCCTACGCCGCAAACCTAGTACGGACATGTCTGACTTCACCATCCACTCCCCCTTTGGGCGTGGAGACTAGAAAAATCAGTGAGACACTTACCGCCCTGGGCTTCTTATGTCTCTCTTCTTAGAGCACTCCGGTCTCCGACAGCACTTACATTTTGCTTTATATTTTGCTTTTTGTTGATCTATTTGTATAACTTCTGTCTCCACCACAAAAATACTTACTTGCCTCCCTTTTTAAGTCCCCGCCTTACTTGCCTCCCACTCTCCGAGGGAGAGGCACCTCTTCCCCACAACTCTTCACCCCCCTTTCTTCTTATCCACCCACTCTTATCTTCCACCTAATTTAAGAATTTTCCTTATACGTTAATTTTTTGCCCCCCTCTATGGCCTCAGTGATTCTGTCTTTAATGGAAAGTGGTTAAACAAAAATGACCTGGAGAAAGACAGTGATCAAGGCCAAGTGGCATTTCTCAAGGACTTGCTGAGTGCTGATACTCCACTGGGTGTTTTGAAACATCAAATAAAGAACACCGTGCTTGTTATATCTCCTTTCTAGATTAAAAAAAAAATCCATAATCTATAAATGCTCTTGGCTAGTGATGATGAACAGCAGCACTTTTTTTTTTTTTTCCAAAGCAAAAACACCAGAAGTTTGGAAAGGAATTCGCAAGTTGTGTTGTAATGCAACTGATCTCTTTCTTCCTGAGAAAGTTGGTCTCTTGCCAGACCGTTCAATTCAGGCCCACACAAACTGGGTGTATTTATAGAGGGCCAAACGAGGAAGAGAACATGATAAACTTTCCTCCCTAGTACAGCAGACAGCGGCAAACAATCACCAGGTGAATGCCACGTAGCCCAAAAATTGGGGAGTCAAATGCCATCTCGGTGTGGGGTGGCCTGGCACCTGTTGGGGGAAGGACCCCCATACCCCTGTAGGCGTCCAATTCAGGTCTGGGGACTCCAAAGTGTTATTCTGGATGATGGCAAGCCCTCAGGGATTGAGGGGGCCCCCTCTATCTGGAGGACATCTAGGAGACTGGACCCACTACAGCTGCCTCTGAATTCTTAACATAAAGATGTTAATAAGAAAATAGAATCTCTGCATTTAAGTGTTTTAACGTATATGAGGCCCTTTTATTTACATGGGCACATTTATTTCTTCCTACCATCCTGCGAGCTAGCTATCGTGAATATTCACTTTTCTAGATGACTAAAGTGACACTCAGACTGTAACAAAAATGTTGACCTTACTCTATATTCCATGATCTTTATTCTCCTCTGTTGAGGGACGAAGAACCATTAAGACAGTCTTATTATTTAGGAGGTCACTTGAAACCGCCTAGACCTAGCTCTCTACCTCCAGCAATTTCTTCTAAGGAAAGAGTAGGACAATCCGTCAAGATGAATAAGGATATTTCAGTGGCGTTATTGGCCAGAGCAAAGAATTAAAAGCAACCCAAATATCCACCAGTAAATTTATTATGTGATCGATGTCACTTCCATACAATGGAATAATCTACAGCCATTTAAAAATATATTTTTTAAGATTTTATTTTTAAGTCATCCCTACATCCAGCATGGGGCTTGAACTCACAACCCTGAGCTCAAGAGTCAGATGCTGTACTGACTGAGTCAGTCAGGCACCCCTCAAAATATTTTTAAATACTGTTGGGCACGGAAAGATATCTATGATATACTGTCAAGTGAAAAAGCAGCTTATGAGACAGTATTAAAGTACAATCCAATTACCGTCCAATTTTTACCAGTTTATACATGCGGGCACACATGTATATAAATGCACAGGGGGAAAACTCTGTAGGACTATGTGTCAAAACATTAGCAACATTACAGTAATTTCCTTTTTTTTTCCTTTTATCTCTCTGCCCTTTGCCCCTATGCTTTAAAAAATTATTTTTAGGGGCACCTGGGCAGCTGAGTTGGTTAAGCGTCTAACTGCTGATTTGGGCTCAGGTGCTGATATCAGAGCCAATCCAGGCTCTGCCCCCAGCAGGGAGTCTGCTGAAGATTCTCTTTCTCTGCCCCTCCCCGCACTCAAGCTTGCACATGTGTACTCACTCTCTCCCAAGTAATCTTTAAAAAATTATTTTTAGGGGTGCCTGGGTGGGTTAGTCAGTTAAGTAACTGTCTTCAGCTCAGGTCATGATCCTGGAGTCCCTGGACTGAGTACTGAATTGGGCTCCCTGCTCAGCGGGGAGCCTGCTTCTCCCTCTGACCTCTCCCTTCCTCCCTCTCATGCCCTTTCTCAAATAAATAATAAAAAAAAATTTTTTTTAATTAAAAACTAATGGGGCACCTGGGTGGCTCGGTTGTTAAGCGTTTGCCTTCGGCTCAGATCATTGTCCCAGGGTCCTAGGATTGAGCCCTCCATTGGGCTCCCTGCCTGGCGGGAGGCCTGTTTCTCCCTCTCCCACTCTCCCCTGCTTGTGTTCCATCTCTCACTGTCTCTCTCTCTCTGTGTCAAATAAGTAAATAAAATCTTTAAAAAGAGCTACTTTTAAGAAATAAAATAAAATATTTTTAAATCAGAAAAAGCAATCCATCTATTATGATTTCAAACAAACATTTTGAATCATATGAGGACAAACTAAGACTGAAGCCACCATGGACCAAATACCAAGTTCTCATACCTTCCCCATCGCCACCTTTCCTGGAAGTGACAGAAGCCAGAGAAGAGGTGGCAGAACCATCAGGCCTGGTGACCTTCTGACCAATGCAGATGGCCCCAGTGTTTCAGCCTCAGTGGGCAGCACCAAAGACCTTCAGAGAAGTGGCCCTGGAGGCATGTGGCCCCATGACCCGACCCACTTCACCCAGGGCCTCTTGCTGCCAGGCCCACCGAGACACGTGTGCACAGTTAGAAGTGGCCCCCAAGCTTCTAGGCTTCCCCAAATAACCCAACATTAGTCCGTCATTCAGAAACTGGCCCAAATATTTTGGAATCTATTTCTCCTTTTTGCCTGCCCTACCCCCGAGGGAAATGAATTCCTTAAGTTTAGTGTTTGATATTCAAAGTAGGGCCTCCCTTCATCCAACCTCAAATCATCTCTTTCAAGTTCAAGGGGGTAGCCCCCTAATTCCAGTGTTCTAGGACATAAGTTTGTGGTTACCGTAGCCATCAATTGCATGCACTTCTCTGATTTTCCCCGTTAGCCTTCATCTTTCCAGACTCAAGAGACCGGTGATTTCAGTCAGTCGTATGACTTTGTCTTGTTCTCTGCCCTTCATTATTTCCCCTTCTCTGGACAGCTTCCTTTTCCATTTTGTCTTCTTGAATACACCATCAGTGGAATGTAGTCTCAGATATTCTGACAATAAGGTGCAGTGGCTCTACCGTCAGCACTGGGGCTTAAAATCACCTTCTCTTGGTTCCTGGAGGCGAACAGAAGTTCAGCTTTTCATGGGAGGAGACTCATCATTAAAAAGCTGCAGATTCTAGTCAGTTTCATCCTCGGATTCTAGTCTGTTTCATGTCTCTGCTTTCTTTGTCTGCTGCACGAGGACTCCACCAGACCCTAAGTTGACTTGGATTTGGGGGGGAACCCTCAAATCCACGTGATAAATGGTGCCTCCAAATGTAATCTTCAGATTCAGTGAAATAAGACAGCCATCATCTCTCCGAGACCGACGCAGAGGCCATCTGACAGCCTTGCCACGTCAGAGGCTTCCAGTCATTCTTTTACACACGTGTAAAACCTTCAAACTTTCTGGAGAAAAGAAACTTTATTTCAGAAAATAGCTTTGAAGTTTGAAAATCAAAGCAGACCAGCTGTTTCTCAGCACAGAAAGGACTTTTTCTAAACTGCTAGAAAGTGAATAAGGCTTTCAAAGGGCAGTGACAGCTTCCCCTGATGGCCACAGTGCGGGCAACACCAGGGCTGGGATGACTGTTACAAGTGAGTAACTCGCCAGACCTTCCACGGTGTTTGCCCCCTTCCTCCTTCCCTCTTTCACTGTCCCCTGGCTTCTTTCTTTCCCATTTCTTACCTTTCTTCTCCCACACCCCCATTTCCTCCTCCTCCCCAACATTTTTTTTTAAATCATTTCATTCCCCAGACTCACTGTAGCCTAGACCTGGAGTAGTTTGAATTCTTCATTATTTCTACTGAAGAGCATTTTCCTGTCCCTGTTCTTTTTTTTTTTTCAAAAGGAGGTGACGTGAAGATTTTCTCTCTCTTCCCCACACGCGCAAACAAAAACCAAACTAAATCAAGTGGCTTCTTATTTGTGTGTGGCCCCAGTGGATTTTTTTTTCCCCCTGTGGGTCACCCGCCCTTGATAGAAAAGACCAAGGGGTCTTGCCAATTTCATTCTTCAGAAAAGGGGATGAATAACAGTATGGACAATTAGTTACTGTGGGTGGGAGAAAGAATTTGACTGGAGGCAATTTTCTTTGGAAAGAGATAGGGAGGCACAAGGGATGGCAATAGTTCTACTTGTGAAAAATTGAGGGTATAAAATCACTTGGTGGAAAGTTCAGCTGAGAACAGGAACATCTGGGGCTTATTCATGGTTTTTCAGAAGTTTTTTGAAGCTTTTTTATTAGCTGGGTTGACCTCAGATTGAGAAGGAGATTTTTCAACTGTTAAACAGTTTTTTCTTTGCATTCCTAAAGTCATATTGTGTTCAGCTTGTTAATATCTGCACAGGGGGCCTTGGGCAGAGTCGCGGGGCCCCTAGCCTCATGCTTTCGGGACATATTTCCCCATAGCTGTTATTTCCCTTTCTTGTTGAGGATTTGCATGTGTCCCTTTCATCCAGGCACACAGCAGATTCCTCCACAAATAATTGCATTTGACATCACAGTTGTTAGAGAAAATTCGTTGGGGGGGGTGGAGAGATCCCCATTACCCTCACACAGAGGCAGCTGGAGAAAGGAAGCAGGTTAGACAGGGAAATGCATAAACGTACCTGGAATGTAACAGCAGGTAATTCTGTCTGTGTTAGTCACGATAATAGCTTGCATGTTGGAATATCAAGGGTGTAGATTCCAAGATGTCTAGAACTCAGAAAGAAAAGAAAAACAGCACAAATCAACACCTCGCATCCCATCGACTTATGGGGCCTGATGCTGGGAAAGTGCAGACTCTCAGAAAAGGAGTGGTTTGTTCGGGGTGTGCCAGTGTTGAGAAAAACAAACAAAACAAAAAATAATTCATGCACTAACACTATGACCAGAAATAAGTTTCTATGTTCTGTGGCTAAAACTCTTGGAGGTTAAGTCAGTGATTTGGTTTTCCTTTTTCTATGAACTGGCAGGCCTACAAAGGTTCCGTGCAAGCAAAGGAATTTAAGCAAATTTCCAAAAATTTGACATTTGAAAATTTGGGGAGTTATTTGGACACAGATGTTCTGTGTTCTGTGTTGGGTTTATGGGTTATGCCGGCTCCTTGATTAACAGTTAGAAGACACACAGACGGTTCAATAAATCAACATGTAGTACTTGAGCTTCTATTCTAAATACGTTTATTATTTATTTGGCCCCTGAGTGCCAGGCTCTCGGCTAGGCCCTGGGAATCTGGAGAGGCCCAAAAAAGAATCCCATGCCTTTCTACCCTCGAAAAGCCTTTGGCCTCATAGAGGAGAGAGACGTAGGCTCAAAGAATTACAATACAGGGCAGAATGTGATTGAGATTTTAAGGCAGGCCCAAACAAAGTGTTGTAAGCACACAGATGAAACAATGAGATTTGGCCGAAGGGACTGGGGAAGAATTTGTGGAGGAAATGACATAGGACTCCTGGAGGATAAATAGAATTTCAACAGAAGAGATCACTCAAGGTGAAGAGAACAGCGTGGGCAAGGCATGGCGGAGTGAAACTGCGGGGTAGATTTGGCCATGGGGAATAGTGAAAGTGTGTGGAGAGAATTGTGGGAGTCAGGGTGGTAGACGATGGGCAGTTATGAATTTGAGTTAGTGTTGTGGAACCTGGACTGGAAGAACCAAGTGGCACTTGGAGACTTTGGAGGATCGGAGGTTTATTTCACACGGGTGGGCTCAGGTACTTTGGGCGCACACGCAGGAAACGGGGTAGGAAAGAAGAACCTGGAAGGGCTTTGGGACAGGGACTAGAATTCCCTTGCTGGTTCAGTCAGCCATATTAGAGTGTAGTTCCCTATCATTAGGAGCCCAAGAGAGAAGTCTAGACAACAGAATTGGTCCAAAATTCAGAACAGCATCGTTACCTCGGAACCAGGTCTTTTGGGAACAATATTAGAACCCAGCCTCTGCTCTTTGGGGGGGGGGGGTCCACAGTTAAATTAAGAGGCAAGGCATTCAATTATATCTACCCTGGAAGGGGCACCTGGGTGGCTCAGTCGGTTAACCATCCAACTCTTGATTTCAGCTCAATCATGATCTCAGAGTCATGAGATCAAGCCCCGTATTGGGCTTGCCCTGGGTGTGGAGCCTGCTTGAGATTGTCTTTCTCCCTGTCCCTCTGCCTCTCCTTCCATTTCTCCCTGACCTTCATTTGCATGCTTGTGTTTTCTCTCTCTCTCTCTAATAAAATTTTTAAAAATAATAATATAAATAAGTAAACAAACATATCTCTGGTGGGAAACAGAACAACCTATATATCATAGGATGCAGTACACACGGGCACCAGCTGAAGAGTGGATGCAAGAAAGCACACGATATATTATTGGTGATTTATTGTTTTTGCGGCCAATCTGGAGCCTTGGTATGCTCTCCCCATTCAAATGTCAAAACCTTCCTAGACAAACACTACCACAAACCACGAACAGACTTTATTCATCAACACCAGTGGTTGGGAAGGCAGGAGACAGGGGAGAAAAGGTTGGCAGGCGAAGGAACAAGCAATTCATTTTTAGGTTGGAGAACGAGAAAATTAACTGATTGTAAATTCCAGGTGATTGGTTTTTCTCCTGCTTTATCATGAATAAAGGACCTGTTCACATTTTGAAAGTAACACTTCAGAGTACAGAATGGAATAAGCAAGCAGGGCAAGTTCTCCCTTTATTTTTATAAAGGTGTGAGAACAGGAAGTTTGACCCACATATAGACTCCCTAGGGGACAAAAACCCTTCTCATCATGTATGAATGCATAGGTATTTGACACTTCCTGCTGCACTAAAAATAGGTTCAATTAAGATAATTGAGTAACAGCTCATTTTGAGTGCCAGGTGCCTACACATCTTTATTATTTTGCCTCTAAGAATTTCATAGGTTTGGAAGATAATCCTTGGGTGAATTAGTGCTGCCACCAGTAGAGTTCCTTTCTGGACACCATTATGTAAGTCCCTGTGGACGGCATTGAGGAGAAGCCCCGGGGAGAGTGTGGTTTACAAAGAGTAAACTTCCTTGCTCGCCCCTTGGATCTGGTTGGCTAATGCATGTGCTGCCTTTTAAAGCATTCTTCCCAGTTCCTTTCCATTCCCCTGTACCACAAGGAGCAGTGCACCTGTCTTGTATTGGAAAGGAAATAAGTGTCAAAGTGAGAACAAAATAAGGACAATTGGCTCATTCCAAGTTCGTGTGGGAGTGCAGCACAATCAGTCTTCCCACTGTGGTAAGGGCAGAGGGAAGGAGCCACACGTGGAAGGGGGATGAAATCAGGGCTTTTGTCCCCATCCACTCCAGCTACGATCTGTGTGTTTATTTATTTTTTGCAATTTTCATTACTGAAGCAGAGCTGACCTACACAGTATTATGTCCATTTCAGGTGTACAACGCGGCGACGTGACAAGTCCATACGTTAATTTAGTGCTCTTCACAACAAGTATAGTTACCCAGCTATCGTCCCTTTAAATCACCCCAAAGTATGCCAAGTTCTCATTCTGAAGTGGATTTTCCAGAGAGCCTACCTTCTGAATAGTGGGGGGGAGGGGTCTGCTGGTGAGAGCATGCAAGCCACCTCCCCCTCTTCAAAATGGGATCAAGGCAACAGCAATGAGTCAGGGCTTCAGAAGCCTCCATTTTGAGTAAGATGCGATGCCAAGGGTGCAGTGACTTTTGGGCACTGAAGATCCTGTAGCATTTCTTAAAGGAATGTTTGCCCTGACCTCCTTGGCCCAAGCTCACATCTGGTAATTGCATCTGTTGATACTGGCTTCCCTTGTCCGCTCAGCTGCGTACAATATTGCCTCTTGCATCCTGTCTTAGCCTGTTGGATAGCGTCGCTATGTGCTGTTAAACAGCCCTTGCATTTCACCCAGCAGGGAATGCATGTGGAAACCCTTTGGGAAGAGTGGAGCTATAGAAATGTCAGCTCAACAGCAGTGTTTCTTTTGTGAGCCAGGAAGTGGAAGTGTAAGAAACAGATCCAGACACTGTTCAGTGTAAATGTTAATGTGGACGGCAGAATCGGCAATGACCAGACGCAAGGCCAGATAGGCCAGGGGTCAACAAGACCCCTTATCGTTGGGAAATGAAAGCAGAATGTGTTTTTGAAAGTCCTTTTGGGGATGCCCTGTGAGTTCAGAAGACCATCTAAGGAATTTCGGAATTTTCCAGAAAGTTGATAGCTTCTATTTGTTTACAAAGTACTCTTTATGGACACAGACACATTGAATTCCCATTGTCCCGTGAGTCTGGTATGACTGTTATTCCCATTTTACAACACGGGGAAGTAGGAGTTAGTGATGTTCAGAGATCTAAGGTCTCATTTCCAGCAAGTCAAGGAAACAAAAGAGATACAGATCCAGGTCTTCTGACCAAATTCTTTACCCTTTGCAGCATACCATAGCTCAGTGAGGGTGTTGGGTATGGTTTGATGGTCAAAGCATGGATCTGGCATGCTTTCTAGGTACATTTTAAACACTGAGTTACTAGAATTTAGGGGATTCTGGAAAGCCTGGGTTTTTTTTCTTTGTTTTTTGTTTTTTGGGTTGTTGTGAGGTTTTTTTTTTTTTTTTTTTTTTTGACCTCTGAAGGTTAGGACCAAAATTTCAAAATGCTAACCGTTTTTAAAAAATAGAAACCTTTCTGAAATAGACATGCTCTAAGTTTTCACTGCAGTGTCAAAGATTCTTTTTTTTAAAAAAAAAGATTTTATTTATTTATTTATTTGACAGAGATCACAAGTAAGCAGAGAGGCAGGCAGAGAGAGAGAGAGGAGGAAGCAGGCTCCCCACTGAGCAGAGAGCCTGATGCGTGGCTCAATGCGTGGCTCGATCCCAGGACCCTAAGATCATGACCTGAGCTGAAGGCAGAGGCTTAACCCACTGAGCCATCCAGGCACCCCAGTGTGTCAAAGATTCTTTTTGGTAACTTGGGCCTTTGGCTCTGTCCCAGAGGCCACCCGGCCTCAGAGAATAGCTCAAGTTAAGTATTGCTTCGCTGGGGCATTTTCATTTTCTGTTCACTCCTGTGTTGTTGGATAAACAATGGTATTCTGCGTTCATAAAAGAGTCAGTGTAGGGACGCCTGGGTAGCTCAGTCAGTTAAGCGGCTGCCTTTGGCTCAGTCCCGCACTGGGCTCCTTGCTCGGCAAGAAGCCTGCTTCTCTCTCTGCCTCCTTCTCCCCTTGCTTGTGTTCTCCCTCTTTTTGACAAATAAATAAAATCTTTTTTTTTAAAGAGTGAGTATACATTGGAAATGACTAGTTCTACAAAGTAGTTTACTCATCTGATGAGATCTGCCTGTTCCAATATAAATTTATTGCCATTAAATATTGGCTGTGGGAGCCGTAAGTATGGAATGAGGTGAGAGCTAGAGAAAAGAGCTCACGCATACTATAGAAGAAGGAGAATACACTGAACGAAGAAACACTTCCTAGGGGACAAGGCAAAATAAAGCAAATACGGAGAAAACTGAGAGACACGGGGATAGAAAGGAGAGCTTGCACAAAAGTAGAGTTTGAGTTTTAAAGTGTCACCTTGGGCACCTGGGTGGCTCAGTGGGTTAAGCCTCTGCCTTCGGCTCAGCTCATGATCTCAGGGTCCTGGGATGGAGCCCAGCATTGAGCTGTCTGCTCAGCAGGGAGCCTGCTTCCCCCCACCGCACCCCACCCCGCCTGCCTCTCTGCCTACTTGTGATCTCTGTCTGTCAAATAAATAAGTAAAATCTTAAAAAAAAATTGTCACCTTGAGCCTTATGAAGTTAATGTGTCTCCTGGCTGGTGGTATGATTATGGTGGCTGAAAGCTAGGTAGGATAAGGAAGGAGTCTGGCAAGATGTTACTGGCTTAACGATAACTAGCTTCCTCTTGGGTTTTGACCTCGGGGCTGGCATTTTTATCCAAGCTTGAGTTCCTCCCTTGTCACATTGACTAACATAATTTCTCCTTTTTGCAAAGATACTTGTAACCATTTTATTGAGATATAATTTACAAGTCCTAAGACTCACCCATTATAAACTTACCTACCACCCAAAGAGTTTTAGTCCATTCAGACAGTTGTACAATCAGTACCTCAATCCACCTGGGAACATGTCCATCAACCCAACAAGCTCCACCATGCCTACTGGCTGCCACTTTCTTTCCCAGCCCCAGGCAACCACTCAACTACTCTATGTCTCTATGGATTTTCCTTTTTCTGAATATTTCATACCAGTGGAACTATGCAAGTTGTGGTCTTTTATGTCTGTCTTCTTTCATTTAACATGTTGTTGAGGTCCATCTGTGTTGTGGCATGGAGCAGGACTTTGTGGCTCTTTATTGCCAAGTAATGTGTCAGTGTCTGGATGGACCACACTTTGTGTATCCATTTACCAGGTGATGGAGTTTGGATTATTTCTAGATTCAGACTCCTGTGAACAATACTTCTATGCACATTCACATACAAGTCCTTGTGTAGACCTCTGTTTTCATTTCTTTTGGATAGATACCTAGGAGTGTAACAGCTTGAGTCATATGACAAATGTATAGTTAACTTTTTGAGAAACTGCTTAACTATTTTCCAAAGTGGTTGTACCATTTTGACATTCACATAAGCAACGTTTGAGAGTCCTAGTATATCCATATCCTATTCAACACTGGGTGTGGTTCTTTGAGAATAGACTTTCTAGTGGGTATGTAGTGGTATCTCGCAATTTCCACCTCCCTAGTGAGTCATGAGGGTAAGCATTTGTTCCTTGCTTCTCAACCACTTGTAGATCTTCTTTGATGAAGTGCCTGTTCAAATCTGTTTACATGGATATTTTATAGCATAAATAATGGGAGGGAAATAGGAAGAATGTGACTCTGCTAAGAGATGGTCACACTCCTCCCTTCTACATGTCAATTGGCCTTTGTTTCTTTTTATAGTTGTTTGGGGGGTTTATTTCTTTGCTTTGTTTTGAACAACTAAAGGACTGAAGTGATCTAGAGTCATTCACTGGCCTCCACAGAATTTCTGAGGACATGGATAATCTTCTTAGTGGCACAAGAGTTTCTGCCCCAGCGCAGAGGTCAGGTTACCTAAAACTGCTTTAGGTTAGGGTTAGGGTTATCATCTTTTCACAGGGCAGACTCTGATTGAGCAAGTGACTTGTATAAGTAATCAGTTGGTCAATCAGGAGAGCTGAGTTGTGGCCCCAGCTCTGGCTCTCAATGCTCTACCCTTTCCACTGTAACAGGCAGGCACACTTCAAGGTTCACTTTGGTTCCATGTGTCAGAACTCCTGCAAAGCCCAGACCAGCACCTTTAGGATATCACATGTGGGAATGACTGCTGGACAAACTTTCCGGAAGCGTTTCCTCCATTACCTGATTGAATGGTATTGCCCATTTACTCTTGGCCCAGATGTCTGGGTCTCTGTGTTATGGACAACCTGATTGTAATCTGGAAACAATGAGGACTCAGAACATCTGTTGAGAGAAGGAAATCTAATAGATGAGATGGCATAGTCTGATTGGAGATTATTTTAGGAGCAAATCAGTTTACATGGAACCAACCAAACAATGTTCAATTGACAAAATGCTGACTTGCGGGATCAAAATATTGTAAAACAATATGGAATGGGGAAATGAGAATACTAATGTATTTATTACTGGGGAAATTATTTTTTAATTTATTATATTCAGTGGCCCCCCTAAGGTTTTAAGAATGTTTCATTGCAGGGAGTGGTGAGTAATAGTTCTGTGTCAGTCAAGGGCAGGTTTTTAAACATTTTTTCTGTTAGGACTCAGAAAACACTGAAAACACACCTGAATTTCAATATTATAATGTCCATATGAAAACTCCCAAACTGCCTCATGTACTCAGAGGCAGCACGCGTGTGTGCACATGCACACACACACACACACACACACACATCCTTTGTTAGACAATATGCCTTGGTTGGGGTTAGAAAATATGGTTATTATTACCGAGACCTGCAGGAGAAATAGAAAACACTGTCCCTTCCCCCAAGAGCTCACAAGTAACAAAGCAATTAACATAGAGAACAATTAGAAAATAATACAAGGCAGAACCTGAGAAACTGCTGAATTGAACACAAGAACAATCACAGTTGGAAGAAGGAAATGATCATGGGAAGCCAAGCACTGTGGTCAAAGCGAGCAGCACAGCGGTGTTGCCCTCTCTGTTCAGCATCACCTGTGTTCAGCTTTGAAAATTACATGCTACCAGGTCATTGTAGACATTTAGAAATTACAGATAAACAAAAATAAATTAAGCCACTCCTAATCTTACTATCCAGAAATAACCATTGCTTGGACACACGCTTACTCTATATTGTGTTGCTTTTTAAAATAATAAATGTTAACTGTTCTTAAAAAAAAAAAAAAAAAAGATGAAAACCCCTCTATCCTGAATAGCAATCACTATTGTTCATTTGCCCTAGTACTATATCCCCTAGTGTGTTCCTCAGAATTTTTATTTTTTTTAAAGATTTTATTTATTTATTTGACACAGAGAGAGCGAGAGAGAGCGCGCATAAGCAGGCAGAGGGGCAGACGGAGAGGGAAAAGCAGGCTCCCCGTCAAGCAAGGAGCCTGAGGCCAGGCTTGATCTCAGGACCCCAGGATCATGACCTGAGCTTAAGGCAGCCACTTAACCAACTAAACCACCCAGGCATCCCTTGGTGTGATTTGTTGTTATTGTTGTTGTTTTAATTTAAATTCAATTAGCCAACATATAGTACATTGTTAGTTTTGGATTATTGGTGTGATTTTTTTTAAAGATTTTATTTATTTATTTGACAGAGAGAGATCACAAGTAGGCAGAGAGGCAGGCAGAGAGAGAGAGGAGGAAGCAGGCTCCCTGCTGAGCAGAGAGCCCGATGCGGGACTCGATCCCAGGACCCTGAGATCATGACCTGAGCCGAAGGCAGCAGCTTAACCCACTGAGCCACCCAGGCGCCCCTATTGGTGTGATTTTTTTAAAAAATCTTCCACCAAGTATATGGAAAGACACTCAAAATCACTGATCATCAGGAAAACGCAAATCAAAACCATAATGAGTTACCACCTCTTTGGATGGCTACCATTAAAAAAAAAAGAAGAAGAAGAAAAATCACAGAAAATAACAAACATTGGCATGAACGTGGAGAAATTGGAACCCTTGTGTGCTGTTGGCGGGGTTGTAAAATGGCGCAACCATGGTGGAAAACAGTGTGGTGGTTTTCCAAAAAATTAAAAATGAAATTACCATATGATACAGCAATGCCATTTCTGGGTACAGAGCCAAAAGAATTGAAAGCAGAATCTCAGAGTGACACTTGTACACTCGTGCCCACGGCAGTACTATTTATAATAGCCAAGAGGTAGAAGCAACCCAAGTGTTCATCAATGGATGAATGGATAAACAAAATGTGGGATATACGTGCAAAGGAATGTTATTCAGCCGAAAATGAAATCCTGTCTTTTGCTACAACATGGCTGAAACTCGCAGACATGACACTAAGTGAAATAAGCCAGTCACAAAAGAACAAATACCGTGTCATTCTACTTGTGTGAGGTACCTAGAGTTGTCAAATTTCATGGAGGAGAAAGTAGAATAGCAGTTGCCAGGGCTGAGAGGAGCAGGATTGGGGAAGTTATGTTTTAATGGGTACAGAGTTTCAGCTCTGCAAGAGGAGAATGTTCTGGAAATTGGTGGCAGAACAGTGTGTACATGTAAAACACTACTGACCTACTCATTTAAAAATGGTTAATTTTTATGTTATGTGTAGTTAACCACAGTTTTAAAATTTCTTTCAAAAGCATTCCAGATGCTCAAATAAGGAAAGCGTGGATTAAACAAAATTTGTTTGTTTACAGCAGGACTTCTCAGAACCTTTAATACGCTAAATGTATATTATGTTTCACCAAGAAGAGACGTAGCAAAATGTGTTTCCCCAACTTATGTGACCAGGGATCTCTTTTTCCGAAGTTTTATGGAACTGGGGAAGTATATTAAGGAATACACCTTAGGAGATATTACCATAAAGCCTTGGTGATTTAACACCTGCCCCCTTCAATAGAGATTTCATTGCAAGCACATACCTGGGGTGATCAGTGTTTATCCCAAAGGAATGTGTTACTAGATACAGAATGGCAAGACCTGCAAGTGGCTAAGAAGAAAAAGAGTCGGGGGCACAGAGCCACCCAGCACCTCAGATCTCTGCTTGTCAACAGCCAACTGTTCTGCCTACTTACAAGGTCAGCCCCGCGTTTTTGGCAGCCACAAGAACAGGCCCTCAAATTTAGAAACTTCTTGGGAGGAATGATCTTCAGTATCTGATGATAAAGTTTCATGATTTCATGAAGGCATCTACTCATTCCAGTACAGATAGCAGGCATTTCCAAGCAGGAACTTAAATGCTGAGCCAGAAACTTTGGATGGACAGAATTCAAGTCAAGGGAAAGATAATTCTCTGGGTTGAATATCTTCCTGTGTAATTCAAAACGCGAGGTTGCCAGTAGGTTTAAATGTACTGTAGTGGAGCTGAAGGAGGATGTCATGGTTAAAAGCCAAGAATTTCCTCTAGGAGCAGGTGAAAAAACAGCTGACATTCCCAATTGTTTTTCTAAGTGTTTAAAATGACTTTTCCAGACCTAAAGCCTGTAAGCATTTTATTAACATTTGATTAGCAATTATTCCTTACTGTGTTGAAGCTGAAATTAGGATCAGGTTTCCTTACATTGCCGTCAAAAAAAAAAAAAAAAGTCCAAATAACTCAGTTTGCACAAAGAATCATTCCAAAACAATTTCCCATTTTCCTTTCCTTAGCAATCTCAAAAAATCATGGACTGTCGGAGCTGGGAAAGGCTTCAAACTCATGCAGTCCAATTCCCTGCTTGTATATGTGGGGAAACCAAGGCCCAGAGAGGGGATAAGATATCCCCCAAGACCCAGACAGTGGCAGAGCTGAGAACGCTTGACTTCTCTAGTGCTCTTTCCAATACACAGATCTGTGGGGGCCCAATATTACTTGACTCCAGGTCAAATTTGTTTATAATTTATTAAATGAATGAATAAGAGGGGTTTTATTTTGAATGCCAGAATGCAGTTTCTCTTAGTATACAATTTGTAGGCTAAGCATGAAACTTAAGCTCTGAAATAAATCAGTGTTCACAGCATGTAAGAATGTACAGTCAACTATAATGTGACATTTTGTTTTACGTGTAAACATATGGCAATTAGGTCACATATATCCACTGGAATTACTTGGTGGCTTTGATTCATGTGGATGCCCGTAGCAGATTTATTCCAGTTCTGAAGGGAATTGTTATTGTGAATTATCAGGCTTTATAGGAACTCTCTATGTTATGCCCTATTTGTAAGCGATACACAGACCCTGTAGCTAAATGAAAAGCAGGAAATAGTTGACTTGATGGGAAAGGTTGCCTAGAATGTAACAGAGGTAAAAAGGTACGTTGCTTAAAGAACAAAGGGGCTTTTTGAGATGTTCATGTTCGCTTGCTCGTTAGCATATTGGTGTGCTTGCACTTAAGGCCGTGTGCCATGAACCAGTTTTAAAGCCACCACCAATCAACCAATTAGGGTGACAGTTCTGTTCTCAACCTGATGGTTTATCTCCTAGTTCTCTCCGGGGGTTCTCAGTGCATCAGAATAGCTAGAATAGGAAAAGGCTCTTTTCACCAGTTGCTCACGAGAAGCTGTCAGTTCCATGCACCATGAACATGGAAAGTCAAACTGGTTAAGTCTTATATTCCTTCTGTCCTAGACTCCAGGCTCCAGGTTGGATGGAGTAATGGTGTCAAAAGGTGCAGTGGAGGAAAGAGGACGCCTAATAGAGGTGGCCCTTGCAGAAGGAGAATCACCAGCGTGCTAACTGCAGTATTTGTAGTCAGCCTGGTACCCCAGGGTATTGTGTTTCCCTGGGACCCACTAAGGCCATCTGCATTTTCCCGGAGGTGGCCCACAGAAGCGTCTGCCTTCCTTATAGATTTGGGCTGAGTTTGGAATTTGCCTTTTGAATGTTTTTGTAAAAACAAGCTCCAAAATACTGCATGTGGTGTCCTCAGATACCTGTGGATTAGAGCAGATAAACCTGTGAATCACCTTGCCACATCTCCAAGTAAGCCCATGTTCAATTTGTACTTATCAGACAGAAACCAGCATCGTTCATTGCAAGGAAAGAGCATAGCTATGTTCCAAATGCCTTGGCTAGTAATATTTCTTGTGGACAATGAAGCTAGAGATAGGACGGAGGTTTTCGATTTAGTATATTTTTTCCATCTTTTTATGTTGAACTTAATTTTGTCTTTGTGAAGTGCAGCTCTTATAGGCAGCATATAATTAGAATTCTGCCCTTAGACTGGAAAATTTCATCCATTTATATTTAATGTCATTACTGATATAAGACTTATAGCTGTCATTTTGTTTGTTTTCCATATGTCTCTTTTTTGCCTCTATTCTTCCATTACTACCTTCTTCAGTATTAAATAGGTAATTTCTAGTTTATCATTTAATTCCCTTGTCATTTATTTCATTATGTTTTCGAAGTAATTTTCTTAGTGGTTGCCCTCTGGGTTATAATAAACATCATAATTTACAGCAATCTAGTCTGGATTGATAACAATTTAATTTCATTAGTATATAAAACATCACTACTACATTACTTTGTTTTCTCTCCGCTCTGTGTGCTGATATCATTATACAGTTTACATCTTATACATTACAAGTACATCCATACATATTTATAATTACTGCTTTATGCTCTTGTCCTTTAAAACCAATAGGAGAAAGTATTTGCTGAACAAAACATAGTAATATTATTTATGGAATTACCTTTACTGATGTTCTCCATTTTTTCCTGTGGCTTTGGGTTATTGTCTAGTGTCACTTCATTGAGGCCTAAAGGACTCCCTTTAGCATTTCTTGAAGGGCATGTCTAATAGTGACGAGATCCTCCAGCTTTTGTTTATCTGGGAATGTATTAATTTCGCCCTCATTTTTGGAAGGACACTTTTGCCAGATATAAAATTCTTCACTGACAGGTTTTTTTTTTTTCCTTTCAGTGTTTTGAGTATGTTATCCCACTGCCTTCTCGGGTTCTTGGTTTCTGTTGAGAAATTGGCTGTTAATCTTCTGCAGAACTACTTGTATACAATGAGTTACATTTCTCACTGCTTTCATGGTTCTCTCATTGTCTTTGACTTTCAACACAGAGGTGTGAGAAACAATAGGCTTGGATGATTATTTAACATAGATCTCGAAAGTGAAATTTCACAAAGCAATACAATGAAAGAGTATGCTTCTCTAAAAAGCAAGGTAATGTTTCTAAGTGTGCAGGTTTGGCCTGTATAAAGGAGATATGATCTTAATGACAAAAGTGAAGGAACTATTTTCCCAGTTGAGTTGATGGAAAATAGCTCTCATTTCTGGCTGGTATACCTAGAATAAGAAACAGAAGTCAAGCTGGAGTAGGATAGAACAGGACATGTTTTGGAAAGGTGAACTGGTTAACATTAACAGCAGCCCCCTGCAAACCCCTGTGACCCTCCAGCTTTTATATTACTTATTAGGAGAGTTATATATTTGATTTCCATTAATAAAGGTATCTGCATAAGCATAAGTACCTAAGTGTGTGAATTTGTTGGGCACTTAGTCCCTGGTGTTGTGGATGGCACATTTATAGCAGAAGGTCTCTGCACTGTCAACTCACAGATGGTAATGTTGGAATTTAGTTCAAGCTTGTGGAATCACTACATACAACTTTACCAATGGTTACACTGTATATGTTCCTGACTCTTTCTGGAAACATGAAAACACAAGATGTCCACCATCTGAAATGTCAGGGTAGTCCTTAAATATGGTTGCTATTTAAAGATGTATAAATTACAACCAGCCCACCAAATTTAATCTTTGGGACAGCAACATATTTGAAGTTTTAATTTTGTTGAAAGCCACCATGACTTAGGAATCCACCATTGAGTTTAACCAAATTGATCAAATGTTTAAATGTGTATAAGAGAGTAGGAAACAAAATGAAATTATGTTTAATTGAATGCAAATGCAAGGATTTCAGTATGATTATGTTTCTCTGAGATGTTTCAACTAGAATTACTTAGGAATAGACAGGAAGAGATGAATGGGAGAAAAGGAAGTATATTTTGGTGGGTTGACTTATCCACTTAAGAGTAGATGAGATTGGGGTGCCTATGTGGTTCAGTCAGTTAAGCATCTGACTCTTGATTTTGGCTCAGGTCATGATCTCAGGGTCATGAGATCAAGCACCATGTCAGGTTCCCCGCTGGGCATGGGGCCTGCCCAAGATTCTCAATCTCTCTCCCTGGGCCCCTTCCCACACCTCTGTTCACACACACATGCTCTCTAAAATTAATTACTTAAGGGGCACCAGGGTGGCTCAGTGGGTTAAGCATCTGCCTTTGGCTCAAATCATGATTCCAGGGTCTTGGGATGGAGCTCCACATCCAGCTCCCTGCTCAGCGGGGATCCTGCTTCTCCCCCTCCTGCTACCCCTACTTGTGTTCTCTCTCTAGCTGTCTCTATCAAATAAATGAATAAAAAAATTTAAAAAAATTAATTACTCAAACAAGTAGATGAGATGAGGACTTTGGGAGATATTATTCCCCTACTTTCCCACACCTTCTTGAGAGGAACTCCTTATGAATTATATATTTCTTAAGGACAAGTTCCATGTTTTTTCACTGCCACTTACCCATGTCAACCTGGAAGTTGACTGCCACATCTCCCAGGGGCCATGTTGTCCTCTTCCTAGCCTGTGATTTGACCAGGTTTAGCTGAGGACCCAGGAAGAAGAACCTCACTGCCCATCTTCTGGACCTAAAGGCATATTTGTGACTCTCAGGTTTCTTTGTCTCTTTCTTTTCCTACCTGCCCTCAGCTGATTCTCCTATGACATCACCAAGGATTAGGCAGAAATCCAGTGTTACTTGGGGCACTGAGAGGGGTGAAGAGTTCTACCAACTCTTGCCTTTGTGGGGTTGCTGTGCTCGTTTGTAAAATGGAGCCATTGGAGCATATCATCTTGTAGGCCCTTTCTAACTCACTCACCATTCCAAGTCTATGACTTAAATCACTTAATAACGTGTTGACTATAATGCTGAGCAATTCTGGGTCCTCAAGACATCTAAAACCTCCATTTCTCATACTGGACACCATTCTGTGGGAGGTGAGTTCTCTGCTTCCCAACCATCTCCTTCCCTGTTGTATTCAACTAGGACACACAAGCTGATTTCTCCAAAGATGAAAATCAACGATGGCTGTGTCCAGAGGTATGCTGACACAACATGACATTCAAAATGTATGCATATTACCCAGTATATCAAAAGAGGTTAAACACTGTGGAAGAGAGAAACAATTAGCAAAATGTTAGCTGTGACTAAAAGGAATCCCAGAGGATGGTGGAGAAGCCCATGTTAGAACTGGTCAAGACGTTCTTACCTACTAAGCTCAGTGAAGAGAAACAAAGAAAGGTGGGACCATAAGTGTGTCTTGGCCACAGTCTGTTACAAACTGTCTGTTTTCTCTCCCACACTTATGCTCTCTTATTTCTGCAACTATAACTACTATCATCACCCAATAGTTTTGTGGGATAGGGAAGGAGTCCAGGTAAGACAGCCAGCCAAGCACTTCAGTCCCCGGAGTAAGAAAAATATGTACCCCATCTACCAAAGAGAACTAACAGAGAAAATAATTCATCATAATCTTGCCAAAATAGCACAGGATCAAGCTCTGCCTGGCACTGAGTACAAATTAGCTGGACTTGGTTCCATGATGCTCTTTCCAGACTTTGTGGTTAAATTCTAGTAAGCTTCTTAGGAAAAACAAGGGGCCTGTCTGAGGAATGGATTCCTAGACAGAGCCAACAGGAGAAATGCTTGATCGGGTTTGGAACTCAAGAATGAGAAACAATGATGAGAGAGACCCAGACGGGAATGGAAGTGATTGTGTCTTTACTAGACTCCAACTCTGCTTTTTTCAGAGAAGTGAAATTCAGATATGCTACAAAATGGCAAGGATGCAGATACACTGAATTTAGTGAGTGCTTTACTTAAGGGATAAAGTGTGAGTTACAAGGATCGTTTAACCAAATGCTAAGTAGAAATTATTTTGTAAGCTCATACAATCAACCCAGCAGAAAATTCCGCAACTAGAATTTCTGAATGTAGAATTGCCTTACATAGCTCACATTGGAAGAATGATCTCCCAATTACTGATGCTGGGATCACCAGTATCAATAATAAGTAAATATAAAATGTGATTTTTTTTGTTAAAAGATCATCTCACCAAATATGGGAGTGTAACAAGGTAGTGAATAGATTCAAATTGTTAATGGCCAAGTTTAAGTTGAACTACAACATTTGGTGATTTCCTTTAAGACCGTATCCTAAGGGTGCCTGGCTGTCTCAGTCAGTTGGGCTTTGAACTTTTGATATTGGCTCAGGCTGTGGGCTCAGCATTTTAAGACTGAGGCCCATGTTGGGCTCTGTGCTGGGCATGGAGCCTGCTTAAGATTCTCTCTGCCCCTCCGCCTGTTTGCACAGACTCCCTCTCTCTCACTAAAATAATAAATAAATAAACCCTATCCTAAGCAATGACCAAAAAGTAGGGCTCAAGTTATTTTGCTATTGCCATTTCACATTCCCTTGTTCCCTGTTGGACCAGTATGTTCAAACTACTCGCAGTACAGAAAGGTAAACTACACCCCGATAAGGAAGTACTTAATCATTTGGTAGCTGCAGTGTGTAACAAGGGTTGTCTAAGGCCCTCATAAAATTCCAAAGCCCTACTCGCCTTCTGTGACCAAAGTGTTACAAAACCTATACATGGTGGATCCAGAAAGAGCCAATTGTTCTAGCATCTTCTAGTAGCTGTGTTTACCCAGTGAAGCACTGTTTTAGAACACATCCCAACTTTCCGTATTTGAAAGAATTACCCAAGCATTTCTCTTTTTTAAAAAAAGATGTTATTTATTGATTTATTTGAGAGTGAGGGAGAGACAGAGACAGAGCATGAACAGAGGGGAGGGAGAAGGACCCTGAGATCATGACCTCATGGTCATGGAATCATGACCAACCACCACCCAGGTGCCCCTCCCCCCAATCATTTTTAAGTTCATCTTTGCTTGAGGAATAAGGCTAAAAAGTATGTAAGAGCACCATTCTTTTGCTTCTTTTATTTCAACCTTTCAAAGTATGTGATTAAATAAGCATATTATTATAATTTTATTCATGTTTTCTATGGGAGCCCATTTCCCTCTTAAAATGCTGTAGCCTAGTACTTAGAAAAGGGAAGGTTTGAAGCTCTCTGACCTCCAAGGAAATAATAAGTAGAAACTGAGAATATAGTTTTTCATCAAGTCTCAGCTAGTTTATTTATATCAGACATACCAGTTCATTTATTATACTTCAGAATAATACAATTTTGCCATAATTATCTTCAACCTATTTCAAACCTCATATTTTTCAAATAGTATACCAGAGTAGGAAAACTGTTTCCACTGTAAACCTATTTTTAAATCCTTACCTAGACCTAGTCTTTAAAGGAAGAAACTTTTGACAGGAAAACTAGAAGTATCACAGTGATCCTTGGTGGGCCAGAGGCCTTCCAGAAGTAGAGTGAACCATCGTTCTGCAGTCATTGAGGTTGATTCTTCAAGCCCTGTGCTTGATGCCATGGCTAACTGTGTGGTTCATACACAGAGGTTATTTTTAGAGGCAAGAATTTTCATTTCCCAAAAGTATAACCACGAGATGTCTATTTGGAATGAATCAGATTTATACATTAGAACAATAGGAAATGCTCAGACCATGCCCGTGTAACCTCAGCTCCCTGAGGAAAAATGTAGTATCTCAGTAAACCCTCATCCTGGGACCCTTGCCCTCTGGCTGGCTGAGGCAATTCCTTTGGAAATCAAGCAGGGCTGGGGAAAGGGGGAGTTTCACAGATGTCTTGTAAGTATGGTTTCCTTACAGAAACAGTTCTATTTTGTCCTTGTGGCTTTTCATGGTGATTTAAAACTCACAGAGACAACAAGTCACTAATCTTTAACAGTGGTGGTAGCCGAAGTCAGATGCTTTGGGAGGGAAATTGGACTTGGTGGCCTATAGGGACACCCTGTTACATCTGTGTTTTGCTGCCATCACACCTACCACGTAGGCCTGAGCTGGCCCCCTTCTCTGGTCTAGGCCCACCTTGATGCCAGCCTTATTACTGGAATCCTACTTCGTGGGACTTTTAGCCCCTTAACCTGAGAGTTAGTTTGCTACAGTTGGAGACCTTAAAGGAAAGCATTACAGGGCCCAGAAAGAACACATACGGGCTCACTTATCTAGCAAACAGAAGATCTACCGAGGATTGGAAGAAGCTCGCTGGGTGGCCTTGGGAACCCCATCCAGTCACTTAGGGCATGGTTGGCCACATCCCTTTGGGTTAGTTGGTTCATTTGCTTTAAAAGATCAATTTTCTGCCCTCCTCTTTGACTTCACCCCATTTTAAATAGGCTCTACACACAATATGGGGCTCAAACTCACAAATCTAAGATTAAGAGTCACCTGCACCACGACTGAGCCGGCCAGGCGCCCTGACTTCAGCTCACTTTATCAGCAGAGGAGGCTCTCTCCATGGGGGCAGAATGTAGGACCTGCCTCTCCGGATTGTTCTAATGAAGTGAAGGCTGGTAGTCGGTCACTTAGACTATCTGTATGTCTGTCTATCTCAGTTTATCCCAAGGGCTCCCTGTCAGGAAACAGGCATTTCCAGAACAGAGCAATAGCGATGACAGATCAGATCGGGGCTGCAGAGATGGAATACTGGGAGAAATCATAAGTTGGTGAAGCAATTGTTTATCTATTTTGTTAACCCATTGGTTCATTCATTCTTTCGGTGACTGAGCATTTCCTGAGTACCTACCACGTCTCGGGCACGGTCTGTGGCCCAGGACCATGTCCTTTCCCTGTTAATGATGGCGCACGGATGCTCTCATCTCTGACCCCTCTCCAAATCCTACCAGCCTTACAGTAGCTACCCTTTTTTTTGTTGTTAAAGATTTTATTTATTTATTTGACAGAGAGGGAAAGATCACAAGTAGGCAGAGAGGCAGGCAGAGGGAGAAGCAGGCTCCCCACTGAGCAGAGAACTCGATGCGGGGCTCCATCCCAGGACCCTGGGATCATGACCTGAGCCGAAGGCAGAGGCTTAACCCACTGATCCACCCAGGCGCCCCTACAGTAGCTACTCTTAAATAGTTGTTGTGGTAAAAGCGGGTACATCATCTCACCTATCTCTCTGCAACAATTCCCAGATTTGTAAAAGGAAGCCAATAATTCTTGCCCTGGTGTCTCATGGGGGTCCTGGATGGATCACCTGAGAAAACAGATATAGGAAAGTACTTTTAATTATAAAAATAATAAAATGCTGATCGTAATGACATATTAAGATTTTTTGAGGGCCTCTAGTGTGCCCCAGAATGAGCCCTACCCAGCTGTAACTGTCAACTAATACCAACAATTCAGAATTCGTCCCCTTTAGAGATTCAGATTTGAGAAATGTGTAGGTTTTAATGTATACCATTGTGCGAACACTTTCTCTGTGCCAGGTACTAAACTCAGCACCTTTCATGGATTACCTCATTTAATCCCCACAGCAATGCCCCACAGGAGGTGGGCATGGGTATTATCACACCGACTTTACAGAGGGGAAGCATAAGGCCCTGAGAGGTTAAAGAGCAACTGGTTTCTAGCAACAAAGCTAGTAAATGAGAGAGTCTGGATTTGAAATCAAGTTTCCCGACTCTCCAGTATGAGCTTTGAACCACTGGGTTATACTTCCTCTTAGAAAAGAAAAAAAAAAAAAAGAACAACTCTGTATGGGTCTAAGCTATTGGTAATATTGTCATAAAATTTTATTTTAAAGCGGTGGACATCTTCCTAAAACTGCAGAGAACCATTTCTACCACAGACAGGGAGCCCCAGTGAAATAATTCTGGTTTGGGTTTTTTTTTTTTTTAAATATTAATTGTTTGAGCAAGAGAGAGAAAGAGCGCGGGGGCAGGGAGGAGGGGCGGGGGAGAAGCAGACTCCCCGCTGAGCGGGGAACCCGATGTGGGACTTGATCCCAGGACCCTGAGATCATGAGCTGAGCTGAAGGCAGACACTTCCCCGACTGAGCCACCCAGGCGCCGCTCCAGCCGAAATAGTTTTCGTTGTATCTCCAGTGTGCTTCTTTCACCTCCTGGCTTGTTTCACTCACTAGACATTTATTTCATTGGGAGGACTTACTTGCACTATTTTCGGCGCGGCGTTAACAAACATAAAGTAAAAATCGGGGGGGGGGAGAGGCTGGAGTGGTAGAGAAAGCGTGTGCTGTGAATAAGAGGCGGACGTGGAAGCAGTGCCCAGACCAGAGCAGCTCTGGGTGTGGGTGGCCTTCTCACTGATGCCTCCAGCGGGGGCTCTTTGTCGCTAACGTCTCTGTGTGCCCCCTTAGTGCACAGATCCTTTTCTTACTGAGAGCATCCAGATGGGTTTCCTCAGGGAGTTCTGGTGGTGCCATCCGTTAGCATGCGGTGCTCATATACAAGGGTTTCCTCAGATTCTTAAAAATCTCCCACCCAGCCTTCTTTCCCGTACGTCCGTGTCTGACCACGGAGTGTTACTTGTTCTGCCTTAAAAGGCTTTTGGAAAGAGCTTTTCGGGTCTGCTTCTGGGACTGCTACTGCTGCTCCTTCTCCTCGCCTTCCTCTTCAAGATCGTTCTTAGCCTCAGCCGCAGAGTTAACATGTTCGAGAACTTGCTATCTCACCAAGTAACATGCTAAAAGCCTTCCACACCATCATCTCTTTATTTGTTCACTTATCCATTTACTGAATATTTTCCGGGTATTTACTTTGTACCAAACACTGTGTTGTATACACACTGGTCATCAAAGCAGACCGTTATCCCTTCTGTCAGTCTAGTGGAGGTGCAACAGGGGAATTTCTCCTTAGAAACCGTTGTTAAGTTCTGTGACAGGATGTCACACGGGACTCTGGAAGGTGAGTGACTAGCATTCTCCTCCATTTTACAGGTAAGAAAACTGAAGTTCAGAGAGATTACATAACTTGCCCGAAGTAACACAGCTCCCAAGTAGGCCGAGTGGCAATTCAGATCCATGCTGGTCAGATTCCAAAGCTCACGCTCTTAACTGCGTGACTTTATTGCCTCTCTGATGTGTGAAGTGCAGATACAGCCATTAATTCTAGCCCTACACATTGGGGTTCTGGCTTCATCTCAAATGTGTGGACTTGCAATTGTTTCCAATTAGTTGTGGCTGTGGCTTGGTGCGTTTGTTCAAAGAAAGCGTGCACACAAAACAGAGGTCACGTGCCCTCAGTTTTGTGGATGTGCACGACGTATAAACGTTGGGATCACAGCATTTGTTTTCCATTAGTTTATGCTACTCGAATGCAAACAGTAAAGCATGTGTTTACATTGCTGTGGACATGGAAATCTGGGCCCCCCAAAGCATTCCTTGCAGGTTGTATAAAGCCAAGCATCCAAATCGTTCAAAATAAGTTTTGTAAGCCCAGCTTAATAGCTTTAAAATGTAACCTGGATTCCAGATATTGAAAAACTGCCCAGCGAGAGGTATGTGAGTGGCCCAAGGAGACAAGACCAGCTAAAGCCTCCAACTATGTACCAAGCCCCATATTTGCAGTTCTCTATTTTGTTTCTGATCTTTTATTTTTAAAAAGCTAAAGAGCTTAAAGTCAAGAAAACTCTTAGCCATGTAGCAGCAGTCATGGAATTTTTCATTCTATTCTAACCAGCTGTCTGAAAGCTTTTCAAAACAAACCTGTTTGTGATGAGATGGTTTGGTTATTTAAGGCACAGTAGATGGCAAGGCTGGGAAAAACAAGTGGGAGACATCCAGTGCCATTATCTCTCCCCTCCCCAGGTCTCCTACCCAATAACAAAAGGCTCACCCACCAAGCTGTTGTTCACGGCCAGCATCTGTGAAGGTGGGAATGAACTAGAAACTATCATCTCAGGGAAAGCCAGTTTGGATGGCAAGAATGTGAAATGAATGCCGCATTAGTTGATGTCTTTACTTAACACCGCATGTTGTTGTTGTTTTAAGAGCTCTGGGCTTAGAAGCAGAAGCCTTTATTTCTAATGAGGCCTCCAGCTCTTACTCAGGGACTTGGTCAAGTTATGCCCTCTCTCTGAGCCTCAGTGTCCTCCCTTGATGGGGGAGAGAGGGATGGCAGTCTTCCTCATTACACAAACCGGTGGTGAGGAGTTGAGGATTCCGTTAGGGAACATATGTTGAGCCCTAACACAGTGTGTGGCTGCTCGGGTTCATCTCTTTGCAATCAAGATAATTTCAAGAGGCATGTTATTTATACCGTGTAGACAGATCAAGAGTTGCTGCTTTCGCTGGCCTAATTTCAGCATATTTGATCCCCCTAAGAACAACAAGTATGTTCTTTGATCTTAGTTCTCCCGCCAACCACGCATGAAAAGAGCTTTGGCCAAATCACATCGACCCGTTCCATGGTGTTCTTTTGGTATCCTGGTTATGGTTTTAAGAACATGAAATTGCTATATTCTAGGAAGCCCCTTTCCGCCCCCCTCCCACACTTACACTGTGGTTCTAATTTTCTTAAGTAATTATTCCAGGCTTTTTAGTTCCTTTTATCACACAGTCCTGGGTACCTGTTCCAAAGCTAACTTTAAATATTTCACTTTCTAATCAAGCAAAGTCACTCACCTTTATACAAGGGTATGTTCATTAACGACAAAAACAAAAAGGTCATGGTGTCCATACTTAAGCGAAAAGGAAATCATTGGATTGAATTTACTTTAAAGAAATAATGGTTTGAAGAGCACGTATCGAGGAATTCAAGCACACATGAAGCTGAGGGGACTCTTTCCCAAACATGATTTCAGACGATTTCTGGGAAGTAGAGTGACACTGGAGCAGCCTTTCCTTAAGTGGGAACTGGGGTTCCCTTGAAGCAAGATGGCAGGAGACCAGTCTAGTAAAAAATGCAGGTCTGTGCCCCACCTCAGGCCTACTAAATTAGGAGCTCTGTGGATGGAGCCTGGGAGTCTTTTTAACAAGCATCCAGGGGGATTCTTATGGATTTTAAAGATTCATTCCCGTGGTGTATAAAAAAGTACAAATCCTTTTCCTTATTTTTTTTTAAGTAATCTCTAGCATGACATGGGCCTTAAACTCATGACCCCAAGATCAGGAGTCACACACTCTACTGACGAAGCCAGCCAGGTGCCCCTAAAAAAAAATGTATATGTCCGGGGTGCCTGGGTGGTTCAGTGGGTTAAGCCTCTGCCTTCGGCTCAGGTCATGATTTCAGGGTCCTGGGATCCAGCCCCGTATCACATTGGGCTCTCTGCTCAGCAGGGAGCCTGCTTCCCCCTCTCTCTCTGCCTGCCTCTCTGGCTACTTGTGATCTCTATATTAAAATAAAATCTTTGAAAAAAAAAAAGTATATGCCCTTTGACCCAAGAATCCTATTGATGAGAAACTAAGGAAATAACCCAGAATATGGAAAGAGTTACGTGAATGCTCCTGATGCGTCATCATTATTTATAAGAATGAAAGAACTGGAAGTGATGCCAGTACTCAGAGCTAGAGCACCGGTAAGTGAATTTCTGTAGATTCCTTAAAAGCACCGTGCACGTGTTTTATCACATTTAAAGCATTACAACGATTCTCTGAGACAGGCATTATTTTCCTCATTTCACAGATGAGGACACTGAGGGTTAGGGAGAAAAAGCAGCAAAGTTAATAAGTGGGGGAAATGCCAATAAAGGGGGAAATCAGGATTCTAACCCCAAGTCAGTCTGTTTCTCAAATCCAAATTCACCAATGGGAAAAAATAAAATAAAACAGGCATTAGGAAGAAGCCTACCTTTGAAAACACAAAGGTGGTGTATTAGAGGTTGGGAATTGGGGATTTTCCCTTCTCTTTCCTTTCACCTTTCTGTATTATACTAATACTTATGTAATTAAAATATTAGATTATAGGGGTGCCTGGGTGGCTCAGTAAGTTAAGCCTCTGCCTTTGGCTCAGGTCATGATCTCAGGGTCCTGGGATTGAGCCCCACCTTGGGCTCTCTGCTCGGTAGGGAGCCTGCTTCCCTTTCTCTCTCTCTCTGTCTGCCTCTCTGCCTACTTGTGATCTCTCTCTGTCGGCCAAATAAATAAATAAAGTCTTTTTAAAAATATTAGATTATAAAATAAAAATGGATTATGTATTTAAGCAACTGTGATAGTCTCATGCGTTTCAACCCGAGTTGCAAGGAGGCTAGGAGCTGTAGAAAAAGTTGGCTGTGAAAAAGGCCTGTACGCTTCTTGCTAAGGCCTGCCAAACAAGGCGTAGCAGAAATGTCAGGCTTATGGAATGATGACGGGGTGGGGTGGGGGGGTGGTGGTGAAATAATCAGATCTGTGTTTTGATAAGATAGTTTACCCTGATAATCATTATGCTGCCCCTTGGATTTTAAAAGGCTCACAGGATAGTGTCCTTTGAAAATGGTGAACAGTTAATCAAAAGCATTAGACACTGAAAGTTAGCTGATTTGTGGGCAAGGTCCTCATAACTTTCTTTTTACAAAGTGAGTGTGCCGTCTGGAAGACATTGTAAAGAGCGAGAGAGGGAACAAAAAGGTCAATAACATGAACCGTAATTAGCTGATTTGATTTTGGTGCCAAATTCCGGGCAATACTAAATCCACAGTTCTCACTGGCAGTTCCCCATCTCTGACACATCACCCTTCTTTCAACACTCTGAGGCTTCAGACCCTTCTTTAGGACTTTTGCCTTGACAATGGTTTTCTAGGTTTGGATTTGTTTTGTCAATGTGTGCGGGTGAGGTTCAATGTCAAAGTCGTCTCCAAAAGGGAGCTATTTAAGCCTCAAGAAGTAATCTTGCTGGCAGTGTTTTAAAGTCGGATTGGTTTTTTTTTTTTTTTTAATTGTACTTGGAAAAAAAAAAAAACTACCATAGGATACTGGGGACATCATACACGAGGTTAGAAAATGGCCTCTCAAAGATTAGCTATCGATCTTCGGCTGTCCAAAAGCATTTAGCTCCTCACTCACATGTTCTTGTGTCATTAATCTGTGTTCTGGCTTTCGCATTTTCATGACATTATGGCAGTAGCTTTGAAAGAATTAAAGATACCATGCTGCTTTATTTTGCTTCCATCTAACAGCCCATTTATTGAGTGCTTACTGTGTGCCAGATACTGTCTTAAATGCCGTGAGGTTCAAAGACAAAGAAGACTCCGCCCCTGGGCAGCTCACAGTCTAACGGTAGAGCGCAGTCACACGTCTGCTCATCAGTGCCAGGTTGCATACATAAAGCGCTATTTAGTAGGTACAGACAAATGGAAGAAAGAGAGGGCAGGCCATAAAGCCAGTCTATAGCAGGAAGGCTTTCTTAAGGAAGTGGCATTTGAACTTGGCTTGGAAGGATGGCGTGCTTTCGACAGATGGCAATGAAAACAGCTCATATTAGGTGTTCAATTAACGTTTGCCGATGGGATTGATGACAGGCACACGTAGGAGACATGCTTGAAGAATGGCAAGTTCTCTCATCTCCGTCTAACCGTGAGTTCCCCTGAAGGGAACAGTTCTTACTCAGGTACTCTGTGACACACATGAAGGATGTACTTTTGAAAATTAACCTAAAAATGCTGACGTCAAAAGCAATTTCCTCACATAAAATAATGGTAAATGGTACCTAAGTGAGAATTTAGCCTAGATTGGTTTTGTGGACCCTGGTGCTCCAAGAAGCCTCGGGAGTCACAGGTTCAAAATTACTTGCACAACAGGACCAAAGTGTTATTTTGCCTTTTTCACTGGGTGGATATCAGCACCAATGGTGAGTACAAGTGTCAGCGGCACCAGCAGTGACACCAAACTGTACCAACAGTCATTATATTCGTCACCGGCACACAGCTGCAGGAAACTAAAAGGCAATTTCACTTGAGGACATCATGGCTGGCCATTAATTTTTTTTTTCCATGGCTGGGGCATCTGGCTAGCTCAGGCAGTGGAGCATGCAATCCTTGATCTTGAGATCATGAGTTTGAACCCTGTGGTGGGCATAGAGATTACTTTTAAAAAAGAGAGAGAGAGAGAGAGTTATGGTTGAAACAGTAAAAGTGGCCAGTTGATTAAACTATAAGTCCTGAATGTCCTTTAAAAAAATATTCTGGGGGCACCTGGGTGGCTCAGTGGGTTAAGCCTCTGCCTTTGGCTTGGGTCATGGTCCCAGGGTCCTGGGATCAAGCCCCACATCAGGCTCTCTGCTCAGCAGGGAACCTGCTTCTCCCTCTCTCTCTCTGCCTGCCTTTCTGCCTACTTGTGATCCCTCTCTCTCTGTTAAATAAATAAATATTAAAAAAATATATCCTGTGTGTATGGGGCCCCTGGGTGGCCCAGTCAGTTAAGTGTCTGACTTGGTTTCTGCTCAGGTCATGATCTCAGGGTCCTGGGATCGAGCCCCACGTCAGGCTCCCTGCTGGGCATGGAGTCTTCTTGAAATTCTCTCTCCCTCTGCCCCTCCTGCTCAGGCTCTCTCCTCCTCCTCTCTCTCTAAAATAAATAAATACATCTTAAAAATGATATTCTGTGAAGTACACATAAGGTGTTTCTGCTGCAAACTATAAATGTGCATGTCAAGGAAAAGCACTTGTATGATTATTTCAGCTATGAGCTAAACTGGCCTCATTTTCAGGCAATGCTATTCTTTTTTGAAATAATGACTGACAAATGCGACTACCCAACCTTGAGCATTTGCTAGACATTTTCTTTGAAAGGAACAAAGAGAGCCCATCAGTTAAAGGAAAAGCTGATAGGATTTGTTGCCAATGATAAAATTTAAACTTTCAAGAGAAAATCAAAATTTTGGAAAACTTGTATCTGCCACCATGAGCTTGAGAGCTTCCCAATAGACTTTTCCTAATGAGGTTGGAGGTGAAGTAATTAATGAATGTGGTTTTTTTAAATGTATCATATAATGAAAGGCATTGACATTTGGAAGAGCTACACAGCTCAGTGAACCAGTTTTTGGATGACCCAAATATTATGATACAAAATGGGTAAAAGTCCCAAAGTTCAGAACACACAAATGGATTTGAACGTAACAGAACACGAAACATAGATTCATGTGGTTTTCATATTCCACACTGCAACTAACTTTTCCCACTTGTTGTTTTTATGAAGTATCACTGAAAAACATCCACAGTTATCTGGAAAGGCTACTCAAACACTTTCCTCTTTTTCCCACTACATATCTGTGAGACACTGGAATTTGTACAAATATTCCAATCAAAACAACATGTAACAACAGATTGGATGGAGAAGCAGATATGATAGTCCAGCTACCATATTAAGATGGAATTTAAAGAGATTTGCAAAGAATGTAAAACAATGCCGCGCTTCCTTCTAACTATTCTATGTTGGGGGAAAATATATTTCATTTCCATTAGAAAATTTTATTTATGTTAACACATCATGGGTTTATTACTATTTAAACTAGTTATTAAATATTTTTTACATTTCTCAGTTATAATTTCTAAGATGGGAAATGTCAATAGATATGACTTGTATAAACAGAAGTTCTCTGGGATTATGAACAAAAGTGTAAAGGGTCCCTGAGACCAAAAAGGTTGAGAAATCACTAGGCTAGCTGATCCTAGCCTAGGCATCTATATTATACATATTTTTTAGCTTTTATGTATTTATTTGACACAGAGGGAGAGAGAGAGAGCTCACAGGTAGGGGGAGGGGCAGGGGGAGGGGGAGAACCAGGCTCCCTGCTGAGCAAGGAGCCTGATGTAGGACTCGATCCCAGGACCTTGGGATCATGACCTGAGCTGAAGGCAGACACTTAACCAACTGAGCCACCTGGGTGTCCTAATACATTTATTTTTTAAAGATCTTATTTATTTTTTTTTTTGAGAGAGAGAGAACAGCAAGGGGGAAGGGCAGAGGGAGAAGGAGAAGCAGGTTTCCCAATGAGCAGGGAGTCCAACACGGGGCTTGATCCCAGGACCCTGAGATCCTGACCTGCGCTGAAGGCAGATGCTTCCCTGACTGAGCCACCCAGGCTCCCCTATGTTATCATTTAGATGTGTATGATGAGTTGGGGTGGGGAGGGCCGGGGGGGATACATTAGAGCAGCAGGGTGGAGATGGTACTAGATGGGATCCTGTAGGTGGCTTGGCTTCTCCAACACCATTAGAGGTTGCTGGACTTTTCTTTCTTTGGTTGGACGACTGCCTTCAGCTCAGGGCGTGATCCTGGAGTCCCGGGATCGAGTCCCACATCAGGCTCCCAGCTCCATGGGGAGTCTGCTTCGCTCTCTGACCTTCTCCTCGCTCGTGCTCTCTCTCACTGTCTCTCTCTCTCAAATAAAAAAAAAAAAAAAAGAAAGAAAAAGAAAAAAGAAACAAACCCATGGCCACATTTCTTTATGGTATATAGCCTGTTCCAAGTAGATCTTGGGGTAGGAGCTAAATCACAGGTGGAGAACATGAAAGTATACTTTGCAGTGACAATGAACATGGATAATGGAAACCATAGAAACCAAGATGTGTCCATATACGCATTTTTTCCTGGATACCTCTTGTGTAATCACAGAAATCTCACTTTTGGTAGATCCAGCATCTTGTGTTGGCTGTTTTTTAGAAGTACGAGGGGAGCCCCACTTTTGGGGCTGTCAATGAGTGGTAGGGCAGGGATAGAGGACCCTGGAATGCAGCTGTGGTGAGAGATGGCAGGGGAAGTTCATGGGGTCTGAGAACTGCCCTCAGAGACTGTGCTGTGAGCTGGGCTTCTGGGTCAGTGGAGAGATTTCAGGGAGGGGAGTGGGAGTCACCGTACAATTAAAAAGGCATTGGGAGGGCACCTGGGTGGCTCAGTGGGTTAAGTGTCTGCCTTCAGCTTTGGTCATGATCCCAGCATCCTGGGATCCAGCCCCGCATCAGGGTCCCTGCTCAGCAAGGAGCCTGCTTCCTTCCCTAGCTTTCCCTGCATATGTTTCCTCTCTCACTGTCTCACTGAAATAAATAAATGAAATCTTTAAAAAAAAAAAAAAAAGGCATTGACTACGTAACTGAAAAGCCAGACACTGAGGGAAAAAACGGACAGGACTCTTAGTAGGCTTATTATACACAATAAAGCAACATGAATTTCAAACCACCTTATGGAAATTGTGAAAGAGGGAGAGATTTTCAAAATTTTCCTAGTGGTCATGGCATGGCATGTTGACCATTAATCATAAGTATGTATTTAAAATGTGTGTAAAATGCCACTGCTGGTCTCTTCATCTGGTGGGAAGCATTTGTTGTTTGAATTCAATGGAAATACCATTGTAGGAGGCTCCCATAAGGATGTTTTCTGACCTTGGTGTCCCCTCAGCCCATAAATGTTTTGTCGGTCACATCTTAAGTTTCTCATCATTGAGGTTTCCTACCACAGAGGCTTTTGGGGACTTAAATACCACAGTATAGAAGGTCTGATGCAGTACACACTAGCTACTGGGTGGTAGAGGTAGCAGGGAGGAGTACAGAATCATGTCAAATGCTATGCAAAGTTCCAGAAGTATAAAACTCCCAAGAACATAAGCAGTGGGGATGCCTGGGTGGCTCAGTTGGTTGGTTTTGGCTCAGGCCATGGTGATCTTAGGGTCACGGGATCGAGCCCCACCTTGGGCTCTGGGCTCAGCACAGAGTCTGCTTAAGTTTCTCTTCTCTTCCCTCTCCCTCTGCCCTCCCGCCAAATAAATAAATAATATTATTTAAAAAAAGAATCTAGGGGTGCCTGGGTGGCTCAGTCAGTTAAGTGACCAACTCTTGGTTTCAGCTCAGGTCGTGATCTCAGGGTCATGAGATCGAGCCCCACTGGGCTCCACGCTTAGCACAGTCTGCATGGGACTCTTTCCCCCCTTCTCTCTGCCCCTCCCCCGTGCTCTTGCTCTCTCTCCCTTTCAAATAAATAAATAAATCTTAAGAAAAAAAAAAAAAGAATACGCAGTTTACACTTACCTACATTGGAAAAAAAAATTTTTTTAAAGATTCTGCTAACTCATTCAACATTTAATAATGCCTCCTGACACTGTTTTAGACCTCCCCTCAATTGCTGATACATTTCTGGTCATTTCTTTCAGCTCCTGAGAACCATGTCTGTGCCCAAAGGTAGAGTTCTGGATAAAAACCTTGACGAGGAAGGGCTGGAAAGCGGCGACTGTGGCGACGATGAGGATGAGTGCATCGGGGGCTCCGGGGACGGGGCATTGAAAGTGAGGAACCAGCTCCGCTTCCTTGCAGGTACGTGTGCGAGCCGGCTGGCAGCCAAGCCGATTCAACACCAGTTCACTCTAACTTTGCTTTGCAGAAGTCCCTGCTACCTACAATGCCATCAACTCTGCAAGGAAATATTATACTCTGGCGGGGGTTGGGGTGGGGAAGAGTTTTCAGGTAGTCTTTTTTGTTGTTGTTGTTGTTTTCCCCATCTCTGGACCTGGGTAGATGAAAAAGGTAACTTGCAGTTTTTGTTTTTTATTGTCTAAAACGAACTGACCAAATCAGGTGGCCCTGTTTCCCATTGGACATTCCTTGGTTCTTCTCAGTTATAAAAAGCCACGCCATCTTGGGGGTCCAGTGAGCACCAACAATGGGGTAACTTCGGAAGGAAGCATAAACATACTGCTCTTGTTTCTGTCTTCATACCGTTGCCCATGTTTATTTCCGTGTAGATACCCTTCTTTCATCCCTTCTTCAGTTACACCCAACCCTCCACTGTATGTTAACTCTACTGGGATTAAAACTTAAAATTTGCATTTTCAGTATGCTTCAGTGACAAAAAGCTAGCTTTGGGGGTAGAGCAAACCTGTATTTGCATTTTGGCTCCCTTCCTCCTAGGTCTTCACTCCATTGTCCATCAAATGGGGATCAGTACCCCAACTTCATGAGCCTATTGGAGGATTACATCAAGAGAGAAAGTCTGTAAGCATCTAGCCTAGTACCTAGCTCAAACAGGGTGGTCCATAATTGTTAGTTTCCTGGAACGAAGTCTTCCCCACCATCTAAGTCTACACACATCCGCCATCCTCTCTGAATTGCTAAAACAAACTCTGCCACTGCTTTTCAAGAAATAGTCTGCCGTGGCTCCCAAGTTCCATTCCTAGGACATAACATGATCACACAGAGGCTGGCATCTTATAATAAGGAAAAATAACAGAAGCCAACGTTCTCTGGACATTAACCAGACTCCATGCATTGTGCCAGAACTTTGCCGATATTGTCTTGTATTGTTTCCACTGTGACCGAGGGGTGGTTATTATTCCCACTTTACAGATGAGAAAACTGATGCTGGAAGAGGTAGAATAATTTGCTTAAGGTCGTGCGGTCACTAAGGGCAGAGTCCGGATTCAGAACCAGCCAGTGAGATTTCAGAGGTCTCTCTCTGAATAACCCTACTCTGATTCTTCTTTCTTTGCTCATCTAGATAATTCTAAAAAGCCTGAACTCTGCTTTGCATTTTGCCACCCAGAACAGCTTTCAGTCATCTAAACATTGCCCAGATGAGTTGCCAAAATATTAAGTAGCTCCAGCATCGGTCCTTGGGACACATTGCTTTTCATCCTTCTCCAAAAATGTCCCGGCCTACCCCTCCTCTCGCTTTCCTGCCCATAAGCCCCATCCCTATCCATTTGAAAATGCTATGCCACAATTCCATGGTGACTTAACTTTTTTCAACAGTGTTTGGTAGGGAACCTTGTCAAGGGCCTTTTCAAAACCTAAATCGATTACATCCACTGGTTTCCCTTTGTCCACGTTGCACATTTATCCTCTCAAAGAATGCTAGTCAATTAGTTAGGCATGATTAACCCTAAGTGCTTTGTAAACTGTAAAACACTACACAAATGGTGGTTAATTTAATTTACAGGAAAAATGATGCCTTACTCCCAATAGGTTACACTCACGTAACATGTTCAGCCATCTTTCCAGCCTGGCGCTCCCTCTGTCCCCTTTGAAATGCTTCTTGGGGAGAGGAGACTCACTGGCAATCCGCCAGGCTCATGGCACAATAGCTATTTGGAACGACAAGCTCTACACTTTGGTCAGCTCTTACACAATTTTACCCCAAATCTGGGTGGATGCCATCTGGTCCTGGTGATTCATCGACATCCACTTAGTCAACCAGACTTGGAACACTGTGTGCATTTACTGCCATCTCACTCAGAACTTCCAAAGTTTTCCTCCAAAACACAAATTGGGAATTTAGAAAAAATAAATAAAAATAAAAACAAGGCTCAGAGGAGGTTCAGACCCTCTTTTTATATCCCTTTTGTCCCAGAACAGACCTTTTACCCTTGTACACCATGACCAGCCAGCAGTCATCCTGGCTGGCTACCCTGGCTCACTTCTTCCCTTGTTTTGCTCTGGATGAAATGCAGGACACCTCTCTTCCCGTCTTTGCTTCAAACTCCCCTGTGTCCTAGGGCAGGCCCCTTTCCTCTTCTTGAAAGTCAGTTTCTAAAAAAAAAGAAAGAAAAAAAAAATCAGTTTCTCTATTTGTGAAACAGAGACTACCCCATGCTCATGGGCCCTGCTAGGGTGAGCAATCGTGTTCATTGATTTGGCTTGAGTCCCTGGCAGGGTGCCTGTTGGAGTCTCACGGATATCTTCTTCAGGGTTTTCTTCTTACCTTGTAGGTCCCCTGCTTTCTTACTTCACTTTTCTTGGTTATGTAAGATTGTGGCAATTCAATATCATCATCATCATCGTTGTCATCATCAACTCATCCATGCAAAGCATTTGGCACGGTGCCTGGCATCTAGGAAGCGCTCAAAAAATGCTATCTACTCTTAAAATGATGGGTCTGTTGCTGCCTTTGCTGACCTCTGGCAGCTCAAAGAGCCTGCAGATGTAGCTTAGAATTAGCTTGTTTTATTAGTTTGTTCGCTTCAGACCCATAAAAGGCAGTTAAAACCAGGTAGCCAATGTTCAGCAATATCCCCGATATGCCTTGCTACTCCAGGTGGAATCCGTGGTCCAGGAACATCTGTATTATCTGGGAGCCTGTTAGAAACGCAGACACTCAGGGCTCACCTCAAGACCCACCCAATCACAGATCCTGTTAATGAGAGCATTTGTTGGCAGCCCTTACTGCCTTCTATTTGAGCACTTGCAGCATTTTGGTTTCATACCTGAAGCATCTAAGAAGCCACTAAGCTGGCCCACGGGGAGCTAAGTGTTGCAGGCAGTAGAAAAGAGGCCTGAGGCCCAGTTACCCACGTGGTAGGTTAGGACACTGGGATTCCAACTGTTTGCACGTTTCCTCCCAGTGGGACCTTGAGCAGGTCACATATTGCTCTGAACCTCAGTTTGCCAACCTGTAAGATAGGCCTGTGCATCCTTGCCAATCTCAGTGCATTGTGGAAATCAAAGGTGCTGATGAGTGTGGAGGTGCTTTGCAACCTGTTGTGCTCTACAGATATTTATAACAACCGGGAGACTGTTACTATGAATCCCCAGATCTCTGGAAGCTCTCTGGCTTTCTCAGCATCCCTAGCTTGGCATGTGTTTTCTGCAAAGATAGAACTGAGCCCATGAGTTAGAAAAGGCTTTTGCACTGAGCACCATGTTCAGACTCCCTTCCAGAGACAGACCATCCGCGCTGGAGCTGGTGCAGTAAATGGACTGTCTTGTTGCCAGGCTGCCGTCAGCCTGGTTCCCAGTTACTGGCCTTGTCAAAGGCCTTATTTATCGTAAGCTGCTTGGGAAGCTGTCGGCTCCCAGCACTTTGGCTGGGGCTGATTCCTGAGAAGCTTTGCAAGCTCTGGCCAGGTGTCCCTAGCCAAGACATAATGACTAAGCATCTTAAGCATCTGGCCCCTCTCCGCCAAGTCCCCACTCTCACCCACACGGAAAACCACACGCACATGTGCATGTTCTCTTGTAGGCACATGCATTTGTGCACATGCGTGTGCACACACACACAAACACACCTGCTCTTGAAAACAATCTAAACATACTTATAAAGCAACCCAGCATGAAAGACCCATCTCAAAGGTCCCTGTCACCACTCCCTCACCCCCTTCCTCCCTGGGCTTGTTCTTGCTCCAGCTTTCACTAGTCCGTGGGTACAGCCAGAACATTCTGGGGAGCCTAATGTCTTTCGCACTGCAAGTCAGAGAAAGCAGATGATCTTGACTCAAGCTGGGTCAGAGACAGAGGGAAGTGATCACAGATGCCGTGGAAGCCTCGTTCTTGGGATGAGAGAAGTGGAAACAGGCGCGAGAAGATAAACACATTCCTAGTGGCTGCGAGGGAGTAGGGTAGCTCAAGTCAGTGGGTGGGGAGCTGAGGAGGAGGAGTCACAATCTCGGGCTCACAACTCAAGCCAGTATTAAAACCAAATGGATGTTTCTTAACCGTTTAAACAGATGTCTCTTGTGGAAGGGTTCACCCTCAAGAAACTTTCAGTTTGGCCGTGTCAGTGTGAGAACTAAAAAGAGAAAACCTTGCACTTGTTCCCGGGCTGGGGGTCAGGGAGAAGGTGAAGTCCAGGCCCAGGCAGGTCCCTTTTGCCACTCGGTGCTGTCGCGTCCGGGCGTTGTGAGGGGAAGCAGCTGTCCGCTCTGCCCCACAAGTCACCTCCTCCCAGCGGTGCTGGAGCAAAGCCATTAAGACTCAACAGCTGTGGGCCCCATGAGTCTCTACACTCAACATTTCCTCCTTGCTGTTACTTTACAATCTGGAGGCAAAAAAAAAAAAACCAACCAAACAAACAAACAAACAGCCAGGACAAAACAAAGCAGAACCAAAAAAAACAGCATTTAGGAAATATTTTTTTCGGCCCATGATTTTCATTCATATTCTTAGTTCATCAAGTGTAGCCTTATATTCTGACTCGTAGCAAGCCTGTCCATGTAGAGGAGGTGAAGGACCCTTTGCCAGCTTACCTCTTCTGAGTCGTCAAGTCAGGCCTTCATAATGCTGGCTGGCAGTCACCTTGTATGAGTAAATTCATTAACGACTTGGTTTAGTGAGAAGGATAAAACCAATGGAGGAAGTGTGTGATGGGCCATTTCTCAGGGGTGACACCTGCAAGATTATGACATTTTAGACCAAATCATGTAGCTTGCAGAAGAATAAGTAGAAGGTTTGTAGAGGAATGAAATGTCCTGGGGGATTTTTTTTTAATGGGAAGATTGTTGAGTCCTGTTCAGAGATCAAAATACATGTGGATACAGTAATATATCTATTTATATGACCCTATTGGTCATAAGTCCAGGAATAAATTACGGCTGTTTTCCCAAGGTGTATTTTATAGTTTGATAGACCTCCTTCCTCTGCACACTTTGCTTCTCACTATGTAACCCACTCCCAGAGTTCTCAGGAAGGGCCACCGGGGGCTCAGTCAGTTGAGCATCTGACTCTGGATTTCGGCTCAGGTAATGATCTTGGGGGCCTGGGTTCGAGCCCCGCATTGGGCTCTGGGCTAGGCGGGTAGTCTGCTTGAGATTCTCTCTCTCCCTCTCCCTCTTCCACTCACCCCCACTCATGCGCTTTCTCATGCTCTCTCTCTCGAATAAATAAATACATCCTTAAAACAAGTATTTCCTGACTTGCCCACTTCCAAAAGTTGTCAAATGAAACACAGGTGATTAAGGACATAAAAGTGCTTTATAAACTGTAAAAGCAGTTTCCCACTTAGGGTAATATTGTTAATATCATTTAGTGCCATTGGGTTATAAGTCTTAGTTGCCAAAAGCCTGTAGCTAAAATTAGAAAAATTAAGTCCCCAGTGTTCTGGCCAGCAACTTTCACTATAATATGCTCCTTTTCCATCCCCAAGATGGCGTTTTTTAGTTACTCATTAACTTGCTTCTGGCCCAGCGAGGAGGTATTTGAACAATGACAAATATGTCTGCTGAGTTGTGCAAATAACCACAGTGACAACAGTGGTAGTCACCTACATCTTGAAAGAATCACAGCTAGTTAAGTTTTGTTTTCTTTGGTGTTAGTGGGACAGTGAGGGCAAGGGTGCACAAGTTGGTGAAGGTCAAGAAGGGGCCTGTGATTTTTTTTTCATTCTATCTGGCTCTTAGCTCTAAGCAATCTGCTTTCATGCCTTGATCTTTTCGAGAACAAACGCCATAGGGAAGCCTAAGGAAGCAAAGCTTACTATAATAGCACTTCACTCGGATACAGACCAGGTGGTTCTTGCTCACAGACTGACGAGGCAGCCAATCTCATCTCTCCCCAGAGCTTTGGGCAGTTGCCATGGCTCCCAGAGACAGATTTTGATGTGAGCTTTAAGAGCGAGTGATAAAAGTTTCAGTACATGTTCAGTACGTGTACCCAGAAAAGGCCCTTCTTCGTGCTATAGGGTCGCCTAGCGAATTAGTTCAGCTAAACTGGTGGTAGATGAGAGTAAGGAAAGGTAAAAAACTTTCCGTGAAGCTACCATAACCTGAGATGCTTTAAGAACTGTGTTTCTTATTACTCGTGAGATGTTCAAGGGTACACTTTTCTAGGCCTACTGCCCTGGGAGACTTTCCTGCCTGGGCCATTAGGCTAGGAGGCTTTTATCAAGTGTAACACTATGGTAGTTAGACTTGCCGGTGAGCTTCACATGGAACTCTAAGAATTGGGGGGGGCGTCAGGGGAAGTGTGAACGATTTGCAGCCATTGTATTTCACTTTATGATCAATTTCAAATGAAGAGGAAACGGATGAATATATGAATCTGACTAAATGGTACAACTGACTTTCTCTGGATAAAGCCATGTTGGCCAATTTAGTGACTATCTCAACTAGGTTGTGGTCATCTAGTATGACAGAAGCAAATGGGAAGGAGAGAGAGAACACTTTGCAGGTAGAACATGGCAGGAGGAATGAGCAGGAAGGTGGCAAACCCAAAGGCTCCAGATGAGCTGAAGCCAGCCCTGGAAGATAATGTCCACAGGGGATCTGGGAAAGCAGGGCCAAATGCCATCAACTGGGAAGTACTCCCCTGCAGGAGGAAATACCATCCCAGAAGGAGAGAAAGACGTGGTGTCCAGTTCAACCTGCTTAGTAGCCCTGAGCAACGGTAATGAGTAATTCTGAGCCTGCAGAGCAAGTGAAGACAGCAAGTGAAGGTGTCAGGGGCCACCACCAGTCCTGGGGACCACACACGGAGATCAACTCCGAAGCCAGGCTGAGGTCCTGCTCTGATGGGAGGAGGGACATGGAACCACCAAATGCTTCGCGATCGCCGACCTCCCACGAAACCTGTGAAATGCCACACACGGGCACGTATATCTGCACGCACGCACATGTCCTCAAGGCTCTTTCCAATTCACACCATGCCGTCCTTTAACTTTGGTTACTATGGCAAGAAGGTGTCACTAGTTATCTTTTTCTCCCCCTTATTTGCCTGTGGCAGTGCAAGGACAGGTCCAGTCTCCTTTGGTAGGAATGAAGTCACTGGCAAGTTTTTGTTTGATTAGTTGTTTGGTTTTTTCTGGCTTTTTGTTTGTTTGTTTTTCCAGTTTGGTTAGTTGTTTTGATAAGAAAGTTTGTTATAGTGCCTGCCTACGTACACACCTGGCTAAGAGATGTTTAATGATCCAGCAAAATGATCCATGGCACTTATGGTTCTTAACATTTCTAAATATACTTGCTGAATTTTAAAAACTGCCTTTTGATCTTTTTTTTTTTTTAACAGTCCTAATGGGTATGGATGAGGGTAAAGTCTTATGTCTTTAAGGTGAGAATGGGAGATCAGTGGACACAGAATCTTATAATTTATAGCTTGTTGATGAACTTGAGCAGTAATATAATTACCAAATAAATAAAAATCAGTAGAGGCTGTTCTATAAATTCTGGTGCCCGAGCAGGGAGCAATCTCATTAGCAACTTCAGGGTGGACTTCAGAGCAAAGTAGTGTCCTTGACTAACACAATGGGCTCCTCAAAGGGTAGAAAGCCAAGTCCTTTTCATGGTCTATTTACACTTATCAACTCCCCGTCACCAACCTGTGCTCCCCTCCCCTGCCTTGTAACTGTCACTTAGTAGGTGTTCAACAAATACTTCATTTATCCATATATTGTGTTTATTTCTCAGCATTTGCTTCCTTTTGCCTCCTATTTGGCAGGACCTAACCTCCCTGCTTCTTTAATTAGCTTCCTCAAAGTAGCCTTTGACTTCTAGCAGCTGAAATTGTGAGCAGAGAGATAGGCAGTCCCTGCTCCGGTCCATACAGGATTAGGAGCTCCTGTGAGGCGGGCAGGGCATGCTGTGTGAGATGCTCTCTGTCTGTAGCCTAGCGTACCTCTTGAGGAGAGTGAGCAGGATGGTGAAGAATCTGCAAACAGGCTTAGTGGAAGGATATTGAGAAGAAGTAGCAATGTTCGGTCTATACAAGAAAAGAATTAGGGAGCGTGAACATTGTCTTCTAATATTTTGAGGTCTTGCGTGTGGAAGATGAAGGTAGATCTGGAACCAATATGTGGAATTTACAAGCAGATCTATTTCACTGAGAAATGGGTGAACTTTCTAACCCTTTGAGTTGTTTCTCAGTGGCATGGATTGCTCTAGGGAACAGTCAGCTTCCTGACTCTGGAGATATTTGACTAGAGATTAAATAACCATCTATCAGAGAGATTGGCTGGGGGAGGGTGGGGTGGGACGTCAGAAAATGAGCAGATATCTACGCCATGGGCCCTTGACTCCCAGGGTCCTGAAGAACTCAGAGATGCTATGGTTTGATGATGATTCGAACCACGCAAAGAGAGCGAAAGAGAACCAAGATGGTGGAACAAACCAATGAGACCATTTTTCTGGCTGGGGGGACGAAAGAGAAATGGAGAAGCTATTCTCTCTAGTTGTATTTGAGCATGTGTCACCAATGATGATTTTCTGCAACGTTTTTCCTAAGCAAATGGATCCTTAGGAATGACAGAGATTTTTCCAGGGAGCAGTTCCTTTCCACATCCTCTCTGTCGATCATAGCCTGTAGAACTCCAGTTCTCATCTCTCCCCAATTACTTGCAGGATTGTGGCCTCCCTGCCCCTATGTGAGAAAAACAAACTGGGCTACAACCCCTCCTCCAGCCATGAGCAGTTAGCCCTAATGTCTGTACGGTCAATATCAAGGTTGTCCAGTCCACACCCATCTCCCACACCACGCTCTCACTTCTGACCCTGGCCTCCCAGAATAGACCAGTGCATCTCAAGTTATCCGTGGGGAAAGGACTGGGAGGCAGCGGGTGGGGGGGGGCGGTCTGTTCCTCCTGAATCTGTCATGGGCCAGTGATTTTGTAAAACATAATAAAAATGAATTGCCACCGAAAGAAAATCACAAAAAGGCCTACAAAATATAAGCCACAGTTTTTAACTAGGAGACTCAACAGATCTAAAAAATCTCTCTGTCAAATTGCTATAGAAATTGCCAAGTGCTTACTTCCAATTTCTGTGCTTGTCTCCTCACAGATTGGCAAAAAATAGCAGAGCAGCAGACCCTACTCTGAGTAGGGAGGAGTAGCCTGCTGTCTGTGTCTCTGCCTTGGCTCCCCCTTCCCGTTGGAGCCAATGGTGGAACAGACTCCAAAGCAGCCGCTGAAATGGGGGTGAGGGCAGTGGTGTACTTCTAGCCCATCGCTAGCTTGAGGTTGACTGGGATGGAAATATTTACACCGCAGAAAGCAGCAAAAATGACAAAGCAGGGCTTGATGTATTATTGATCATCTAGACTCTAGACTTAAGAAAGTGATGGGAAAACATCAGCAGTGTGGATTAAACTTTAAATTGTGGGGGTTCTGTCACCACTATGTTGCGAGGAACACAGAACGTTGAGGGTCCGCTCCTGCGTATTCAGAAATGTCGTCCGACTTAGCGGAGGAGTCGCTGGCATCGTGGATGAAGGAATGAGATTCTGACATAGATCTTCGTTATTTTCTCTTGTTTTCCTTAATGTAAACCAATGTAGCAGCCGCTGTTCGTGCACGAACTACGCTCGCTTATCAATCATGACCCTGGTTTGGCTACCGATCTAAGAGCAGGGCAAAAATCAATGAAAGGATTCTGTGAGAATCAATCAGTTATAAGGAATTTCTAATAAAGAGTAGTGTATATTTTTTATTATTTGAAAATTGTATGTTCCACCTCCTTTATTCCACCAGCAATTGAAATGAGCTAACATGCATGGGGTTTTTTGTTTGTTTGTTCTGTTTTTTGTTTTTTTTGTTTGTTTGTTTTGTTTTTGAGAACCATTCATCACACAGTTACCAGTGTGGTGTGGGGTAAAGGGGGTACTTCGGAAGATTTGTTTTCTTTCCTTCTTCCTTAAGGGTTCCAGGCTAAAATCAATAGCTTTCTGTACCATGAGGGATGAAAGGTTTCTCTCTTCCTCAGTTATGCTAGAAAATGCAAGAGCCCCTCATGTTCAGTTACTCTGAAATCTAGGATTCCTTTGGAATCTGAGACTTGGAAACTTTCCTAACTTGGAAACTGTTAACCAGAGCCATAAACTTTTTTTTTCCCCCCTCAAAACCCTTTATTCCCTGTTGAGGTTGGTGGGCTCTCACTGCAATCTTTCTGCTTAACCACTGGAAATCTCATCAGTCCTATCCCATGAGATGGGAGTCTTATAGGGCAGCTCATGGGGCAGTGAGGCAAGGACCACTTTTAGAGGCCGGGGCAGAGAGTAGAGCTCCTAATATCGGGTTGCATTTTGTTGGCTTGGTAATCACTTTTTTAACCACCGACCATATGGGCAGAGGTTGGAAAGAAAGCTAAATTTGGAATACACCCCCACTCTCCTTTTCAACATTTCTTTCTTGTTTGTGCCAGGAGGCAACGTATTACTCATACTCTCATCCAGCCCCAATTGCTAGAGGTCTACAGGAATGAGATTCTCCCCCGCTGCAGTGGAATCGGGGTGTCGGAGACTTTCTATACCTGTGTGTGGCCGTGTGGAGGAGTGTCCACGCTTGGCTTCTGTGGGTTTCTGAACCTGGGGTTTCTGAACCTGTCTGTGACACATGGCCCTGGAAGGCTAAGTCCGCCCTGGTGAGGAACTTGGGGACTTGGTCTCTATGGGCTTATAACGTCTTCCTCATTTCTAGGCAACATTCAGAGACTGCGCCTTTCTGCACTAAGTATCTTTCTGACTCAGGCTTTTTGGAGCATGGAACCATGAATCAATCTCTCTGTTTAGTTTTTTTCTTTTTTCCTGTTCTATCTTTCCTTCTCCCCATACACCTCCTCATATGGAATGATAGAGCAGGGAAGATGAGTATGTTTGGTACAGCGGTAATGATTGGGGCAGCATCCACAGAAATCTCGTGCATTTCAGTTCAGGATGCCCTAAACCTGAATGCCCAAGCAAACAGGTCTTTTTAGCACCTCTAAGGGGTTTAGAAACAGGTTTGGCTTATGGAATGAGAAGTAGTGTGCCTTCCTTCAAAGAGAGCTCATGGCCTTTCCCCCTGACCCCTCGCCAGCTTGCAGTCTGACAGGAATTCTCCTGGCTGTCCCTGGATCGTGGGCATGAATGAGGGGTAACAAAGCCAAATCCATCAACCAGCCTTTCTGAGTCTGACCCCAGCTGATTTCTCCAAACTTGGCTCCCACTAACCCCTGCCCCATGCCCGGGTTTCAATAACCTTGAAATCCTCACTGTTCCCTGAACTTGTGGTTCTGCTCTTTAAGGCCTGCCTGGGCCTTTATAAATTCCCTTCTTTGTAATATCCATAAAGCACTCAGCCCAGGGCCTGCACCTTAGTGGGCTCCAATAAATGGTGGCTGTTAATATTCTGCACATGCTGGTCCATTAGCCCATAATGGTTTCCCTTTCTCTACCTTTAAAACTCAGCTCAGATGTCCCTCTTCCTTGAAGCCTCGCCCTAGACAGAGTGCTGCGTTAATACCCGTTCTAGCAGTTATCGGTGTGAAGTCAGGCAGTTCCCAATGCCTGACCCAAAATTGGTGCTCAGTAAGTTTTGGTCACATACAAGCCCTGTGCCTGCCCACATAAGCTGCTTGGCCCGTTTGGAGTGGTGATCCCGTAGTGGGGTCTATAAATTCCCAACATACAGCTCCTCAGCCTCCCCAACTGCCACCTGTCCCACAGCAGACATTGGTAATCAATCACAGCGCCCCACTGCATGGGCCCAGATGTGACCTCATAATCCTTCTCAACATAACACTGCAGGGGACACCAGCATGGGATGGAAGGCAGCACTCTGATTGGCTGCTGCGTGTGCGTGTGCGTGTGCGTATGAGAGACTGCAAGTTATGAGAGAACTATTACTTGGTCAGAGCTGCATTTTGGAAATCTTCATGAAGAAGAAATCTTTAAGATGAAGAATCGACAAAGCCTGAGTGTTCAGAGGTGGCAGGATGAGGAAACAAGGGTAGTCAAGGACAAGGTCAGTGTTTCCCCCTTGGGTAAATGGGCAGACGCTAATGCCGTTCAGAGAGAGAGAGAGCGTGATGCGTTTGGTATGATAATACTAGCTCACTTTTTGAGTGCTTACTATGTGCCAGGCACTGTTTTTAAGCATTTGATATGAAGCAATGGATTCTACCCTCCCAACAATCCTGTGGAGTGGGTACCATTATTATTTCCTGTTTCGCAGATAAAGAAACTGTCACAGACAGGTGTAAAATACTGAAGAGCTAACAAAGTCAAGGGCACTGAGGGACAACATAAGGGCAAGAAAAGCTGGAAACACATCACTGAGTCATTTGGATGAATATGGATAGAGCCAACCAGGTCATCAGGGACCCATGCTAGGATTTATCAGTTCATCTTAAATGTTTTAGAAACCAAAGGATTTTTTATTGTTGGAAGAGGCCCACCACAATGTGTATACATCCATCCCACTTTCACCATGTCTGTTCTGCTCACGAGGGCAAACATCACTAGGAATATGAATTAAAACAAGCCTATCCAAATGATGACCTCAGTGGCTTCCAAACGAATTTTCCAACAAAACGCATTTAGCGTTTGTCAACTTAAAAGGGCAGGGTTAGAGGAGTACTGAAATTTAAGAGAATCCATCACATTAAATTGTGCTGTTTTTTATCCCCAGTGATAAACCTTTTCTTATTTTAGCAACTATGCTGTGTGTGTGTGTGTGTGTGTATAAATGGATAGATTTGCTTCATGTAATAACTTTGTACTTTCCAAAGCATTTCCTCATCCTCTATTGGAGTGTTCCAATCAGGAATCTAGTTTCTTTAAGGGGCATGCTGTTTCAATGGCTGATAGATGTGTTCTTATTTCCTTGTTAGCTTTACGGTGTCTCGCGCTATCTGCGCCATGTCAGCGTCACAGCAGCAAGCACTCCCAGAGGTCAGGCACCTTAGCCAGGAGGTTACAAATGTCCCTACCTTGCAGCCTGAGCATGCGGCTCAGCATTGGAGTCAAGGTGCAGTGAGGACTGTGCTGTTGGGGATTTCAGACCCCTGGGGCCATGCTGCCTATTAACCCTGAACTCAGACCATGAGACCATGGACTTGCTAATGATCCCACAGTGTCCTCTGGAATTTTTTATAGCTATAAATGAGCTATAAATGTGCATCTTTTGCCTGAACATGCCATTCTCATTACCACCTCTTTACTTTTGCTCAGACCATTACGTCTGCCGGCAGCGCCCTCTGTTCTTCTGCCCTAACGCCTCCTGATTCTTCAAGATGCACCTCCTCTCCAAAGATCACTCTTTTTTTTTTTTAAGATTTTTATTTTTATTTTTATTTTTTTGACAGACAGAGATCACAAGTAGGCAGAGAGGCAGGCAGAGAGAGAGAGAGGAAGGAAGCAGGCTCCCCGCTGAGCAAACAGCCCGATGCGGGGCTCGATCCCAGGACCCTGGGATCATGACCTGAGCGGAAGGCAGAGGCTTTAACCCACTGAGCCACCCTGGTGCCCCCAAAGATCACTCTTGATGACCTCAGCCCTCCATGATTCTCCCTCTTTCCCTGAACCCTATATCCGCTTTTCTGTATATAAAACAACAACAACAACAACCAACCAACAGAGTGTGATTTTAAAAAATAACTTCCAGGTTCATCATCTGATTAAATCCCTCTTACAACCCTGCAAGGTCAGCTTTCATGTCAGCTCTTAGATATAAGAAAACTGAGACTCAGAGCATTAGGCAACTTGCCCAAGGTCAATGGATAGTCAGAGCTCAAATGGGAGCCCAGATCTTTCTAATAACAAAGCCCACTTTTATAGCCACCTCGTTCAGGGGCCATAGCATATAGGTGATAAACATTTGTTGATGACCATTAACTTTTTCCGTGGAAGAAAATAAGAACACGTGGAATTGATGTTTAGAATCAGAATAACCTCAACAAGGGTAGTTCAGAGCCTCTCTGGCCTTTTGGAGGTGAGGTGGCATAGGGAGGGGCTGAAGGAACAGTGCTCAGCCCAGTTGAGTTGAACTATCTTGAACTACCAGGGGAATTTTCTTTTTTTATTTTTTCCATCTCTCTCTTTGATCTTTTTTATTTTAAATGTAAGCTCTCTGCCCAACATGGAGCTCAAACTCATGACCCTGAGATCAAGAGTCGCGTGCTCTACCCACTGAGTCAGCCATGTGCCCCTCTCCTCCCTCTCTGCATAGACATATACATTCCCCATATCTTTCTCATGAATCATAGTTCCTCTGGGGGCCTGAGCCTGGGCCCAAAAAGGAGGGACTGAAGAGCACATGGTGTTCAAGTAATTCACTCCCCTGCTGCACTTGAGAGCTGTAATTACTGATCCACAGCGCATTCTTGCGCTCCATGACCATCTGGCCTAAGTACATCCTAGGCTATCATTTGCTAGGGCGGCAGTTGGTTTGGACAGCTTATCCTGAAGGTAGCTTTGGAAACCTGCATAATCTTGGTTCTGGGAGACTGAGCAGGCAGCCAGGGTAAAGGCCCCATGCACTGTTCTTGGGCCCAGTGCCCCAGCTAAAATAATACATCTAGAATTATTCATTATCCCTGCAGACCAACTCTAAATGTTTTTTTAAATTGTGTGCTTGTGAGCAAGCCTGGCTTCTTGTAGGTCTTTGGTATGTTTGAGAATTACATGTTACAGATGTTCCTAATGAATGTGAGAGTGAATCTTATTCCAGCAGTAGTAGTAACAACAATGATAATCGTAGCAGTCAGAAACAGAACAACACTCACCACCGGTCTCTCCATGCCAACACTGGCCTAAGTGAGTATGACCACGTTTATCTCTACAACTCCCTGGGAAAGGCCATAATATTATAGCTCCCATCTTACAGATGGGGAAAATGAGGGTCAGAGAGATTAAGTAAATGTGTCAAGTCCACATAGCTAATAGATGGTTGAGCCAAGAGTCAGACCCATGCCTTTTGGCTCCAAAAGCCAGGAGAATACGAATACTAGCCTCTGCCATGGTGTCTCCGTTTCTACCTCATGTTCCTCTTACCTGTGCCATGTAAGCCTTCCATCTGGCAGCCCACAGAGATGTACAGGCACTGTTTCAGCCAGTGCCAAGGTCAACAAAAGGGTAATGACCAACATTCAGCACTAAGGGCCTGAAACTGGTCGTTCTAATCATGCTGTGCTCCATTGGCCAACCCTTGAGCCTCATTACTCTCTGTTCTCCCCACAAAGAAGGTAGAGATAAGAATGCAAATGGAGTACGTGGTGTGATATGACTAAATTAATTTGATCATCCTGGACTTCTGTAAAAACATCAAACAGATCTGGTCTAGTATTGACTCCTCTTTTCCTTGGCCCAAGACATACAAAACTTATAGTCAGCTTTGCTGGCAAGCCAAAGATTGGAGAAGCTTCCATAAAGAGGAGGTCAATTTTTCTTAAAAATCTACAATCTTAGATAGAAGGTATAAATTTGTTCATAGAGAAACCTAGACCAACCTGGAAGTTGATCATAAGAAATGACCAACAGGTCTAAGCAACTTGAACCAGCGGTTATCTTTGGTTCATATAATGTGGCCAATGAGAATTGATAACTTCTTCTACAGAAAGAATGTTGCTTTTATTAATACAGATGTCTATGGAATCTCATTTTATTTATTTTAATTCATTAATAAATTATTTTAGCAATCTTTACATACCCTCATGGGTCTCAAACTCAAGACCCTGAGATCAAGAGTCACACACTCTCCTGTCTGAGCTGGCCAGGCATCCCTGGAATCTCATTTTAAATATGAGCTGATGAACTGGTCCTTTTGTCTAGTAACCGCTTTATTAAAACATAATTCACCTAACACTACATTTCAGCCATTTTAAGTATAGACATTTCGGCCATTTTAAGTGTAGACTTTTAGTATATTCACAGACTTGTGTTCAGTGCTTTAAAAAGCAATGCAGGGGCACCTGGGTGGCTCAGTGGTTAAGCATCTGCCCTTGGCTCAGGTCTTGATCCCAGGGACCTGGGATTAAGGCCCACATTGGGCTCCCTGCTCAGAGGGAAGCCTGATTCTCCCTCTCCGGCTCCCCCTGCTCATGTTCCCTCTCTCTCTATGTCTTTCTCTATCAAGTAAATAAACAAAATCTTAAAAAAAAAGGCAATCCATATTCCTTAACTCTAGGTAAACACTAATCTAGTTGCTGTCTCTGTGAATTTGCTTATTCTTGAAATTTCATATAAATAGAATCATATGTGGTCCTTTATGACTAGCTTCTTTCACTCAGTATAACACTTTCTAGATCCATTCCTGTTGAAGCCCATTATCAGTGGTTCTGATGGTTTCTTCTGATTGCCAAAGAATATTTTGGTGTGGGGCGCCCGGGTGGCTCAGTGGGTTAAGCCTCTGCCTTTAGCTCAGGTCATGATCTCAGGGTCCTGGGATCGAGTCCCGCATCGGGCTCTCTGCTCAGCGGGAAGCCTGCTTCCCCACTTTCTCTCTCTGCCTGCCTCTCTGGCTACTTGTGATCTCTGGCTGTCAAATACATAAATAAATAAATAAAATCTTTTAAAAAAAAGAATATTTTTGTGTATGAATAGCTCACATTTTACCTAACCATTCATCAGTTGATAGAGATTCGGGTCATTCCCACATTTTGACTATTGTAAATAATGCTGCTATGAATACGATTTTGTGTGGACATGTTTTCATCACTCTTGGATATGTAACTAGGAGTGGAATGGCTGAGTCCCAAGGTAACTGTGTTTAATGGTTTGAGAACTGCCAGGTTTCTTTTCAAAGTGGCTACACTATTTGACGTTGTCACCAGCAGCGAGTGTTCAAGTTTTTCCACATCCAGATCCTTTTCAACATTTGTCATTACCTGCCTTTTTTTTAATACAGCCCACCTAGTGGGTATGACATAGTTTCTACCTTGTGGTTTGGATTTGCATTTCCCTGATAACTAATGATGTTGAGCATCTTTTCATGTGTTCATTGGCCATTTGTATATTTCTTGGGAGAACTAGTCTGGGTCCTTTGCCATTTATAATGGAGTTCTTTTCCTTTTCACTGTTAGTTTTAAGTGTTTTGTTATATTCTGGATACAATACCTTTATCAGATGTATGACTTGTAAATGTATTCTCCCAATTATGAGTTGTCTTTTCACTTTCTTGATGGGTATCCTTTGAAGCACAAAAAGTTTTAATTTTCATAATGTCCAATTTATCTATTTTTCTTTTGTTATCTGTACTTTTTGCGTCCTAGGAAACCATTGCGTAATCCAGGTTCAGGAAGATTTACATTTCTGTCTTATTCTAGGAGTTCTATAGTTTTGGTTCTTACATGTACGTCTTTGATCCATTTTAGTTAATTTTTTTATATGGCGTGAGGTAAGGGTCCAAATTCATTTTTGTGCATTCCCAGTTATGCCAACATCATTTGTTAAAAAGACTACTTTTTCTCTATTTGATGGTCTTTGTACCCTGTCAAAAATCAATTGATTACAAATGTGAGAGTTTATTTCTAGACTCACGATTCTATTCTATTTATACATACTTATGCCATTTCCACACTGTCTTGATTACTGTAGGTGTGTGGTAAGTTTTTATTTTTTATTTTTTATTTTTTTTTGTGTGTGTGTGTGTGTGGTAAGTTTTTAAATGGTTAAGTGTGAGGCCTCCAACTTTGTTCTTCTTCAAGACTGCTTTGACTATTATGGGTCCTTTGAATTTTCATAGGAATTTTAAGATCAGCTTGTCAATTCCTGTAAATTGTAGTTCAATTTGGGAGTGTTGACATTTTAATGATATTAAGTCTTCCAGTCCTAGGGTGGGTTTCCATTAATTTAGGTCTTCTTTAATTTCTTTCACAATGTTTTGTAGTATTCAGAGAATAGGTTTTGTAATTCTCTTATTAAGTTTACTTTCATGTATTATTGATATCTTTTTGATATTATTATAAAAAATTATTTTCCTAATTTAATTTTCAGATTGTTCTTTGTAAGTTCTTGTATAGAAATACAGTTGATGGGCCCCTGGTGGCTCAGTTGGTTAAGCGTCTGCCTTCAGCTCAGGTCATGATCCCAGGGTCCTGGGATCAAGCCCAAGTCTTCCCACTCAATGGGGAGCCTGCTTCTCCTTCTCCCTCTGTCTCTGCCTGCTGCTCACCCTGCCTGTACTCTCTCCCTCTCTCTGTCAAATAAATAAATAAAATCTTTTTTAAAAAAAAAAGAAATACAATTTGTTTTTGTATTTCTGCTTCCTTGTTGAACTCATTTATTAATTCTGGTAGTTTTTTTAATGATTGCCTCATAAGTTTATTCACATTGGATTATGTTATCTATAAATAAAAGCAATTTCACTTCTTCCTTTTCAGTCTAGATGCCTTTTATTTTTTCTGGCCTGATTGCACTAGCTACAACTTCTAGCTCAAAGCTGAATGGAAGAGGCAAGTACTGACATCCTTCTTTTCTCTGATCTTACAGGACAAGCTTTCATGCATTCACCTTTAAGTATGAGATTTGCTCTGGGTTCATTGTGGATGCATTTTAACATTTTGAATAATTTCTCCTCTATTTCTAGATCACTAAGTGTTTTTATCATGAAATGATGTTGAATTTTGTCAAATGCTTTTTCTGTATGTATTGAAATAATCATGTGAGTTTTTTCTTTATTCTATTAACATGGTATTTTATATTGTTTACATTTTGTATGGTAAACCAACTTTGTATTCCTAGGATAAGTTCCACTGAGTCATAGTATATAGTCCTTTATACATGTTGCTGGATTTGTTTTGCTCTTATTTTGTTGATAACTTTTACACTCATAAGAGATACTGGTCTGTAGTTTTTTTTTGTGGTTTTTTTGGGTTTTTTTTTTAGTATGAGACCTTTGCCTAGTTTTGGTACCTTAGCAATGCAGGTCTCTAAGAATAAGTTGGAAGTGTTTCCTCCTCTTCTAATTTTTGAAAGCGATATGAAGGATTGCTGTTAATTCTTATTTTAATGCTTGGGAAAATGAAGCCGTCTGGACCTGGGCTTGGTCTATTCAGATTTTCTATTTCTTCTTAAGTCAGTTTTGGTAGTTTATGTATTTCTGTGAAAGTATCCATTCCATCTAGGTCATCTAATTTGTTGATTTACAGCTGTTCATAACATTCCCTTTATAATCACTTAAAAGCATTGTTTCTGTAAGGTCAGTTGTAATGTCCTTTTTTCAGGGTGCCTTGGTGGCTCAGTCATTAAATGTCTGCCTTTGGCTCAGGTCATGATTCCAGAGTCCTGGGATTGAGCCCCAAATCAGGCTCCCTGCTCAGCGGGAAGTCTGCTTCTCCCTCTCCCACTCCCCCTGCTTGTGTTCCTTCTCTCGCTGTGTCTTTCTCTGTAATGTCCTTTTTTCATTCCTGATTTTGGTAATTTGGGTCTTCTCTATGTTTTCCTTGTTCAGTCTAGCCTAATGTTGGTCAGTTTTGTTGATCTTTTCAAAGAACCAACTTTCAGTTTTGTTAATTTTCTCTGTTGTTTTCCTGTTCTCTGTTTCATTCATTTTACTTCTAATCTTTATTATTTCCTTCCTTCCGGTTGCTTTGAGTTTAATTTGCTCTTCCTTTTCCCATGTCTTGAAGTAGAAAACTGGGTTATTGATTTGAAGTCTTTTTTTTCTTGTTTAATATAGATGATTATGGCCATTAATTTCCCTCTAAGCACTACTTTTCCCTGAATGCCATAAGTTTCAGTATGCTGTATTTTCATTTTCATTTATCTCAAAGTAGTTTCTAATTTTCCTTGTGATTTCTTCTTTGATTTAGGTTTATTAGGATTGTGTTGTGTATCTTCAATATATTGGTGAATTTTCCAAATAACTTCCTGCTATTGATACCTAATTTCACTCCATTATGATTGGCAAACATACTCTGCATGAGGCCCATCCTTTTAAATTTATCGAGGCTTATTTTATGGCCTCGTATATAGTCTATATTGGAGAATGTCCCACATACACTTAAAAAGATTGTATATTCTGCTGTGAACTGGTCCATTTTAACCAGGGGTTAAATGCAGGGTTGATATGGAGATGTAAAGTACTTTCTCAGCTCCAAGTTCTTAGTTTAAAACAAGATTCAATCACTAATCCTTCCTCCATGTCCTTCTGAAGAGGGTATGTGATTCACTATTACCATTTGATTTCAGGATTGAAAACAAACGTCCAGGAAGTCTTCTTTCCACTTCAATTTTTTTGCCTTTTTAGAAGCATAGAGACAGCACTTAATTATCCACAAGGAGATTTTTCATTTTGTGGTCTATCCAAAGTAGTCTATAACTTTCAGTCCTTCTGCCATCCCTTCTAGACTGAGGCTGCTGTTGTAAGCCGGGACAGAAGAAAGGGGATTTTGAATATCTGAACATGGTGGTTTATTAGCCTGTTACCAAAGCTGTAGGGACTCCAGTAAGTATGAAACCTATATTTGACCCATGTTCTCAGCCTCCTTGAAGGCCAAATCAAATCAGCTATAGAAAATGGCTATCAGGGGGTGCCTGGGTGGCTCAGTGGGTTAAAGCCTCTGCCTTTCGTTCAGGTCATGATCCCAGGGTCCTGGGATCGAGCCCCACATCAGGCTCTCTGCTCAGCAGGGAGCCTGCTTCCCCCTCTCTCTCTGCCTGTCTCTCTGCCTACTTGTGATCTCTGTCTGTCAAATAAATAAATAAAATCTTTAAAAAAATAAAAAATAAAAAAATATAAATAAAATGGCTATCAGGACACCTAAAAAAAAGTAGCCAGTCTAAATGTGTAGAGCACAATGGCTGAGTATGAGGGGCTGGATAAAGTCAAATGTGACACTTAAATTGTCCATTGGTATCATTTATGTCATTTTTTTTAAAAGTTGGCTATTCCTCAAAAAATAAGTTCTGGAACTAATTTCCTATCTTAAATGGTGTTCGATATTGCCTTTTGTCAGCGAAACCATTCTCACTTGTAGATTTATAAGATATTGCAAATAAACATCAAAGAAATAAAAATATTATGATCCACTAGGATGTGGGTTTCAAGACAAAAGGGAAAAAAGGCTTGATCTATTTCATGATTCTAAATTCTCATACTTGTGCCATACACATATGTATAAGTTTATAAAGCTGTACAATAATAAAATCACAGACTTTCACAGTAGGTAAGTTTAAGATTGAAACACAGGAGAACCATTTCTTATGAGATTTTTTGAGCTCTTATATGAACGCTCTTAAAATCCAGCCATGGGATATCCTGTCTCTAAGTAATAAAATTGGGTGCACTAGCTGCAGCAATATAAAGATGGCCAAGGACCAACATGGAATGGTGAATCACTTTAGGCATTTGGTCATGGTGCCAAAGACCAGGCTCTTGGACCAAGACTGTACATCTAATTATCTTTCAGTAAATCAAGCTAGTAAAGGCAGTGAATCTCATGCTGAGAAAAGATAGAATCCCAAACTCAATGGGGCCTAATTCCACTGGGAGTTTGGAGAACGGATGCCTTTGAGGGAATTGTTTTGTTCGACCTGGAATGAGTCATCTGCAGATGTGCCCATTTCATATTATATTCATTAATACCTCTGTTTTAAAGTGTTCTCTTTTTTGTACAAATGATGTTTCTAGCATAACCGAAATGTATATAATCTAGAAATAACTTCCATCTGCTAATACTTATTATGCAATATGGAGATGGCTTTTAAGAGCTTACTGTCGATATCTATAGGGACACTACATGGATGGATGTTTATGGCCACATGTGTCTCACATTTAACCATAAAATGGATACCAACATCCATCTGGCACAGAGTGATTTGAAATACAACATTTAATTCCCAAATGTTAGTTTTGATCAGAAAAATAGAATACGTTTCTGGTTGGAGAAGAATTTGCCAAATGATGTTTTAAGGCTATTGTAATTAAAACTGATCTTCAGTTCAATTAAAGTTCCCAACAACAGTGATGATGATGAACAAGGTACACAGCCATGGACTGCCCTATAAGAAAAGACAGCTCTTGTCCCCAGCTTCCAGGAACTACTGTGATCATGGTTTCTGAGTATCACACATGCATGCATGCACACACACACACGCACACACACAGGTACACACCAGCATCCCATTGTTGACTCTGAAATCTTCCTTATTGGCTGGAGACAGAAAAAGAGCAGAAACATAGCAGCTTTGAAAAGACTGTGGCTCTGAGGTTAAAAGCTCATCTGTACCTAACCACCGCTCTAGCTTGTTCATTCATTTCTTCATCTGTTACTCATTTTTGCGTGCCTTCTACAATTTCACCCCCTCAACTTTTTCAGTCTCATCTCTCGCTTCTCACACAGTCCAGCCAAGCTGTTTCCTGAGTATTTTCCATTTTTCCATGCCCCTATGCTCGTATATATGCCACTTTTTTCTCTACCTGGAATACTTTTATCTCTCCTTCCACTTACTGCTTCCCCTTAGCCTCCACATATCCAAAACTACCCATGCTTTCCAGCCCCAGTTTAAATGCTTCTTGCTCCATGAAATCTTCCATGATCTTAAAACACTCCTACCCATGTGAAAGTGATCACTCCCTCCTCAGAACTTCCTGTTTTGCTGTACCTAGTTGAGGCAGTGTGACAGTAGATAAGAGCATAGCCACTGATGAATTTTGTAGCTTTGGACAAGAAGAGTCTTGTAATCTCAGGCTCTCTGTTGGTAAAATAGACATAATAATACCTGCCTTGTAGGATTCTTAGAAGGATTCAAGGAGATAGTGTATCTAAGAACCCCCTTAGGAGATGGTCCATCAGTGTAGCTGTCCTCGAGAGCAGGGACCACATCCTGTCAGCATTGAGCATCGTGCCTGACCCAGAGTGGGTACTGTGTCAATGTTTGTGCAGTGAATAGTCACCCATTTAGTAATGGTAATGTGGTGGAGAGGAAGCACAGACTTTCTAGCCATCTGGGAGGTGATCTGCCATGTCTATCACTTGCATTCCAGTGGCTTCCTTTTTAGCCTATAAAAGGGAGCTGCCCTTTGTGGATTGTAGCAACTTTCTCTCTTCCTAAATTGGGGTTCAGGTTGAGCAACAAAAACCGGGTACTTAGTGCTTCATTTTAGCCTCCTGGTTATTGTCAGAGCATTTTTTTTCTGTGTGGGGCTTGGAGCTCATCCTTTGCCTAAAGCCTGAATTCCTTCAGAGTTTGCATTGTTATACTTTGAACCAATTTCAACCGGATTGGTAGTTTATCCTTGGCCAATGTGACTTCCTTTTCTCTCACAATCTCTTTGAAAGATTCCATAAAGTTTTTGGTACCTTCAAAGGATCCTGAGTTGTTTTATGTGTAAATAAATAAGAACTGCTTTGATTTTTCCCAGACTGCCCCTCTGGTAAAGTCAAGAGGAAAACATGTGTTATAAATGGGCCCTAGTTTTTATTTGTTGGATTTGGGCCTCTCTGCAATCTCTTTTTGGCAGATACAGGAAGTAGGTTGAATTCCAAGTGGACTTTCAATTAAACTGCATTTCTATATTTTTTTAGAAGAGTACCTACTTGGGGAAAGGGGAAAGAATCTTTAGGGCAAAAGACACTGGTCAATACCTTTTGACTACATTTTCAGGAGATAAAGGCAAGGATTGATTCAAACATAAGTCAGAGAACTCAACTAACTGGAAGGTCTCCGTTATGGACCATTGGTCTGACTGCCAAGGAGAATGTGAGTCTGCTCCTTCCCAGGCAAAATGTGCAACTCTCTACTGTGTTCTCAGAATTGCAGGATGCTGTCCCAGTGGGGTGTGATTTGAGCACACCCAGACATTTGGCTGTAATTTTTAAGTGTTCAGGGCATTTAGTCTATGTTTTTCACTTTTCTTGGAGCCATGGGAAAGGTCTAGTGGGTGAGACAGACTGGACATGCAACACTGTGTTTCGGTGCCATGCGCATCCCCCTCACTCACGATCACACCAGGATGGGAAAAACAGGGTTCACCTGGGAAACTCAACCTTCTGGGGCGCCTGGGTGGCTCAGTCGGTTAAGCGTCTGTCTTTGGCTCAGGTCATGATCCCTGGGTCCTGGGATCAAGTTCCGAGTCAGAGTCCCTGCTCTGCAGGGAGCCTGCTTCTCCCTCTGCCGGCAGCTCTCCCTGTTTGTGCGCTCTCTCTCTCTCTCTCTCTCTCTCTCTATCAAATAAGTAAAATCTTAAGAAAGAAAAAAGAAAGAGAGAAGGGAAGAAAGGAGGAAAGCAAGTAGGGAGGGAGGGAGGAGAGAAAGAAAGAGAGAAAGAAAGGGGAAACTCAAGAGTTCTGCCCATGGCCTTGTGTGCAGTAAGCATTCACAAAGTATTTGACCAAATGGAAAGTACTTTGAAAGTTTCCAGACAAGGAAACTTTCCTTACATCCTTCTGTTGACATCAGTGTTGGAGTAGTATTGGGGAAATACTCATTGGCCTTCCTCTGCCTTTCTGACTCGAGACAATTCCTGCTTAGGAGTCACTGAGGTTGGAAAGTAGGTGAAGGCAAGGGGAAGATTCCATTTTTAGTTTTATACTATCTTCCCTGTCTCTACTTGGGAGCAGTTGGCATCTGGGCACACTTTAAGGTTTTGGGGTTTGTTAATCATTCATTAGCTTGAACAAATCTTTTTCTCTGGCTTGGAAGCCAGGGTTGAGCCAGATCACAGGGTATAGTGGAATTGCCTCCTTGGACTCTGTGTGTCTGGCATGGGAGGGGAGATGAAGTTGAAGAGATGTGGCCCACTCTGTAGGAGGAAGAGATCTGAGACCATGTTTTGGCCTAGAGTCAGCTCACCTTCCCCAGCATAAATGAACTGGTGAATATTTTACTTGCACGGGACACCTGTAGCTATCCGTGTATGTTACCTTCAATCTGATACTCCACGTGGTCTTGGTAGGTTTCTTCGGTTAGTTGCAGCACAGCTGAGGATTTCGAAAGTAGTGGTACCAGTCCATGTATAATTTCTGTATCACCACCATGTTGGGAGTATTATTTTTAATTATTATTATTATCATTATCATTAAAAATTGGAAAGCCCAAACAAGCTCCAGTGCCACGTGCAGTGAACAGAAGTGCCTGCGTATAGGTCAGGCTTCATGTGTCCTCTCCATAGAAGGGTCACTCTGCTGGTGTCTGGGAATAGGTAACAATTCCAGAACTATACACCTGAATCCATCACTCCCTCTCCTGGCACCTATACTCTAGACAAATGGCCCATCCATCTTACTAGAAGACACAATGTTATCCAAAAAGTTGTCAGCCTTCAGAAGAATCCACTGGGCCAGGATTGCACATTGGGAGTGTTCTGACAGAGTCTGGTAAGCTCTTTTGTGATTAAAAAGGAAGCTTTGTGGCTGGTCCAGTTATGGGCCTGCTTTGTTTGGAAAAATTAAACACTCTTCCAGTCTTGATCAACAAGTATTTATTGAGATGCCGCTGGTAGCAGGTCTTCTGTGAGGGTCTTAGCATCAGTGCTGTCATTTAACACCCTCAGCAGCCTTGAGGGGCAGGTCATCATGCTCACTTGAGAGATAACAGAACCAGGGCTAACAGAAATAAAGCGACTTTCCCAGCATCTTACTGTCAGCGAGGGGTAGAGCTTGGATTTGCACTGAGATCGCTATCTTCCTTACACTCTCAGGAATTCTTTTTCCTTCTTACCTCAAATCATTTCATGGCTCAGCTCAACCAAAAAGCATAAATCTGTTAAGGGCTCCAGAGTTACAAGTCCCTTGGGGATGAGCTATTTAACCAGCATTCATGGTGACCTTCCACGTTTCCCAAGTTCCTCCCTGGTTCATTGCATTCAGAGGGTATGAGTGTCAAGGCCCTACTGATGGTGCGGGAGGCTTCCCTCATCACCATTAACTTGGGAAGGTGGAAGGCATGAAGAGAAGGTGCTCAGAGGGAGGGAATTCAGTTCAGCCTGGCCTTTCAGCTCAGCTCTCAGATTTATACTGAGTACCTTCTTTGCGCCTAGCACAGTGAGGATAAAGAAGCTAGGTATGGCAGTGCCTGCTCTTTAGGGGGAAGGAAGGCCCAAAAGAATCCAAGAGTTTGAATTTAATCCTACAAACAGCAGTGAGGCACTAGGGACTTCAGAGCAGTGATCTGACAGCTCCTAAGGTCTGCTTTTATTTGTCCCTACAAGGCTACTGTGAGAGGTCAGGAGTGGAACATGGGGTCTAGCTGGGAAGAACATGGGGCAGTGGGTGCTGGAAAGCCTGACTATTCTATAGCAGGGTATTAAAGATGGGACAGTTTCTGCATCTTCGCCTAGCACCTCCCATGCATGTGAAATCCCACAGTTTAATGGAAAGGATATAAACCATCTGCAGCAACATATTTGTTGAAAAAGGAGACATCAGCATGAAGACTTAGCAACTTTGAACCAGTCGAAAGAAGAGCATCTGCCTGATATTTTCATAGTGGTTCTATTGATTGTTCATCTTCCATTCTTCTTGTGGTTTGTGTTATTAGCATATTTGTGTTGGATCTGCCAAACGAAGCACCAAGAGGAAAAAGAGTTCGTAAATTGTTACCTTAGAAAGATGAAAATTGGTACCAGAATTAAAGGTCCCTAGAGCTTGAACCCACTGACATGCACAGTTAAGGACCTATGATTTTGAAAGGCCTTTTACACCTTGAGGGCCTAGGGAGGTTGGGACTCTTCCATCCCTGTCACCTTTTCATGGAATGCTTACATTTATTAGATGCCTACTGCATGCCAGATACCATGCTGAAAGCTTTTGCATCTCCTCACAGCAACCCTGTTTTACAGATGAGGTAACTAGGGCTCAGAGAAGTTACATCCCTTGCCAGAAACCAGAGTTGAGATGTAGTAAAGCCAGTATCGGCTGCTCTGTCATCCAGCTCCTGGGCTGGGACCTTTATTGGTAAACACTCTACTTCCCTCTCAGGTCTATTTCGTACTCTTGGACGGTGCACTGTATGATGTGAAGCCCTGGAAAGGCATGAGATTCTCTGGTTTGCCCATGGCTGTCTGTTGCCACTTCAACAAAACCCAGGGCTTTGGGAAGGCCATGTTGAGAGAAGCGGGTACTGGTTGGGCAGCGCCAGCCCAGGAAGGTTGCTCCAATCAGCTAGGAATAGCATGAAGTCACCCAGTCTCTTCAGAGGATGAGGAAGGGCACAGGGCCAGTCAGGTGAAGACAGGAGCCAAGATACACTTGTCTTCTCAATTTTGCCCCAAGTAGAAGGAGGCATTAATAGCAATGTGGCTATCAAATTTCTCGGTGTGTACAGATCCTAGTTACTTCTGTGGACCCGTCTCTCCTAAGAAGCTGATGGGCTGACAGCAGAGTTCAAGGTTGATAAATGGGACCAGACCAAAGTAACAGGGGCAGGTCACCAGAGGGTAGGCCCAAATCCCGGACTTGAAACTACCATCCCTCTCATCTCCTTAATTGCTCTACTAGGTTATGCATCCATAATCTGGGGGGCACCTGGGTGGCTCAGTGATTAAGCGTCTGCCTTTGGCTTGGGTCATAATCCCAGCGTCCTGGGATGGAGCCCCACATCAGGCTCCCTGCTCAGCGGGTACCTACTTCTCCCTCTCCCACTCCCCCTGCTTGTGTTCCCTCGCTTGCTCTCTCTTTCTCTCTTTCTCTATCTCTCTGTCAAATAAATAAATAAAATCTATTTAAAAAAAAAAGAAAAGAAAAAGAATCCATAATCTGGAATTGGCCTAATCTCTCTAGCACACTCTTCTCCAAGAAGCAGCCTGGGAGTGGGAAATGGTTGGCCAGTCCCTTGACAGAGGGCCAAGGCAGAGGAACACCTCATCTGTGGAAATGGTCTGGGTGTGCACAGTGGAGATAGAAAGCTGGGTTGAGTGTGAATGCAATCCTCCCTGATGCCTGGACCCTGGGGTCCTGGCTATGGAGGAACCAAATTTAGGGAAACTTTATCAGAGAATGAAGACCCAAGGAGACTGAACTGCCTCAAAAAGAAAATGCAAGTATTTGAACTCTGTTATTTCAAATATGCCCAGTGGTCTAGTTGTCATTTATTATGAATAACAAAACTGTAAGGAGTAGCAACTTGATTTATATCTGAAAATCTAGGATCTGGCATTTAAAAATACTTCCTGGAACTTTATATAAGGAAACATTTTGTTTTGGGGCACCCAACTGGCTTGGTAGGTAGAGTGTGTGACTCTTGATCTCGGGGCCATGAGTTTGAGCCCCACCTGGGGTGTAGAGATGACTTAAATAAATAAACTTAAAGAAATTTCATATCTTTAGTTTTAACTATGATCTGGAACTGGCTCTTTATTTTCCCATTTGAGCAGAATCTGTAAGAATTTTTTTTTTAAGATTTATTTATTCCAGAGAAAGAGAGAGCAAGCAAGCATCGGGGGGAGGAACAGAGGGAGAGGGAGAGAGAAATTCAAGTGGACTCCTCACTGAGCGTGGAGCCCAACACGAGGCTCAGTGTCTCACAACCTCGAGATCACAACCTGAGCGGAAACCAAGAGTTGGGTGCTCAACCGACTGGGTCTCCCAGGGCCACCACCAGAATGTTTTTAACCTTGTCATGTTAACTACAAGCAACTGTGCATATTCAAACTAGGCTATCTAGACACAAATCAATAGGACTGACTTTCTAAAAAAGGAAGTTAAGTTCAACAAAAACAGCTCTTTTGTCTTCTGTCCCTAGCATTAGATGGCCAGCTTGCTTTTTCTCCCTCCAGGGGTTTTGGAATCTTGTAGCCCACCTTCATGTATTGGTTCCTGAACAAAGTTTAAACACACCCAAACTCAGCCTTGCATAATTCTCCCCTACTCCTTTTCAGAGACAGAGACCGATTTTGTTGTCCCTTTTCTTCCTTCTCATTCCCAACCCTTTCCCTCTCTTTGGTCCACAAACTGGGATGCATGCAGCATCTCTTCATTCCCTCTACAGTCCTGTGAAGGTGGTAGTATTGTGCCCATTTTGCAGATTAGCAAACAAAAGCTCAGATTTAAAGGAGTGTGGCCACATGCGGGGCTGGTCCAATGGAGGTGAGAGAAAGAGGGTTAGAAACCTGGGAAACATGGGGCACCTGGGTGGCTCAGTGGGTTAAGCCGCTGCCTTCGGCTCAGGTCATGATCCCAGGGTCCTGGGATCGAGTCCCGCATCCGGCTCTCTGCTCAGCAGGGAGCCTGCTTCCCTCTCCCTCTCTCTGCCTGCCTCTCCATCTACTTGTGATTTCTCTCTGTCAAATAAATAAATAAAATCTAAAAAAAAGAAGAAAAAAAGAAACCTGGGACACTCAGTCACTCCCACTGCATTTTCGGTGATCCTGACACCCGCATGTGGTTCTGGGGTTCTAACTAAGCCTATGAAAACAGACTGGTGTCTAATCAAAATGGATCTGCCTGTGCAAATTCCATCTAAGTCCTACTTTACTACATTAACGACACCGCAGGTAGACACTGAGGCACAGGCATGAGTGAATTTATTCTGCATCTTGGGACAGTCAAGACTAGAATTTCCTATCTCTCCGAGGAGCTGAACGACACTCTCTACTCTCTTGAATGCTGCTGGGGAAGGTTCTCGGGACTCCCGTGCCTGTTTGATATCCTACAAATATCTCAAGATGCCCCAAAGTTTTTCAGGCACGATTTTCATTCTTTTTGAGTTCTCTGAAAGTTGAAACAGAAAGCCTCTGTGTGGGTGCATGTGTGTATTTTAGAGCTCTGTGCTTTATGTACTGTGGCTTGAAAACCTCCGGGCTAAGGTCTTACAGACTTCAGTATTTGATGCCACATGAGTCTTGTCATCAGCTATAAACCCTGAATTTCCTAATGGGAAATGCACTTGCTCTGGAACACTGCCAAAAAGAGTCCAAAGAAGACACTTGAACTTGGCTTCCCCAAATATCTGTGATGACAAATGATCAGGTGTTCAATTAAAACCCCTGAACTGATTTTTTAATTCCTATTGAAACGGTTGCAAGGGCTCAGAGTTCCAGCCCTCGTCCACTTTACATGCTTTCCCCTTAATTAACATAAAGAAATTAACGTCTTACAAGCTTCAATATTTGACGCCATATGAGTCCTGAGGATATTTCAAGGGAGAAGAAATGTAAATAGAATGAAATTCTTAAGCAAGATTACTGATATGACAGAACTAAAGAGCTTGGGAGTGTGTGAAAGTAGCTCTTTTCTTCCCTTTAATAAGTCCATTACTTGCACTTGGGCATATTTTAAGGTCCTTTTCATGCTGAATCTAGAGTTGAGCATGCTTTGCATTTCAAGCTTTGTCTATGAATCAGTAGAAGCCAAAGTTATTTCTGCTTTAAAATCACAGGAGCCAGGAACAGCTAATCTCCTTTCATTCTGAGTTCCTTACATTATTTTACTGGACAAAGTTTGTGTTGGCTACAAAACAGGCCATTCATAACATCTATGAGAAGGAATTTAGGTAAGAATGGAGAGAGATTGTAGGATGTAGAAAGACTCCCTCTCCTGAGGCCATTAAGAAATTCCAAATTGGCAGAGTTTTGAATAGTGACATGGCATTAGCCTTGCTAATTTCAGTAATTCAAGCTGATAGCCTCTGTTTACCAAGCTACTAGATGAGAAACCTTCCCATAACTCCAGTACCGGGAGTGGACGTGCTTCTCACCCAAGGTGAGTGGATATTTGAGAATAGGCGCTTGGGGGGGGGGTGAAGGGGATCACGGCTAGCTCAGTAGGGCCTCTCCCTCAAAAACTCTTTGGAAAGTAGTGTATGTATTTACTTCCTCAGTCAGACCTGTCCGGCATTGTCAAAGTAAATTCTCGTATCTTTCTTTAAGCAGGGATAAGGATGTGAGACACAAGATTTGTTAGTTTCTTATCACATGGCACCTGACCTCCTTCCCTATCTCTGTCTGGCTTTTAATTGTGTTCCTTTCAATTATCGGGACTGGCAAAGTAACCCATCCAAGTTTGTTTGTGAGTTTTTAAGTGGGAATCCAGTCACTCTGCAGTTCATAAAATGTGCAAACAACCTGACAGATAGTTAATGGCAAAAACCCCAGGGGGAAAAGGAACTCTGTTTTGAAGGAGTCTCCATTGAAAAGACATTCTCCTAAATCGCTTGTGACTAACCAGCATCTCACGTCATGCTGTAAAAAATGTACAGAGGGAAATCTTCAGAGCCTTGCAAGCTGGGAAAGTAGAAAGATTGCCGAGGGTTTGGAAGGGTTTAGGGTTTCATTTGAAGAGCAGCTCAGATACACGGAACACAGCCAGGCGGGCGTGGCTGCGGTCGCCCCACTGCTGCGCTGGGAACCCCAACCCGCACGTAAGGGGGCATGGCCAGCGACCCACTCCTTCTGCACGGGAGGCCCCCCCGGGTGACTGACTTGGATTTCCTGTCAGTCACCGACTAAAACCCTTCCCTGAACACTTTGGGTCTCCAGACAATAAAGATGAGAGAGAGAGCATGGGAGCATGGATGTAAAAAGGGGTTGGGGGGCCGTGTGAAAGCACGACAGGTTTACTTGGGTTCCTGAGCAACGTTTCTTCCAAGAAAGGTCTAGCAGTCATGGTGTTGCCAAAGAACAAAAACCCCGTGCTTGTGGGGCCCATGATGGTTTATAAGTCACATCATACCTCTTAACACACTGGAGAAGCAGTGACAACAGTGTTCTCTGCTTACAGGCCCAGCAGTCAAGGACCGTGATTCCCGCTTCCCCAGATTCCCCTGCTCCCAGCCCTCAACACCCTCCCCTCTTGCTCCGAGTTGCCCCTGCAGTTGGTTCACGCCTCTCTTGGGGTGCTCCTCACTCCTCCCGTTCCAACCTGGATACAAGTTTTTTCTGTATTGTTGTTGCTGTTGTTGTTGTTGTTGTTGTTTTGGTACAACCATCTCATCCTCCCAATAGCACAGAGAGCTCATCGAGGGCAGACTTGGGGTCTTCTCCTATCTCCACTGGCCTGCCTGGGGCCTGGGACATCAATAAATGTTCCTAGCCCTCCCCCGAGTGTTTCACTGATGCATGACATTGACCCCACCAGGCTTCACCCAGACTCTCCCATTCCCCACTCCCGTGGCAGCCACCTCCGCTCCCAGGCCTTACTTGTGAGAACACAGTTAAACCGAACAGCCTCGGAAGGACTCAGGTCCTGGTCGCAAAGACGAGGACCCAGAATCGGATCCATTTCAACGCTCTTTCCCTCCACCACAAACACAAAGCTACCCTGGAAAGGGCAAGGTTCCAGGAGGTCTCAGGGAAGGAAGCTCTAGAGAAAAGAGAACAAAGAGAGGTGAAGGAGGGAGGCAGAGGGAGACTGGCCGGTGTTGAACGCTGCTGGAGTCTGTGGTCCAGGCCCCTCATCCTCTGAGTGCGGCTTGTCCACCTGTCCGCCTGTCCATCTGCCTGCCCGCCCGCCTGGCAGCTGGGGCATGAGAAAGATGAAACCGACAAAAATCAGGTTGAAAAGGAGGCCTCCTAAACTTGGTCTTAGGCTTAATGCGAAGGAGAAAGATTTGAGGATTAACTTACCTTGTTGTTAGTCAAAAGGGGGCTTTGGATCTCTCCCTGGGGTGACCTAAACTGTAATCTGTCTCTATGGCCCTCTGTTAATACTTCTTCCATTTGGGAGGAAATCATAGTGACGGGTGAAGCTCAATTTACTTCCTCTAATCTCTCAGCAAAGAAATGAAGCAGACAACAGAATTTCTGCAGGAACACGGGGAGACCTGATTGGGACAAATCAATTGAAGAAAACAAGCTCTATTTAAGGAGAATGCATCTTTAATGGTGCTAATCCCTTTAGCAAATTGCTTTCTCTGGGGACATTGCATACCTAATTACAGTTTGCTCATTTTGATTTTCCCTTTCCGTTGTTGCTTTCCTGCTTACGTGGTTGTGGGCTTGTCTGGCTGAGCGATGAACTTATTGCAGCATTAAAAATTCTCGGCCACCTGGATCTTGGGACCGAAATGTCACTACTTTTGGAAGTGAATCACATGTCACTGCTGAAGTTTTAGAATATAAGTGAGGTTCAGTGGGGTGGGGTCCGGAGCCAATGACCAAGAAAGAATTCTTGATATATCTTTGATGCAAAATGGTGGTTTATTAAAGCACATTTAATCACGAGGACAGGACCCTTGGGCAGAAGGAGTTGCTGCTCCTGCTCCCCTGGGGTTGGGGGCTGTGGGGAGTGGGTCCATTATGGACTTCCAAGTTGGGAGGGTTCAGGGATATCGTAAGTCTCCAAGGAATTTTGGAAGCAAGGTTTCCAGCACCTTGACGGGGCTAGCTGTTGTTGGGAAAAGGTCATTTATTACCGTCGAATAAAACCTTAGTCATGAGACCCTTCAGATGTATATCGGTGGGCCATATGCTTGGGGAATGATTGCCAGCATGTATCTTGGAGGGTTTAGAGATAAAGGAACTTTCCAAAGGAATGTTTATATGTTAAAGCAGACTTACAGGATCCTGGGCTGGGGTGGGGGGTGGTCAGGCTAGGATTGCCTTTTGTCCTTAGCAGAGTATTAAGGTAGAGGCAGTTGAGTCCCTCAAGGAATGTCACTCTGCCTGTTTCAAGGACTTGTCAGCGGGCTCTAGGTAGTAAGGAAATTTAATAACTTTTCTTCTGCCTCTGTTTCCCACGTCAGCAACAGATAAATATCTTTTCTGTAGCAATTCATCAAAAGACCTGTTTTCTCTGGATTCCCTTCTCTGAGACGTTTTCTCAACACTCACCTAAAATCGGGAAAAGCAAAATGAAAAGCAACAGGAAGATGGGTACAACCAAGGACCATAGGGAAGTGTGTGTATGAGGACGTGCTCCACAACCCAGTTTCTGTAGTTCAGGGTAATAACCAGTTTTCGTGATGAACGTGCTCCATTGCCAACTCGCGTTCACCCATGGGTGACTGGACTTCTACCTTGTCTTCATGGCCCTCGTGCCCAGCCAGATTTGTCATAGCTTGGAAAGGCATAGTTTGTTTTAAATGAATCAGGTCTTTTTTTTTTTTTTTTTTTTTTAATAGCTGTTGCATTCGGGTGATCACATTCTAAGATGATTTTTTTCCCCAAAGATTTCCTAATACCATCCTATATCTCAATAGCCTCTATGTTATCTTTTTTTTTTTTAAGATTTTATTTATTTGACAGACAGAGATCACAAGCAGGCAGAGAGGCAGGCAGAGAGAGAGAGAGAGAGGGAAGCAGGCTCCCTGCTGAGCAGAGAGCCCAACATTGGGCTCTATACCAGGACCCTGGGCTCATGAACAGAGCCAGCCAGGCACCCCTCCACATTATCTTTTTAAGAAAAATTCATTCATCTCCTTTCTCTCGAATCTTCTCCAGCCAGTCTTTCCCGCCTTCTGTCGTACTGCCCTGCAAGTTCGCTCCCATGCAGTCTCCATGCCTACACGCCAGCTTTCTCCTAGGAATAGACCTTCTGGAAATACACCACGTATCCAAGTGTGTGTCAGAGGATGCCCACTGCAGCGTTGCTCGGACCAGAAAGGAGAGAGGCGCAAACAGAATGCCTTTCAGTGGGGAAACAGCTAATGGTGATAATTCATACTACGGAATTTCTTGCTGGGGTTAAAAGAATGGGACCATTCTATGTGTATTAATATACAAAGATTTCCGAGAGATTGGAGCATATGCATATGCATGGAAAGTACCTGTATTTCTTTATTTACCAGTCACTGCCCCTGGGGAGTTGTTGGCTAGGAGGTGGAAAGGGTGGAGGGCTTTCTTTGTTACTCTATAGACTCAGGTGTTGTTTGAACCTTTAGCTTCAAGAATGCATTCATGTGTTGAGTAGCTTAAAAATTAACAAAATAAAAGGACCCTATCAACTGTGCAAGAGCATGGTTTGCATGGGGACAAAACAGGGAGGCTGCTGGCCCAGGTGAGAGATAACGCAAGCCTAATCTAAGCAGTCCCAAAGGCAATGGAAAGGGAGAGAATTCACCAAGTTGTGAGGACAGAGAACTTAACAGGTGCATCATTAATTAGACCCAGAGGGTGAAAAAGGAGGAGGAATTAGGAAGCCCTGCCTGTTTGGGGCTTAGGCAACCGGAGGGCCAGTAAGAGGAAATCACCAAACCAGGAGGGGAAGGGGGGCGAGGGTAGGGTGGGGAGGACAGGAGTTGGGCACTTGAGAGACTAGAAATGCCACATCATTGGTGGCTTGTTGGGTCTGAGTTGCCGGAGAGCCGTCTAGGTAGAAATGGCCTGGGAGCAGTTAGCTCTCCAGAGAGATGTCCGAGAAAGAGAGAGATTGGGGAATCCTCCTCTGAGTGATACCTAAAGCCAGGGGCACTGAAGAGAACATTCAGGAGGACGCATAAAGCAAGAAGAGCGAAGGGCCAAGGAAGAGATGAGAGAGAACACCCATCTTTAAGAAAAACAGCTTCAGGGATTCTCAGAGGAATTTGAGAATGTTCCGGAGAGGCAGAGGACAGCCTGCAGGGAGGGGAATCTGAAACGAAGGGGAGGCCAAGCTTCAAAATAGAGAGTGGCCAGCAGTATTGGATGCTGGAAGAGAGCTCAAAGGAAAAAGACTCCATCGAAGGTTCAGCTGTAACCTGGCATGAGGGATCTTATAGGGCTGATGAAAATGCTCAGAAATGGAATTAGGATGTCGGTTTGCACACCTTGCTAAATTCACTGAAAATCATTGAATAATTGTTCGCTGGAAATGAATTTGAAATGGGTGAATGTGTAGTATTTAAACCGTACCTCAATAAAGTTGTTGAAAAAGAAAAAAAGGGGGGGAGAGAGAGAGAGAACACAACAAAACAGTGCATGGGAATTTAGTTTGGAGCAGCCTATGACTCCAAGGGAGAACTTTCCAGTCTACTCTCCTCTTCCTAACTGGCTGGGAAAGCCCCCATGAGATAAAATGACAGGAGTCACAAGAGACTAATGCCACATTAAAGAGACTGATGCCACATCCTGATTCTCTGCCACTCCCTCCCAGTGCCAGAAACTACCTTGCATTTGATTTGCTTTTCACCAAGCAATGAATATTACCACCCTAGTCCCTGTTTCCCTTTGGATAATTGCAGAGGACCTGCTGTGTTTATTTCCATCATTTTTTTAGCATCTGTTTGCAGAAGTTTAGGGTGCCAGGCTCTAAGGCCCCAGTTCCACCTTTGATTGTTGTTGATTGCATTTTGATGTGTTTAAACATGGCATCTTTATCGGCCATGCAAGGCCTGTTCACTCTGACATGCCATCATTCATTTTCTTTTCTTTTTTAATCTTGGTTTTACTTCCAGTATAGTTCATGTCCAGGGTAATAGGAGCTTCGGGTGTCCCAGAGAGCGATTCCACGCTTCCACACTCTCCCATCTCTTTTCACCCATTGTTCATCTTCTGATGCCTCTATTATGCCGACACCTGGTTCTTCTCAGATGCTTTCCTGCTTCCCTCCTTCATTCCACTTGGCCAACAGCAGGATGCGTTTGTCTTGGTTGACGGGCACATTCGGTGTATCCCGTAGGTAGGTAAAGACATTACCCCAAATTCCTGCCCCCTTCTCAGTTATAAAGAACTGGGTCCACCCTTGACTCTACTTCATTAAAATACTCATTTCTTGGGGCGCCTGGGTGGCTCAGTGGGTTAAAGCCTCTGCCTTTGGCTCAGGTCATGGTCTCAGGATCTTGGGATCGAGCCCCGCATTGGGCTCTCTGCTCGGCGGGGAGCCTGCTTCCTCCTCTGTCTCTCTCTCTGCCTACTTGTGATCTCTGTCTGTCTAATAAATAAATAAATAAATTTTTTAAAAATGCTCATTTCTTGCTCAGTGCTGCTTCTTTTTATTTTGGCTTAATATCTTCCTGCTTCTTCCTCTACTCCTGCTTAGTGATCTGGTTGCCACCTTTTGTAAGAGAATTTTCCCTTTTCCTTCTTACATCTTTATAGCTGTGCGTTTGAGCAACTTGGTGTTGGCGTCGTTTTACCTTTCCTGGCCTCCCTCTGGACTTGCCTTCTTTGTTCTAAGGCCCACAGGCTATTTGTATGACGATTATCCAGCTTTCTGTCCTCAGTTGTTTTCCCCCCTGGGTCCTTCCAACTTATGTCCTGATCATGTTCCCAAAATGAATTTTCTCCATCTGATGCCTCTTTTCTTCCTGCGGATCCTGAGTGATCCCATGCTATGGCGGCTTTGAGTAAGACGTCTACCACTTGCAAGTTACCGCTAACTGTTCAAGAGTGGTGGGGAAAAGATTCAGTAGAAACAGTTCCTGAGTTCAGTTACTATTCAGATACTAGTTCAGATACTATTTACCTCACCATCATTCTATGTTTGAACCCCCTTACTGATATCGCTACCAAACGGCTGTCCACACATTCTGAGATCACCTCCAGAGATAAAGCTCACTGTTTCGGGCCAGGCTATGCAATTTACAGATTGCACAAGTTGTTAGAATATTCTTTATTTAAGTCCAAGGCATTTTCCCCTTAAGGAAAAGATGAAGCCATGAAATAGTGACCACACTGGCATGGTGGGCACCTGGCCAGCTCAGTCCGTGGAGCGTGCAACTCTTGATCCTGGAATCATGAGTTCGAGCCCCACACTGGGTATAGAGATGACTTAAAATAAAAATAAAATAGCATGGGTATGGAGTGCGAAGAAGGGAAATTACAGAGGGGGCATGGGCAGGTACAGGGGAGGAGGGAGGGTGGATCAGGCAGGACCAGGGAAATGGCACAGAGTGGTAAACAGTATAAGAATAAGGAAGGGGATAATAGAACCACTTTTTTTTTTTAAAGATTTTATTTATTTATTTGATAGAGAGAGATCACAAGCAGGCAGAGAGGCAGGCAGAGAGAGAGGAGGAAGCAGGCTCGCTGCTGAGCAGAGAGCCTGATGCAGGACTCGATCCCAGGACCCTGAGATCATGACCTGAGCCGAAGGCAGCGGCTTAACCCACTGAGCCACCCAGGCACCCCTAGAACCACTTTTAAAGAAAAACAGAACCCTGGTGAGAGGTTTCAGTTCAAAGAGGGAAGGAACAGAAAAGCATCTTTAAGATTCAAAATCCACCAGAAGATTCCAGCCTTGCCCCTTGCCTGAGGGTATGGGAAACATCGCAGTGGAGACGGGCAGAGAATGCTTAGTGGAGCGCGGACTAGAAGAAGAGGAGAGAATAATTGGAAACAGGAAATGAGTTTAAGGAGCAATGGGAAGAGAAAAAGGAGTGAATAGAGAAGTGGAAAGAGGGGGGAATGAAAACACAGAACTTTTAGGTTAAGGCAGTGTGTTTACTCCCCAGGCCAGCATGTAACTGTATTTTCCTGGCAGCCATCCCACAGAGCTCTGCGAGGGGTGAGGGTCCCAGCCTGCGTCGGGCCGGGACGCAAGGCTCATTACTTTGTCCTATCACGGCCAAGCAAAGGACTTCCCGAACGAAGCTCTACTTTGATGTCACACAGCTGGGCACTGAAGTTCTAATCACCAACAGTCTCCAAGGCTTAGGAATCAGTGGTGAGGATAAGGGCAGGGCGTGGTCGGGATGGGTAGATGGCAGTGCAAAGGCAGAGGTCAAAGGTATGGGAACCTGATCGCGAAGTTTCCAAGTAAGAAATAAATGGAACCTGCTCCCCAGAAAATCTGTTTTCCTGCCCAGCATGGCCCGCGGAATGCCGGCTTGTGTCAGCTGCTTACATAGCAAGGCATCAAATTCCAGGCAGCAAAAGGGAATAAGAAAGTAATCTTTGTATATCTCATGCACCCCAAGTGCAGGAAACTGACTCTGGGGGTAAGGAGAAGTGGCTGTTGTCAGCAGGACTTCGGGATCTAGAGGTTAGGGTCGGAGCCCTGCCGTTTGCTACCTGGGCCACCCCTCACCACCACCGCCCTGCCCTTGTCTTGTCTTCATCACAGCTCCGCAGGACTCTTTTCCCCTTGGAAAATCATCAGGTTGGGAGGAAAGATCCTTCAGGAAGGGTATCTGCTAAGGGAGTGGCCCTGCCCCTGCCTATACCCTCAGGAGAAGGAGATAATGTGTTGGCTCAGTCAGTCAGTCAGTCAACAAACATGTCTGTAAGCATCCGTGCTTGCCAGGTTCTGGGTGGCAGCCACCGGGATGAATAAGACTTATTTCTTACTTTGGTGGGGCTCACAGTCTAGCTGAGGACAGGAATGTAGAAATACTAAGTCTCCTATGAGACAGACTGAGACAAGCTATACAAGAAGTACAATCCAGCTAAGAGCCAGAGACGGAAGAAATTTTTTTTTGGCAGGGGCAAGATGGGAAGGCTTCCTGGAAGAGGTATCATATAAGACCACCCCAACGCCTGGGTGGCGCAGTTGGTTGGACGACTGCCTTCGGCTCAGGGCGTGATCCTGGAGTCCCGGGATCGAGTCCCACATCAGGCTCCCAGCTCCATGGGGAGTCTTCTTCGCTCTCTGACCTTCTCCTCGCTCATGCTCTCGCTCACTGTCTCTCTCAAATAAATAAATAAAATCTTTTAAAAAAAATAAAAATAAAAAAAAGACCACCCCAGATGAGGGAACAGTATGGAGAAAGACATGGGAACTTCCAAGAACTTGCCTTTTACAGCAAACAATGAATGGGATGGTATGACTCTGGTATATGGTGCCTGGAGAAATATATGGACACTGGAAACTAGAAAGCAAGAGAGCATGAGGAGCCGCTGGTGAAAGCCATTCTAAGGACATAGGACTTGATCTCACATCCAGTAGGGAGCCATCAAAGGATTCTGAGGAAGAGGCAGATGTGATTCAACCTGTGATTTAGGAAGAGGCATTGTCTTGTTTCTGCTGTCACCGTCTAGAACAGTCCTGCTTCCCGGACAGCCGTGGGTCATTGGAGAAGAGAGAGTATCTTCTTTCGCTGGGAAGCTGAGGACTATGGAGGGGGCGGGGTTGGGAGGCAAGAGGGGCTGAAGGAAAGCGAGAACTAGTCGGGATCGCCTGGGTGAATGTGAGAACGGGGGCATACTGGCAATCCAGACCTAAAGATGGGAAGGTAGGAAGATGGAGCCAACCTGATGATGTGTTCTTCCAAGTAAATTGAGGCAGAAGTAACCTCAATTCCCCAAATCCCACCGACAATGATGGAGGCGTTTCACCCTTGGAGAGTTTTTGAGGAAGAAATTCAGATGGAACAACTTAAGGAGGCTTTTTTCCCTCTTTCATTTATGAGGACACCTGCCTGCTGTCGATTTCTGGCCTGCAGTGTTCCCATAGCCGGGCCAAGTGTTTTTTAGGGACTCCAGCCATTTGGACCCATTCGTTATTGTACTTACAATTTTCTCTGCTGTTGGGCATTGCCAGGACATTGCAAGCATGTTGATTCTTGGGTGTATTTTTTGGTAAGATCCACCATGGCTTATTAAAAGTGGAAGATTACCACACTCTGGGTCTTCCCATCCAAGGGGATCTAAAACCTTGCCCCACATGCTCTCATGGTGCTCTTCATTGAGGATCTTGGAAGCTGGGCTCTGAGGGACCATAGGCCCTCCCTCACTCTCCCCTACATTTCACCAGCAATCGGATTTGACTACAATGAATGACATGTTGTGTTTTCCTTCTATATCCTCAAAGCCCAGGGATACATATCTCTGTAGTGGCATCATGCCTGAAATTTATATCGTAAACAGAGCTCTGTGAATCTAAACCATTAAGTTTTTGTTAAAGAAATGAAGACAGAGTGTATCCATTCACTGATGTCTTTTTTTTTTGCAGTTTTTTTTTTAAATTAAAGATTTTATTTATTTATTTGAAAGATCACAAGTAGGCAGAGAGGCAGGCAGAGAGAGAGACGAGGAAGCAGGCTCCCCACTGAGCAGAGAGCCCGATGCGGGGCTCAATCCCAGGACTCCGAGATCATGACCTGAGCCGAAGGCAGAGGCTTTAACCCACTGAGCCACCCAGGCACCCCTCACTGATGTTTTTTAAATATGGTTTCAGCTTAGCATCATCTGTGTAAGCCCCAGAAATACACGGACATTTCCTGAGCTTGTATAAAAATTTCTCTTAAAATAGCCTCTGATTAAAATCCTTGATCCAAACTGCCCTCTTTCCACCATTCCCAACTGAGCAGTCACATTTGCAGTTCTGGGCTAGTATCTAAGTATCCATCCATTTTAATTCTTTTGGACTACTTGACTTTCAAAGCGCCGAAGGAGTGCCGTGTGGGGGTGGATGCTTTGGTCTGGGGTATGTTCACACAGCTCTCTGCAAAGTAAAATACTGGAGTATTTTTTTTTTTTAGGAACTGGGATTTGCCCCAGAGGACATTATTCTTTGGTTTCTATAGTTTTTTTTTTTTTTTTTAATCACGGTAAAACGTATATAACATAAAACCTGCCATTTAAACCACTAAGTGTACAATTCGGGGACATCTTTACGTTTCAGAATGTTACCCAGCCATGACCACTCTTTCCAAAAGTTACCTGTTCTGCACATTTCATATAATGGAGTCATATGCCATGTGGTATTTTGTGACTGGTTTCTTTCGCTGAACATCGCATTTGTTTGTTTGTTTGTTTGTTTTTAAAGATTTTATTTATTTATTTGAGAGAGAGAAATCAGAAGCAGGGAGGAAGGGTAGAGGGAGAAACAGATTCCCCACTGAGCAGAGAGCCCAATGCAGGGCTCAATCCCAGGACTCCGGGATCATGATCCGAGCTGAAGGCAGACGCTTAACCGACTGAGCCACCCCGGTGCCCCCAAGCCTCATGTTCTCAAGTTTTACACATGCTGTGGCATGTGTCCGTCCTGTGTTCCTTTCTGTGGCTGAATGATACTCTGTTGTACAGATGTACCACATTCTGTTTATCTGTTCTTACACTGATGAACACTTGGGTTGCTTCCACCATTTGGCCATGGTGAATAATTGGCTGTGGACATTGGTACACAAGTCTCTGAGAGGCTAGTTGAGGTTGTCGGTGTATCAAGGATCACAAGAATTCAGCATTTCCAAAGGCTGTCTTGAGTCGGCACTCCGGAAGCACCTTCTAACGGGGTGTGGTTGTACAGACTAGTGACATAACATGACGCGGTCTCTGGGGCACAGTCAGGGTGACAGTGCTTTGTTTCACTCATTCAAGTTTCTCCAAAGGCTGATCAGGACTCCGTGAACCCATATGAGCTCCCGCTCTCTCCTCAACTCCAGACACTCTGTTCTTTCACCCAGCAGCCCTACTGACCTTCTCTCCAGAGTCTCCTGTAACAATGTAGTTGACGCTTTCAGTAGCAGCTTCTTGGCTCCTTACATTGCTCTACCTCTCCATAAACGTCGGACTACACGAGCCCTCCCCTCTTGACAATGTTCTCTTCCCTCGCCTTCTCTAAGCCTGTTCTCGAATCTTCTCCCCTGGGGCTTGGGGCACAGTGTCTCCGTCCCACGGGGTGAAGTCATTTCTCCCGTGGGAAGTGAAGGCTGTGGTGAGGTGTGATTCCCGTGGAGCCGCCAGGCAGCCCTGGGTGAGAAGGATCTGCAGACATGAGAGGAGGAGTCGGGACACTCCTGTGGAAGGTGGCGATAATTCTGGGGCCGGTGGAGGAGGGCCGGCGCCCACACCACCCACTCCCGCTGTCAGGGTTTCTAGGACACAGTTGTTCTGTTTCTGGGAATATGGCTTGACTCATGATGTATCTAAATAAGTATAGTAGTGGCCCACGTTATAATAAGGTTCTATAGTAAAATGGTTTAATTTCTAAAGGGATTAGGTGATACTTGTTCCTTTCTTAATGGCTAAATGCAATAGTGAAGCATTAGTCGTAGTTAGATCCCCGGAAACCATTTTGTATTCATTTTCTTTTTCTTTTTTCTTAAGATTTATTTATGTCAGAGGGAGAGAGAGAGAAAGAGAGACAGCGCAAGCAGGAGGGGGGGAGGGGCAGAGGGAGAGGGAGAAGCAGACTCCCTGCTGAGCAGGGAGCCCCAGGCAGGGCTTAACCCCATGACCCCAAGCTCGTGACCAGAGCTGAAGTCAGACATTTAACCTACAGAGTCACCCAGGCACCCCACCATTTTGTATCCGTAAACTGAGCGATTGGAACACCACGTAAGGGCAGTTACTGTGGTGGTCAACCCTCTCAGCGAGGCAGTTGTCTTGGAAAAGCCGACCTTAAGTCATTCACGAGGAACACGTGAGTCGTAGTTTCCAGTGTTGAGGAGCATACAAAGCACAGATGACCCAAGGATGCTTCCAGTGCTTTAAGATCTTCCTCCCCAGGGACCCTGGACATCAGTGAGGAGTGAAAGTGAGCCCCTGTTTCTCAGAATCTGGGCCAGAACCCGATGGTCCTCGTAAACGTGAGACATCGTGCGGTGTATATACCACGAGTTCGCCGAGAGTGCATTTGTCCTCCATCACACAGCCTTGCATGTTTTAGTATAAGATGGGGGGGGCTCTCCCCTCTTTGTCTTTAGGAAAAAGCATACCATGGCATTAGGCAGCCCCAGCCCGCTGCGGTGTACCCTGCTGACACACATGGCCCGGCCTGGGCGACAGACGCCTGTAGGAGGAGACCATGTCTATACTCCCCGGGAAACCCACCATGATTGCTCTACAGCCCAGAGGGTGTTTTATAGGCTGGAACTGGCTGTAGGCAATGAAGTGGACGTCTCATTGCCTGGCCCTCTTCCCGAAGAGGCTGGCGGGTTCTTCCCCGAATCTACGGTCTGCAAAATCGGCAGCTCCCCTTGTTTGTCAAGAAGGCACATTGTTGGGGCACCTGGGTGGCTCAGTCATTAAGCGTCTGTCTTCGGCTCAGGTCATGATCCCCGGGTCCTGGGCTTGAGCCCCAGTTCGGGCTCTCTGCTCAGTGGGAAGCCTGCTTCTCCCTCTCCCTCTCCCCCTGTTTGTGTTTCCTTTCTCACTGTGTCTCTCTGTCAAATAGATAAACAAAATCTTTAAAAAAAAAAAAGAAAGGAGGGAAGAAAGGAAGAAAAAGAAGGTACATTGTGCAATGGGTCCATTTGGAGAGAAATCCCATTAGACCAATTAAAACTCAGAGCGCCCCACCCCCACCCCGGCAGCCAACCTCCCCTCATCTGATCGATGAAGAAGAAAATCGAGACTCCCAGAGACCCCCAGGGTCATTAGCAAAGTCACCCTCTTCTGCTTTCAAGTCCAAGGAGTCATTTCACACCTGAAAGTTCACAGAGGAGCAGGGGTTGACGGGGCAGGCGGCCGGTGGTGTAGACACGGCCGGCCCGGAAACCGCCATCTGTATGGGACTCCGAAGTGAATGGCAGCGCCTGAGGGCGGCAGAGTGAGCCGTGAAGATCAAGGCACATGATTCCTCCAGAGGCTTCCCTGCTTTTGGCCCCTGGGGCCTACCAAGCCATGTACTGAAGGTTTCACACACCCTCGTCCTGGACGCCAACTGTGCCCAGCAAGCGGGAAACACAGGGCGAGCGGTGTCGCTCTGTTGCTGTATTAGGGGCCAACTGAAGCCAGCCGCGGCGCAGGCTTAGCAGGAAGAAACCCCCATGCTTGGCTCTGCAGCAGCCTTCTCTCCCCTGGTACCGTGATACCAGCTCTCCTTGCAGGCTCTCCCTCGAGGTCTGCCTGCCGCTGTGGGCGAGGCCCCCATGGCAATGCCCTGCTCTCCTTGATGCCCCCGCCGTCAGAGGACAAGCACATGCATCCTGTTAGGCGCCCAAGACCCCAGGGGCTTTGGAGGGCCCGCGGGCTCTTCTCACTGGCTGCCTGTGCCTGCCGGCTTGATCCGCGCCGGGGCCAGTAACTTCTCCCCAAAGGTCTGCTTGCGCGGGCCTCGGTGCAAGTTTTTCCACCAAGGTTTAAAGAAAAGCCAAACAGTCCAGGGCAGATTTATTGATCACCAGCGTCTTTGATCTGACTGAGCCTACTGCAGCGCAAGAAGAAAGAGGGTTCAAGAATTTGGTAGCTGAGGAATAGCCCAAGGGAAGCAACTCATTGCCCCTGCTTGCTCCGGGAGGTTCTGCTGGGGACAGTCCCTGCACTACTGTGAGCAAAGGGAAGACTGCAGCCTGCCACAGACTGCGTCCCTCCCTGGGCCCCAAGAGCCTGGGAATCTGAGAGAACTCACACTAGAAGGACATGTAGTCCCTGATGGGGGCAGATGGGAGGACCGGCAGCCAGAGTAGAGGGAAATGACTTGCCCAGGGTGAACTAGTTAGACAGTGGCTGAGCCAGGCCTGGAGTCCAGGGCTCTAGACTCTCCAGATGGGACAGCCTGCCCTGGGAACTCCACTAAGGTTGGAGGGTTCCCCACAGAGTGCTTTGCCCAGCTCAGAAAAACTTTTCTTTTTTTTTTTTAATTTTTACGAATATTTTATTTATTTGAGAGAGAGCAAGAGCTAGAAAGAGAGAGAACATACACAGAGGGTGAGGGAGAGGGAAAAGCACACTCCCCACTGAGCAGGGAGCCAGACACAGGGCTCGATCTCAGGACCCTGGGATCATGACCTGAGCTGAAGGCAGAGGCTTAACCCACTGAGCCACCCAGGCGCCCCAGGGTTCTTGTTCTTGCCATGTCTCCTTGAACCGGTACCATCTGATCCAGAAGTACGGCCTCCCTATATGCCGGCACTGTGTCCGTCAGTACATCCATCAGTGTGTCCATCGGTACGCTAAGGAAATGGGCTTCATGAAGTTGGATTATGTGACCCTCCTTGATATCTATCCTTCCAAGATACCTGCCTTAACTGCAGCTATATCCATGGTGCCTACCTTAATGCCAACTCATTGCACGTAAGATAAAAATATTTCAGGGATGAGTGTTCCAATGTGAATAAATAAATAAATATAAAGAGAGCATCTGATGTGCAGCACTGAGGAAGGCAAAATGAGAGTCAGGGCTGAGCATGTAATGAGTATAGATTGTTGAGTCTACCCTCTGGGTATAGGCAAACTGATAACAAATAGAAACCGATTTTCTGATTTTGTGTGAAAATCTCCTTGCTGGCCCCAAAAGCTCTCACTGACAATCAGCTGTAAGGTAGAAACAATTTATGTGCCTTTTACAGTATGTACATAATACAGCAAAGATATGTTCTGGAATATCACTGATAAACATAAAAATATGAATGACTTAAAAGAGAATGGTTTAAGATGACTCCCGTAATAGATCTGGTTTGTAGCAAAATGAGAAAGTTTTGATTTGGTGTAGATTTAGCTCCTTTGTGGGGTTTTTTTTTAAAATTCATATTTGCTACTGGCTGATCCCCAGATACTGTTCCCACAGGCTTGTTTTTTTCCAAGACAAGATGTCTGACAAGTCTCTCCCACCTAGGGCTGTCCTCCAAACTCTTTTTAACAACGATCTTTCTAAAAAACACCAATCAGTAGATTTTGTACTTAAAAACCTTCATTGGATCCCTGTTGCCCACAGAGTAGAGTCTTGGCATTCGCAGTCTACCATCATTTAGCCCTTACTTGTCCTTCCTGCCTTACCTCTTATCACCCACCATGCAACACACACACACACACACACACACACACACACACACACCCCAACAGCATACACCCAATTTCCCCCAATCATAGAGGCTACTTTCTTCTACTGACCAGGGCCTGCCTCCACTCTCTGATATTAATGGTTTTGCCCAAGCTCAACCCTCGGCTCATTGGGTTCTGCCATGGTCCCACCCAACCTTCATGGTGTTGACTGTATCCCAGTTGTTCTGAGAAGTCTTCCCAGATCCTTCTAGTTGGAATTTTTCTGTCCCCACAGTGTTTTGCTTGGGCCTTTGTCTGAACCCTTACTGCCTTCTGCCAAGTATCTAGTTGGTTTGTCTATCCGTCCATTTTCCTTGTCAGAATGTGGGGTTCCTGAAGGCAGGTCCTGAGTCTTCCTCCAGCCTTCTGGCTCCAAACTTGGGATACTGTAGGCTACCATTAAGTTTGTTTAATTAAACTGGGTCATATTTCCCTTGTCCAGGAATATATCCACATTTATTTTTGACCCAAACCCTATTTCCTCTGTCTGTCATAATGCTTCATTGTCATGCTAGGCTGTCCCCTTCGTCTCGAATCTCCATGATGGTGGCCCACTGCTGATTTCTTCAGGGAAATTGAAGGGACATAATTTTCTTTCTCAGTCCCCAAACCCAGAGCTCTTTTTGGGATTGCACAAAGCGGAATAAGGCTACTCAGTCAAGTACGTGATCACTTTTATGTGGAAACACTGACTTTTCTCATGCTCTTGAGTTCTCTTTGGCAATATATATTTTACTAATCGAGACGACTTTTTTTTTCATGAAAAGAATCCATTACTACTTAATCATTACAGTTTATTTGATATACAAAATTGTTCAAAAGACGGTATAGCTTCATGTCAGGTTCTGTGTCTGACCCGCATTCAAACAGCCCCTCTGTCACTTACCAGCTGTGTAAATATTGGCCAAAAAAGGAACCTGAGCTGGAGCTTCCTCGTTGGTAAAATGGGAATTATAATGCCTACCTCGCAACATTGCTGAGAAAGGTTAAATTAAATGAGATAATGTATATAAATAGTTTAGCACAGTGCCCAGCCCACTATGAGGACTCTACCTGGTCGTCATTTTTTCTTTTTCTGGTCATTATTTATTTATTTGTTTGTTTATTTATTTATATTTTTTCTGGCCATCATTTTTATAACTCCAAAACATAGGGTCCAAGAGACAGAAATAGAAAACAAGGTCTCTGGTGGCAAAGAAGATTCGAAGCTTCTGGGCTTAGCTTCTGCTAGGTTTACTGTAACTACTCTAGGATGTGAAGCTGTCCAGTGTTCACAGATTATTTGAGGAGCAAGATAAATAGCACAAGGGCTGAGTGGTCACGTGAATAGATGCTGTTTCATCTTGACGTTGGACAAGGGGCATATCCGGAAAAGGAATCCGAAAGCAAGGCTAAGAGTTCGCTCATTCAGGTCAACCCTAAAAATACTCCGCATTGAAGTTGAGAAGTCGCCTCGAGACTCAAGGCTGGGCTTTCAACAGCTAGAGCCATATGTGTTCTCAACTTGGTTGAAACCCGATCGTGACCTGAGCCTGTGCTGACCTTGGCCTTCTCTTGAGTGCTGCGCGCAGTTCACCTTTCCGAGAGAGAGGTCTGACTTCCAAATAGAGCATGGCTCTTTGTTCTCCTCTACTTTTTCTTTTCTTCGTGTGTATTTATTTTGTGGGGAGAGGGAACCCAGATTAGAGTCAGTCGAGTCGCTTTTCCCTGAGTAAGAGGGTTCTCTGGAAAATCTGATTTGAATTCTTCTTGGCACTCCGGGAGAACAACTTTCTCAGCTTTAGAGAAGCAAAATGTAGTCAGATTCAAATATATTAAAAGGTAGGACACGGTTTCTTTGTACAGCAATGAAAACTAGCGTCAACCACAAAATAGAAACATAATTTGTACTAAATATGTCAAAAGAGGGAAAACCTTAATACCCATCAGCAACAGGGGAGCCTGGGTGGCTCAATGGGTTAAAGCCTCTCCCTTCAGCTCAGGTCATGATCTCAGGGTCCTGGGATCGAGCCCCACATCAGGCTCTCTGCTCAGCAGGGAGCCTGCTTCCTCCTCTCTCTCTCTCCACCTGCCTCTCTGCCTACTTGTGATCTTTGTCAAATATATAAATAAAATCTTAAAAAAAAAAAAGAAATACCCATCAGCTACAAAGGCAAGGCATATGAACTGTCATGCATTAAGAAATATAGTTAGTAAACTAAGAGAAAAAGTTGATTTGTATAGGTATCAAACACGTGCAATTAAGGAAACCTTGATATATTATCTTAGGCTGACTGTAAAATCTTGTTCCAGTTGAGGCCGGAAATTTCTTTCCCTCATCGTTGCTGGGGGCCGCCAAAATTACGGTAGCCCTTTTTGGACCTTGCAGCCTGCTCTAACCGTTGCCAGCCTCCCCACAGCCCTGGTCCCAGGCCCTGCTCTGTGTGCGTCCTGGGCCAGCTGAGTCCTCACACTTTCTTCCTGTGACTTACTGCGTGTTTCATCCCTTGTAAGAGGAGCCCTTCCTTCCCCTTCCTTCCTTCCCTCTGTAGCATCCCAGTCATTCCTCTGGGCCTGTTGCTCCGTATCTCAGTGTCCTTGAGGGATCCTTCCAGCTCCGCTGGCCACAGGACAGTTGGCTGGTGAGAGCACTCACATCACACCCCCTTCCCAAGCTATTGAAATAGAAACACTGGCAACTGAGTCTAGAAAAGCCAAGGAAGTCTATCTGAGTTCTAAATCTGGACAAACAAAGCTGAAGGAAGCTGGCCTCTGGGCCAGGGCTGGCCATCTTGGATTTCCTGACAAACCACCATCTACTCAGATGTGCCTTCTGAGAGACGTTTGCTTTAGGCCAGCACCAACATCCGAACTTCTTTTCAGAATCTTGAACATATTTCATAAATGGAAGGTGGTCAAAAAAGGAAAGCCCTTACCCATCGGCCTCTCCTTGGTCTTTGCTTGGTATCAGTTTAAATCCTATGCATTAGGTCAGTTTTGCTGTGTGTGTGTGTGTGTGTGTGTGTGTGTGTGTGTGTATGTGTACACATGTGTGTGTTGTAGAGGGGGGGACGAAAAGACAACCTAAATCAAAAAAGAAGTATTTGGGAAAAATGAAACCACTTTCAATGGCAAACTACCCTATCCTCGATTCTAATTCAAGCAAGGTTTCAAGGAGAAAATCTGGGGGACACAGGGCCCAGGAGAGGCACACTGGGAGTCTACACCATTCCCCCTCCCCCTGCCACGTCCCCACTGACACACAGACACACAAAGGCACACACAGAGTGCATCCACCCAACACCTTACGTTTCCATACCAGTGAGATTTGGTGAAAGTGATCTTCAGGCACAGCCTTGCCTGGGGGGAGACTGCGGGGCACTCCTGACCTGCACCCTGGGGTGTGGGTGGGCGGAGCTGAAGGACAGAGGGGAGCAGCCAGCCTCTTGGCATTGGTGCCTCCTCAGGAAGGAACCCCTCTGGCCATCTCCTTCCTCTAACAGACACCCCACGCACCCAGCCCTAGCTCCTTCTCAGCCAGAGCCCTTCCTTTCCATGAAAGCTGGGGCACCCCAGTGGACAAGACCACTTAAGCTATGACTAGCGGACCCCCGAGGCTGTGGGGCATCCCGAATTTCAATTAATTCTTTTCTTTTCGGCAGAACTGGCTTATGATCTCGATGTGGACGAGGCGCCTGGAAGCAAGCAGCATGTGAATCAGAAAGACAACGAGATAGCAGCCTCTCACAATCTGGGGAACGGCCACTCCCCACTGAAGGTTCTCACCAGCTTGGCCATCTACGTGGTGGGCTTCTTTTTGCTGGTGCACTGACTTCCCAGTGCACGGCGCCCATTCTGCCTGGCAGCACCCGTGTTGCCCGGCGGCCCCCCGTGGCCTTCCTCTGTAAAGGGAGCCACCTTCTTATTTTTTTCTATTTTTTTATCTTGTATACCTCCAGCCATCAAGTAGAAGACCAGCTGTGTGTTGTGTTTTCGAAAATCAGTGGTGTCTTTGAGGGAGGTAAATTTTAGTGGTAGCATAGATCGTCTTTTTGCAAAGAAAAAAACTCAAGTTGTGCCAAATTATTTTCCTATGTTTGGTTGCTAGACTATGGTTACCATGTCTCCCTTTCTCTTTCTCTCTTTCCCTTTGCATGGATTTCTTTGGAAAAAAAAAATAAATAAATGTTCAAATAAAAACGCAATGGGTCTTTTTTTGTAAGCCCTCGTGTATGGTGACCATGCAGTGCTTTTCCCCTCCTCTTGCCTAGCTTTCTGTTCAGTATGGGAAAAATCCCATCAGGCATCCATAAGGTCCTTCAATCCTACTTCTCAGCCCGCCTGTCAGTGGGGGATCAATCCTCACCGGAGCCCCAGTCAAACCGCCGCCCGCACAACACACTCCCAATGCCTAATCTTCATGTGGAAATCTTGAGTTAGCATGTTCTTGCCAATGAACAAAAGCTATCTCGAAAAGTTCCATTGCCTACTCTTTATTGGGCTGAAAATACTTCCCCCGAAGAGAAACCCTCCATGTGGCGTGTCGTCTGTCACCCTTCTCCAGGGACAAGGCCATGGCAGGACCAGCAGTCGCCCTGAGTCAGACTGCAAAGGTGGGCATCAGGAAAGCCATGATTTAGAGGAAGCGACTGCAACCACTCTTAGCTACAGGTGGGTTTCTTCGACACGTGTATCCCCATTCTCCTGGAGCATCCAGTCTGGCACCAACACACCATACCAGCTCTTTGCCGATTGGAGGCTGGTATTCCCATTGAAATTAGGGTCTATACACCCAACATTACAAACCATCGTGGCGCTGATGTTGATCTCTGGACATACTGCTACCAAAGAACCTGAGGAATAACCAACCTGCTACTGTTACAGTGGCTAACATATGGCTCATTTGCCAGGTCAGGTCAACAGAAACGTTGTTTTTTGGTTTTTGTTGTTGTTGTTGTTGTTTTCCAATGGAAATGTTATTGATTCTTTCCAATGAGCAGGAACTCAACTCCTACCTGAGGACAAGGATGGGAGAAGCTGAATGAGTATGAGAAAGAGAGGGTGAGCCACAGTGAAGGAGTGTGAACAAAGGTCAAGGAAGGGACCGGAGAGTCCCCTTTGATTCTAGAAGGTGGTCCCAGCCAGGATCTCCAATTTCTGTCCGATGGCCAGAGGTCACCATGCCCGATGCAGGAGGTGTCATTACTCACAACTTATCGATCCCCCCTCCTGCTGTCACCAAGACACTTCTGGCACCGTCCCATGCAGACGACAGGGCTTCGATATTTATTTTCATCCTCTGCAGAAATTCTCACAAACACAAATTGGAAATGTTTGGTTTAGTGCTTCCTTCCATCGCTTTCACTGACAACTACAATCGGTTGTATTTGTTATTGTGATTTCAGTGACTTGTAGTGATTGGTAAGGCTGGAAAAGGAATTATCTTTGTTTTTCAAACCGTCATCACTTCTATGTTTCAATGGGACTTGTGCGAAACTTGGTTCTTGGAATCAGGAGACCTAAATATGGGCCAGGTTTGCTCCTGGGCCCCAGAGTCTGGTATTACAACTGCATGGGGACCCGAAGAAAGAGCTAGAGTTGATTTCTCCCCTAATAGTTGTCCCTGTCATTCTGCAGGAAAGTTTTTATTTAATTTGGCAAAAATAATTCATGTTTCTGAGACCAGGTTTTAGACCTGCAGGGTGGAGAGGACTGTTATAATGTCCCTTCTTCCTCTCCGGACGCAAGAGGAATTATCAGCTTTCATTTATTTATATGTTTGTTTCTGAGATTTTATTATTTTCTTTTTCAAGAGGGAAGGCGAAGGGCAGAAGTGGAGGGAGAGAAAGACTCCCAAGCAGGCTCCCTCTGGTAAATCAGAAAGTCAGGACCAGATGCTGAAGCTTTTTATTGTTCCAATTCTGTAGCATCATTGTCTTGACCAGCACTGGTGACACGTGTGTGCTGTTCCCATAGGCTTCTCAGGACCTCTCTGGCCTGCGGTCATTTTTGACATACTTCAGTGCCCAGAACATGGCCCGAGCCAGCCAGTGTGTCTGCTGCCTGCCAGCTTGGATCCACCAAGGCTGAATGGTGGGGACAGAAGACACTCCTTCTGGGATATGCATGGCCTACTTGCTTCAGCTAAATGGTTGGGATGAAAATGGATAACCATACCCCGTTACAAACCATGGACCACTCCGCCATCTTTTACCGACATTTCATTTTACCCAATAGCCGGTCTTGTTTCACTTTCCATGCATGCCGTTCCCTGCCCTTCCGTATTTTTTCTTCCTCTAGTTCAGAATCCAGTTTCACAGTTAGTTAGTGGCTTTTCATTTTTGAACTGTTTATTCTACCCCCGATTTAAACTTCCTACACGTGAATTTTGGAAAGACGACTATTTTGTCCTTAGAATAGCCCTGGCAGCTGAAAAGTTGTCCCATCGTGTTGGAAGTTTCCAGGCTTCCTTCTCATCTGAATGCACGTGTGAACCTCCAGCAGCTCGACTATGGCACTTGAACAAGGTTAAATCAGGGCATAACCCTTGGAATCCCTAGCCTGGAAAACACCTGCTGGCTCATCCCACCATCTTGGTTTGATGACTGCCTGAGGCAGCGCTCTCATGGGCTCACCGAGCAGGCCATCGTTGCTGTCCAGAAACATTGTCCAGCCCATTGTCCAGCCCCGGTTGCTGGACACCTCCAATTTTTAGCAGATTTATTTTTTTCAAAAGAAATACAAATAGACAATAAGAATTCTAATAATAAAGCATTATATAACGTTTTTTAAAACCACATATATTCTCTAATTCCATGCCCCCATAGATATGTATTATTAAAGATTTCATCTATATCCTTCTAGGCTTTCTTTCTCTGTGTACGTATATTCACACCCATGAGCTTATACCAAACATACAATTGTGTAACATGAATTTGGCCTCATTAGGTTAAGCCTAAATCTGCCTTCCTTGAATTTTCACCCACAATTCCTGGCTTTCCCAGGAAGGCCAGCAGGAGAGGAAGCTGATCTTCAATGCTAGTTTCCAATCACTGACTCTTGCCCCTTTCCGGATTTGCTTTCTTGGTGTTGTTCCAAACAGCTCTTTCGGCCGGGGCCTGCTCCACCCTCCGGCGGGTGTGGTCCTCCTGTGCTGTCCTGATGGTCGCTGAGCCCCTGGGGCCACTGGAGCCCAAGCACAGTGGAGCCTGGGGATTTATGTTTCCATAGAAGCCCAAGTCCTCCCCCAGAGCAGTCCTAGAACTTGGACACTTGCTTGGAAGCCGCAGTACATGCTGTCTGGAGGTGAAGTGGGGGCCACCTGGACCTCCCCAGAGGTTTGTGCAAGAATGGCAGCCAAGCCGAATCTCTTCTATCCCCTACTTGTGTCACTGATTTTTTTTTAAAGATTTTATTTATTTATTTGACAGGGAGAGATCACAAGTAGACAGAGAGGCAGGCAGAGAGAGAGAGGAAAGCAGGCTCCCCGCTGAGCAGAGAGCCCGATGCGGGACTCGATCCCAGGACCCCGGGATCATGACCCGAGCCGAAGGCAGCGGCTTAACCCACTGAGCCACCCAGGCACCCCTAAGATGTTATTTATTTATTTGTCAGAGCGAGCACAGGCAGGCAGAGTGGCAGGCAGAGGCAGAGGGAGAAGCAGGCTCCCGCCGAGCAAGGAGCCCGATGTGGGACTCGATCCCAAGATGCTGGGATCATGACCTGAGCCAAAGGCAGCGGCTCAACCAACTGAGTCACCCAGGCGTCCCTTATCACTGATTTTTTAACTTTTGATTTTACTTGTCTGTGTGTTGGGGCAGACACTGTACATCGTGTGTGTGTGTGTTTGTGAGAGAGAAAGAGAGCAAGAGAGAGAGTGTGTGAGTGTGTGTGTGTACATACTAGGGTGGAGACATCTTTTTCTTGCCAAGGCCACATGTTTGAAAGTCCTCTTCTGAAGTTGCTCTCGAGCCAGTTTATGTACCATATACAAAAATTAGCCTCGTTTCTTTATAGTCACACCTTGTTTGGAACCAAAAATAATGTTCTTCAGCTTCGTCACCCACCTCATTCACGAGATTTGCTGCCAAGTGGCTTTTAGCTGTTTCCAAAAATCAAATCTGCCTCCAGGAAACAAAGGCCTTCCTGAGAAGATTCCAAAGAATGTGCTATGGGCTATGGAGGGTTTTTTCCCAAAGAAAAATTTTGGAGAACTCGAAGACAATGTCTCACTGGTCTGGACACAGGTCTGCTAAGGAACCAACAAAATATGCTCATTACTTGTCATTCACTTTTCCATATTTAGAAATGAATATATTGACTTTGATTCACGGTAAAAATAGAATACAAGGGGCCCTTGGGTGGCTCAGTCGTTAAGCTGCTGCTTTTGGCTCAGGTCGTGATCCCAGGATCCTGGGATCGAGCCCCGCATCAGGCTCCCTGCTCAGGGGGAAACCTGCTTCTCCCTCCCCCGCTCCGCCTGTGTTTCCTCTCACTGTGTGTGTCTCTCTCTGTCAAATAAATAAAATCTTTTTTTAAAAAGATTTTATTTACTTATTTGACAGACAAAGATCACAAGTAGGCAGAGAGAGAGAGAGAGAGAGAGAGAGAGGAGGAGGAGGCAGGCTTCCCACTGAGCAGAAGGCAGAGGCTTTAACCCACTGAGCCACCCAGGCGCCCTAAATAAAATCTTTTTAAAAAAAAATCGAATACAAGGCTGGCATGCTGTTCGTGTATAGTGTTTGATGAACGCAGTATCCATTATATAAGCATTTATTTAGCAAAGCTTTGTGCCAGACCCCGTGTCATGTGGGTTTCATTCACATCTATTGAAGGAGACAGGCAAGAAATCATGGTACAGGGGGCGCCCGGCTGGCTCAGTTGGTGGAGTATGCGACTCTTGATCTGGGGGTTGTGAGTTTGAGCCCCACGCTAGGTGTACAGATGACTTAAAAATAAAATCTTAGGGGCGTCTGGGTGGCTCAGTTAGTTAAGTGACTGCTTTCGGCTCAGGTCATGATCTCAGAGTCCTGGGATCAAATCCTGCACTGGGCTCCCTGCTTAGCAGGGAGTCTGCTTCTCCCTCTCTCTCTGCCTGCTGCTCGCCCGGCTTGTACTCTGTGTGTCAAATAAATAAATAAAACCTTAAAAAATACAATCTTTTATGTCCAGTGTTTGCAGAAAGCATAGAAGATGACTTGAAGAGAGCGTCAAAGTTGTCAAGATTACCAAAGGGGCAGAGTGTCTCAGGCAGAGCAACAGGACCCAGGTCCATAGTGGACCACACCAAAGGCCCTTCCTTGGTGAGCCACGCAAGACACCAGGGTGCCTGTCCTCAGAGAGGGGAGAGGCAGACTGTGCGGGGTGCACGGGGTTTTACCTAGTATCTTGAAGCAATGACAATTATGTACACCCAGCAATGTGGCTATTTCTTAAAGTCATATATAGTATGAGTAAAAAAAAAAAAAAAAAGCCAAGAAACAGAATGGACTATATAGCATCTCACCATAGAAACGAATTAAGATATAGTCACAGAGGACAGCACACATTTCCCAAAAATACGCACACACCGAGGGATATACATGGGCCACATTAAACTGGTTGTCTTGGCGCAAGTGGGCTTTGGCCATATAAAGGAATAGCGACCAAAGTTGAAGGAAGAGACAACGTATTTAAGAGCTCTTCGGGGCAGATGATAATTAGATGGCTTTCTTTTGGGGTGAAAACCCCCAATTCCCAGCACCATTAGACAACGAAATTGTTATATTTCTTCTGCTTCGTTGGAGTCCTGAACTCACCATGATACGCCAACACCTTCATTTTACAGATAGAAACTGAGGCCCAGAGGGCTGAGAGATACAACTAAAGTCACACAGCAAGGTGGGTGCCAAGTCAGGACGGACTCAGAGCCTTGGGCGTCGCATTATATACAACGGCGTCCCCTTGAGAACGGAATTCAGAAACGGTGACACGGGAGCCAGAGTCAAGGCCGTCTTCGGAAATCTGCGCGCATATGAACACACTTAGTTGTACTGATCTACATTTTGATTCTCGTGGCAGTTAAAAAAAAAAAAATCTCTTATCTAACAAAACACATTGCCTTTCCAAATGAATGCGTTCAAGCCAGGGCCTGCTTCGAGACGTTGAACGTTGCCCTTACAAATTGGAACCCGGGGTGCGGGAATTCCATCACCCTCCTGGAGGCTCCGTGTCACAACAGAGGCATTGTTCGTTCTCCTTCCTCATGCCGTTTGGTTTCGTGCCTTTTCTGTAAGATGTTAGGTATTTATTTTGTTTTGCTGGGGCTTTTGTAATCAGTCTAGACATGGGCCTACACCGACCCATCCAGGAGGCAGATAAAACTCCCACAGTGGGATGAGGTAACCCCCTTCGTGCTGTCTTCTCGGGGGAGGGCAGGGCGGCAGCTCCGCTCAGCCAGCCCCCCAGCCAGAAGGTTCAGGAAAAAGACCAGGGAACGCACTGAATTCGCTAATGAAGTTGGGAGGACGTGTTCGGTCTCGGAACATACTCCCAGTCCCGTGGTAATCTTCATTCGGTACCTGAGATGAGTCGGCGGCCCGGTTGGTTGTCTACGTAGTGTCTCGCTGCTAATGAAAAGTCTCTCTCTGCGGGGTCAGAGCGACTGCTTACTTGCGAGCTTCCGCGACTGAGGATTTGTAGACATGACTTTACCCTGAGTAAGCAAAGGCACATATACCAAGACAACAAACCAGGAGGGCAATAGGGCACAGCTTACCTAGATTTAACAGAGGTGGGTTTCCCCTGCCCTCTTTATGCAAATTGTTTTTGAATTTTTTTTCTTGTCGCAGAACGAATAGAGGCCTGACTTATGTTTCACAGTTCACAGGGCTGATTACATTTACTTTATTGTCAATGGATAGTAATGCTGTTTCACCCTTCTGGAAAATCTAAAAACGTTCATCCTTCCCGCAGAGCCTCCCTGACACCATCTCTGTGACAGGAGAAGCTTCTGGAACACAGGCGATTTTGAATAAGAATGCATCTTCATGGGGCACCTGGTGGCTCATTCGGTGAAGCATCCGATTCTTGATCTCAGCTCAGGTCTTGATCTCAGGGTCATGAGTTCAACCCCCACATTGTCTTTAAAAAAAATTTTTTTAATTCTAAAATAAGACTGCGTCTTCAGCTTGCAGTCAGTGAAACCATTCAGCCCAGGATCTCGCACAGCCCCGAGCTCCACGTCTTACACAAGGCAGTGCCACCAAAGCTCGTGGAATGAATGTCAGTGGCCGCCAAGCACCAGCCAAATGGGAAATCTGACCATAATCCTCAGGTCTGACCGACTGCCAATAGAGTGCCCATTAGTAACCTTACTTTGGCTTGTTTCATTTGGACTGGTTTCCTGCCATTAGTGTTTCCTACCATTTTTTACCAACAAGAAAGTTTAGTCTCTCGCAATTTCTAGAACTTGTATACGGCTACGGTTGCAAAAATGCAACAGGGCAAAAATGTTATCTAGGAACAACAGCAAAAACAGGGCTCTTTGCAAGCAGCCACGGACTGTCTAAACTTCCAAGTGAATGTCCTTTCTCACCCCTTATTTAGAACAGAGTCCCAAACCGTCCAAGAACAGATTTGGTGCTTTCCCAATATGTTTTGTCCAGTATATCTGGCTGGATTTTAATTCTGGGAATATTAGTAAACTGTGTATGTCTTCATACAGAAAGCCAAGGGCATTTTTTTTTTCCAAATCTGTTGGACTATAGTTTGCCACATTACATTTTCAGCCTGGAAGCTCCTCGTTAAAGGTTGTCCTTCTATTATCATGAATATTTATAACTCAGTTTTGGGGTCCTAACAAATTAGAATCTGTCCAAATTGATCAACCCAAAGTCTCCTTTCCAAGGGTAGGTTTGCCTCCCCTCAGTTCTTAAAGTGCTGATAAACTTTGGTAGTTTCTCTATCATCAAAATGGTTCTTTCTAATGTCAGTGGTCTCAGTTCCTGTGATTTCAGACAACCATTTAGTCCTGTGGCCCCTAACCACAGAAAATCCATGGTTCCCTGACATGGACCCCTCATGTGAGTTCTGAGAAAACCTTAGAAAAGTGTAGAAGTTTAAGTCAGTATCCTGTCACTGCCCATCATCGGGTCAGCCAACATATCAATAAGAACATTATAAGGCACCTGAGTGGCTCCGTCGGTTATGCGTCCCACTCTTGATTTTGGCTCAGGTCATGATCCCAGGGTCCTAGGATAGAGCCCCACATGGGGCTCCAGGCTGGCGCCTGCTTAAGGATTCCCTCTCTCTCTCTGTCCGTCCCCCCACTTCCACTTTCTCTCTTTCTAAAATAAATAAATAAATCTTTAAGAAAAAGAACATTATAGTAGATTCTCATCACAGGGGAAAAAATGTTCTTAACTATATGAGATGACGGATGTTAACTAAATTTCTCATGATAATCATTTCATGGTTTTCACATAAATCAAACCATTATGTTGTGCACCTTAAATTTATGCAGTGTTAGAGGTGAATTGCATCTCCATAAAACTGGGAGAAACCATTATGTATTATGTTCTTAAGTCCTGTACTGCCTAGTCAAGGCTTGTCCTGAGGCTTACATGAAGGGATGGAGAGGACAGCATTTGAAATGTTTGGCTCTACCCACTAGAGGATTCAAAAGAACAAGTATCAGATTTTCGATGTGATGAACGCTAGGTCTGCAGAGTGGGAAGCCTCAGCTGTGTGGGGCCTTTGCACCTGCCCAGCACCCCCTGACCTCACACAAGACGCTCCTGTGTGGGTGAGGTGTCTCTTCAGCCTCAAATGGGCAGTGGTCCTCGCATCAAAAGAATCTCTCCAAGACATCACAAGAAAAGGCTTATGACTTCCAAACCCCCTCCCTGGTTACCCTCTTCCAAGCATTTCATGCTTAAACCTGGAAGGTCACCTTGAAGAAAGAGTTGAGGGTGGATACTAAGAGTTGAACACCAGCTTCCCTGGAAGCCAAGAATCAATGTTCCTTGGAAGGGAGTGTCACTGAAAATGGTTGGCTGAGGCCAACAGCCCACATGACCACTGCGAAAAAACGGTTGTTAATCTGTCTTATCTCGTCCCTTATTTCTTCTGAAATAGCCCTTTTACAGCCTTGTCAAGGCGGTGGGAATCCAGTCCCCCTGTCTTTTGCATCTAGACACTCATGATTCGTTTTCGGTTGTCTTCCAACGCCTCTCTTGCTGGTCGTTCATGTTTCATCCCTTTGTTAGGGCGGGACGTGAGGCCCAGTGGGATCCCATCCATGACAGTCACCCCCAGGAGATATCGAAATCCAGCTGAAGTCACCGATCAACTTTTAGTCTCAACCAAGGTTTCTGAGAGGGCCTGTGCTCAGTACAAAGATGAGTATCGCTTACAGCCCAGCAGGACCGGGGAGCGGAACGCGGATTGTCTAAAGATCAGGTTATATATAGCCAAACCGTGAGGGGAGCTCAGGCTTCCCAGGAGTTGACCAGAACAGCTGAAGCCTGCGCTTTGAGCCGGCCACAGACCTAAGGAAAAAGGTACTCATGTTCTCCGAGGCCCTGCCAGGCCTGTCCACCCAATTAATCCTAACGAGAGCTTGAGTTACAGGGTGACTTTTCCCAGCAGTGAGGCAGGAAGTCCACCCGCTCACATACCCACATCCGACACCCCCGTCCCAGCAGGAGCCTACGGCTTGCTCGGCTTGCTCGGGGAAGCTTCCCAGTGATTCCTGTCTGCGTGTGTTTGGGCTTGGCTGTGCCAATGCTCAGTCAGCTCCCCCTCCTCATCTCTAAGCCACAGGCCTTGCTCTTGTTGCTTGAGAAAACACCTTTCAGCCTGGTCTATGCTCTGAAGCGCAGTGAGTCACAGGCCTTCTCACACGATCTGGCCCCAACCCTTCCAGAAGTCCGGATTCCCAAGCCGGAGGGAGCCAGCAAGCAGATGCGTTTCAGCCTGGAGGTCCTCTGAGGGTCCCGCCTTCCTTTTTGGCTTTGGGCTCTCTAGGGCACGCAGAGCGGCTGGGCCCAACGTCCCCCACTGCTGAGCTCCCCAGAAGGGCCATCCCTAATGTTCCCTGGGAGTCCAGAAGCAACCCGGAGCTTCCGAGCAGGCAGCTGGCCAGGACTGGTTTCCAGTGCCGTCCACATTCTTCCTCTCTGAGTTCTCCGGAAGCTGCAGAGCTTAGTGTTTCTTATCCAAAAATCTTCTGGCATTTTTTATTTGTAATAATTCCAAACCCACCGAACATTCTTATAACAACTGAAATTGGGGAGAGAGGGTGGAAAAAAAGAATCGGTTAGATGATTAAGGGCACACTTACTCCTAGGTGCTGATTTTCAAAGGGAAATGGATTTGAGCTCTCAGGGGAGTTGATTTCCTGCCTGAGCCCCCACACAGCTTTTCTCTTGTTAATCAGGGTGGCTGCTTTAGATGGTGGAGGTGTAGGATTTGGGGTTGTGGGTGGGGGAGGGGCGCTGGGCTCTGGCAAGGCTGGCCAGGGTCTGGGGGTAGCTGAGCTTAAACCTCTCGCACAAGGGCACTGGCAGAACTTGCTGCTGCTGCTAGCCCAAGGCCCGGAGGGTGGGTTTCCTCACTCTTGGCACGGGCTGTTCTGCGTGCTGCATCCAGAAAGAGATGGAAATCATCCAGGGGCAGAGCAAACAGGCCCTCGAGGTCAACTAGCCCAGTCCCCTCAGCCAACAGATGGAGAAAATAAGGCCCCCGGGTAAATGAGGGACAATGGGATGGTTCTAGAGCCTAGGGCCTCCTGGCTCTCAGTCCAAGACTCATCTGGTCCTAGCCCATGAGCAGGATCAGAAACAAGACAGCATCTGGCAGGCCAGAATTTGGAACTTTCTCCATATCAGAGTCCCTGGTTTCTTATCTCCAACCCCTCCTGTCACCAGGGCTTGTGACAAAAATCAGACCAATAAATACCTTGCAGAACCTTTAAATTGCCTGAAGACTGGAAGACAAGTACTAGAGCAGTCGACAGGGTACCTATTAGAATAGGCCTTTCCTATGAGTCCTGAAAGACTTGAATTTTCCTTAGAGGAACAGACGGAGATTCATTTCAAGGGCCAAGGAAAAGAAAAAAACACATTTACTTAAATGGCATATGGTCTCTTTCTTCTTCAGTGACTCAAGGACAGCCTCTTGCCTTTGCCCCTGGGAGCTTAGTAATGCACAAATCTGGAGACCTGCTTCTCACATGTCTGCTCAGTCCTTCATTACAGGAAGGGAGAATTCAATTGCTGCTTCCAGAAACCATTTTCCAAGAATAACAGCAGATCTGGCCCAATTTACTGCTTTCACTTCCACTTGCTGGCAAAATAAAGAGGCTGGGCATTCCCTTTTATCCACCACCATCACTGAGGTTTGGCTAAGACCCTTCTCTGGAAATCTCAGCTTAAGAAGAGGTTTACACACTTGGTTTTAAAAGCCAAGTGAGACGTTGACAAAGGCAAGTAGGTATAAATGAAGAGAAACTAATACCTTCCCTACAGTAGGAGCTAATAAGATTGGAACGATAGGGACACCTGGGTGGCTCAGTTGGTTAAGCAGCTGCCTTTGGCTCAGGTCATGATCCCAGTGTCCTGGGATCAAGTCCCACATCGGGCTCCTTGCTCAGTAGGGAGCTTCTGCCTCTGCCTGCCACTCTGCCTGTGCGCTCTCTCTCTCTCTCTGATAAATAAATAAATAAAATCTTAAAAAAAAATTGGAACCATAACCCCAACAATGCTAAGTGATGGGGCCACAAGGACTTGGCTCAGCCCAGGCCTCAGTACACCATTCCAGAGGCCCTGGTGTCTCTTTGAGTATAAGAACCACTGCCTGAGAGATTGTGGGGAGGAACTGAGCTCCCCTAAAGAAGGCTCAAGACACTATAGAACCATCAGGACTAGAGAAATGTATATTTGCATCTCAACTCTACTGCCACAGAAAACCATGGAACCATTTATCCTTCCTGAGACATGAATACTGTCGGTGGGAACACAGAACATTAGCAGCTCAGAAACTCTAATGCACCTGGAGGGAAAACTATATAAATTGTGGAAAACAAACCTTGTGATCATTTCACTTAAGTGTACATTGAATTTTTATCTTAAATGGGTCCATCTCCATATATATATGTGTGTGTGTGTATGTGTGTATATATATAACATGACAAAATGGTTATATCTTGTATTTAGCACTGAAATTTTGGAAGAAAATTTCAAAATTTTGAAATTTTCCTTAGTCAAAACCTCCATTTTAGTTCTCTCCAAACTAGTTCTTGAACCGTTTTGGAAAGATTGAGGGTCTTCCCTATGTACATTTCCCAATAATAATAATAATAATAATAAAAGACTGTGGCCTCCATCTTGCTTGTTGGGTCTCCTGCTCTCTTGCTCACTCACTCTGAGGAAGCCAGCTGCCATCTTGTAAGCTGCACTGTGGAAGCAAAATCTAATGTCTCTGGGCAATCACTAGCAAGGCACTGAGACCTGCTAACAGCCACGTGAGTAGGAAGAGATGCATGTTCAAAAAGTTCTCGGATGAATGCAGCCCCAGCTAAGCCACACCTGGATTCCTGACACACAAACCTTGTGATAACATCTGGTTTTTAAAGCTGTCACATTTGGGGATCATTTGTTACTCAGCAATAACTAACTCATTCACATCCATGCATACAAGATTTTGCACAGAGGTTCAGGGGATTCCAGGAGATCCTAAATCTCACTCCATGGCTCTGTCACATTAACTCCATGTTAAAAATCCCTAGACTGAGGCACTTGGCTGGTGCAGTCAGAAGAGTGTGTGACTCTTGGTCTCAGGGTTGTGAGTTCGAGCCCCACATTGAGTGTGGAGACTATTTAAATAAATAAAAACTTTTAAAAAAATCCCTTGGGGCATGTGGATGGCTCAGTTGGTTAAGTGTCTGCCTTTGGCTCAGGTCACAATCCCAGGGTCCTGGGATTGAGTCCCACATCAGGCTCCCTGCTCAGCGGGAAGCCTGCTTTTTCCTCTGCCTGCATCTCCCTCTGCCTGCTGCATCCCCTGCTTATGTTCTATCTCTCTGACAAATAAATGAATTAAATCTTTTAAATAAATAAATAAATAAATAATTCCCTAGACCAGTGATAGCCAATAGAAATATAATACAAACCACACAGATATTTTAAAATTTCCAGTAGCCACATTAAAGAAGTAGAAAGAAACAGGTAAAAATAATTTTGATATCTTATTTTATTTAAATTAACCTATCTAAAATATCATTTCAATGTGTAATCAATATTAGAATTATTTATGAACTAATTCCCATTTTTGTTATAAATCTTTGAAATCAGTCCGTTTTTGTTATAAATCTTTGAAATCAGTCATGCCTTTCAATTTACAGCACATCTCAATTTAGACTAGCAATATTTGAAGTGCTCAATAGCCACAGGTGGTCAGTGGCCTCTGTAGTGGACAATGCAGCCCGGGACTAATATGATATTCAAGTAACGAACAAACTTTGACTTCAACACACTCCAGCTACCATAGTACCTGCTACCTGATAGGTAGACAAGCAGGGCCCATTGCTATTGAAAAAACACAAGGGGGTAAAGATGGTAACACTCTCCAAACTGATCTACAGATGGAACACAATTCCTATCAAAATCCTAAGTAGAGGTTTGTTTTTTGTTTTTGTTTTTTGTTTTTTGTTTTTTTTGGGCAGAAATTGACAAGCTGGTCTTAAAATTCATATGGAAATGCAAAGGACACATAATTCCTAAAACAATATTGAAAAAGAAGAACAAAGTTGGATGAATGACACATCCCATTTCAAAACTTACTACAAAGCAACGGTGTTCAAGAGAGTGTGGTACTGGGGTGCTTGGGTAGCTCGGTGGGTTGAGAGTCTGCCTTCACCTGGGGTTGTGATCTCAGGGACCTGGGATCCTTCTTCCCCCTCCCCCTCTGCCTGCCTCTCTTACTGCTTGTGATCCCTCTCTGTCAGATGAATAAATAAAATCTTAACAAAGAGAGAGAGAGAGAACGTGGTACCGAAACTGGATTGACATATAGATCAATGGGACAAAATTGAGAGTCCGAAATGAACCTATACATCTATGGTCAGTTGATTTTTTTTAAGATTTTATATATTTATTTGAAAGAGAGAGAGAGGGAAACAGAGCATGAGCAGGGGGAAGGGCAGAGGGAGAAGAAGAGAGAATCTCGGGCAGACTCCTGGCTGAGTCCAGAGCCCAATGTGGGGCTTGATCCCACAACCCTGAAATCAGGAGCAAAACTAAGAGTCAAATGCTTAAGCAACTCAGTAGGAACTGAGCTACCCAGGAACCCCAGGGTGTCAAGACCATTCCATGGGGACAGAACAGTCTTGTCAACAAATGGTGCTGGGACAACTGGATGTGCACAGGCAAAAGGGTAAAGTTGACCCCCTACCTCACACTATATACAAAAATTGACTCAAAATGGATCAAGGATTTAAATGTGAGCGCTAGAACTCTAAAGTTCCTAGAAACAAAAAGGGTAAATCATTGTGATATCAAATTTGACAATGCTTACTTAGAGCACTAAAAGTACAAGAAAGAAAGAAAGAAAGGTTGGATATCATAAAAATTTACAAGTTTGTGCTTCAAAGGACACTATTAAGAGAATGAAAAGACAACCCACAGAATGAGAAAATATATTTTCAATCCGTAAGTCTGATAAGGGTCATGTATCTGAAATATATAAAGAATTCTTAGGGGTGTCTGGGTGGCTCAGTTGGTTAAATGTCTGCCTTGGGGTCAAGTCATGGCCCAGGGGTCCCAGGATTGAGCGCGGAGTCTGCTTCTCCTTCTCCCTTTCCTGTTATTCTCTCTCTCTCGTGCTTTTTCTCTTTCTCAAATAAATAAATAAATAAATAAATAAATAAATAGAATCTGTTTTAAAAAATTCTTACAACTCAATAAAAAGGCAACCCAGTTTAAAAATTGGGCAAAGGATCTAACAGATATTTCTCCAAAGGTGGACAAATAGGCACTAAGTGCTTAAAAAGATGCCCAACATGACCATGAGCCACTAGGGAAATATACCCAAAAGCCACACTGAGATACCACTTCACACCCACTGGGATGAATATAATTTTTTAAGAAAGGAAAACAGCAAGTGGCAGAAAGGTTGTGAAGAAATGAAAACTCCTCTACATTGCTGATGGGAGTGGGAAGTTGTGCAGCTATTTTTGAAAACAGTCTGGCAGTTCCATAAGATGTTAATCTATAACCCAACCATTCCACACCTGTGTGTATATAAAGAATAATTAGAAGTAGGGACTCAAACAGATACTTGTACACCCATGGTCACTGCAGCATTGTCTACCATAACCAAAGGGTGGAAACAGCCCAAAGGCCCATCAGTGGATAAATGACAATGGATAAATGGCTAACCAAAGTGTTCTGGCCATGTGATGGAATAGTATGCAGCCATGAAAATGGAGACATGGTAACACATACTCTAACTTGGATGAACTTTGAAAACATGATGCTGTGTGAAGGAAACCAGTCACAAAAGGCCATTGTATTATGTGATTCCATTTTAATGAAATGCCCAGAACGAGGGACATCAGTAGAGACTGAAAGCAAATCAGTATTTACCTTGGACTGTGGGGCAGTGTGGAGAGTAGGGATTGATGGCTGATGGGTACAGGTTTCTTTGGGGGATGTTGAAAATATTTAAAGATTTATTGACTTTATTTTAGAGACAGAGAGAGCAGAGGGAGGGACAGAAGGAGAGGGAGAGGGAAAGAGAATCCCCAAGCAGAATCCATGCTGAGTGCAGAGCCTGATGCAGGGCTCGATCCCAGGACCCTGAGATCATGACCTGAGCTGAAACCAAGAGTCAGATGCTCAGCCGACTGAGCCACCCAAGCACCTCCCAAATGTTATAAAATTAGACAGAGGCAATGCTTGCATGCCACTGAACATGCTAAGTGACTTTACTGTACATCTGAAATAGGTAAAATTTACCAAATGTCAACTGTATCTCAATAAAGCTATAAACAAAGCTCTAGTGGCTGTGCAATTGTCCTTGGTGACACTGCTTGCCTCCATTTTTCTTCAGGGCCATCTGGAGAGGCTGCACGGTGCAGTGAAGAGAGGGAGGGATGAAAACAGAGTTACGAGCCCCTGCTAAATGCCTGTCTGCGTGCCGTCACATACCTCATCTCCTGTAATCTGTGCTCTGGTTTTGCTCATTTTACACACAGGGGGAATCAGTTGGGTCAAAGCCATACCACGAGGTAAGGGGTGGAGCCAGGATTGAAACAGAAGCCCTCCATCTCCAAGTTCACGTTCTTTCTGCTCTCCCATGCTCCATTGGGAAACGAGCATTGCCCCTAAGGACAGGTTGCCTTAGTCAGTATTGCTGGCACTGCGTGAGTCTCAGCTCCATGGCGGGTCAGTGGGCGGTTTGAACCTTGGCAGCAGTTGCAAACTCAAACACCCCCTGGGGCTTGGCCGGTCACGATGGAGGCCAGGCTTGGGAACGGCTGTGGGGAGTTGGAGACGACGACGCTCCTCTCCGGTGAAAGGTAGGTACTGGCCCCAGCTCGCTGTTGCCAAAGGGTCCCCAGGACTGGCGATGGCCAGATCCTGATTTTTCACAAGAAAACAAGCCTATGGATGCTAAATGCTGGCAACCGATCCAGAGTTTTTAAAACAATCTCTGGGGCAAAGCAATCATCCAAGGGCCCACCAGTTGGCAGGTCTGAACTAGATCATCTCTGCTCATTCTGGCTTTTGCATCGTCTCAGTCTCTCGGCCGCAGACTTGATCCTGCAAGCTCTGGTCAAGGCAGGGTTCAAAGGCTGGTTTTCGGGAGGCCCTGTGGCGTTATCCCTGTGGGAAATCAGACCACAGAGAGCAGCCTCTATGGGCCCCAGCTCCTGTTCCCCTGCGGGAACAACGGCCGAATATGGAAGACACTTTTCCTTCCCGACGTGGGCGTGACTTGTCCTCGCACTCTTCCACGGGCAAAGTGGGCTGGTGGGTAAACACGTGGGCGAGCTGTGAGCTGCGTGGATGGCAAGTGGTGTCTGGGACTCCAAGTTTTCAAAATAAGAGGCCCCGGTTGAATGTCTCCTACGGAGTCGCACCCAGTGCGTTAAGAAGGCAGCTTTTTGAAGCACCCACTCTTCACTTTCTCCAGAGACTAGGCCAGAGCTAGGGCTGTGGACAAGGAGCTTTCTTTGGATTGTTAGGTTTTCCTGGTGGATGCTGTCATGAATTTTGTGACTACCTTATCCTTCTGGTGGTTTGAAAGGGATAATTAATTAAATGTGATATTAATATTTGGCTTTTAGAAACATACATTCGATGGCTACCATCTTTTCAAAATGAAAGAAAAGTTCTTTTTGGCCAACAATTCCCCAGGGCATTAGAGGGGTCACTGGAAGCATGATAAAGTCCAAAAATGTAAAATGTTTTCACAGAATGTTGTTTTTTAAGGTTTTATTTATTTGAGAGAGAGAGTACAAGTGGGGAGGGGAGCAGAGGGAAAGGGAGAAGCAGGATCCCCACCAAACACAGTGCCTGACATGGGCCTCAATCCCGGGACCCTGAGATCATGACCTGAGCGGAAGGCAGATGCCTAACCGCCTGAGCCACCCAGGCGCCCCTCTTCCCCAGAATGCTTGATAATGATTCCATCTTCTTTGCTATGAAGAGAGAAACCTTCCAGTAAAAACTAAAGGGTCGGTGTCCAAGAGGGCTCTTAGTTGTCATAGCCAAAGTCTTTCCTTCCTCCCTGCCATTGACTGACCTTGGAAAGGCTGCACTAGAGGCCTGGGCGTGCTGAGGGACAGGGACTGCGGGTACCAGGTCTGCTCCTGAGAGGCTGGTTCTCCTTGGGGCCCTCCTGCCAGAAATAGGCACCAACCCAGTTGTAGGCATTGCTTGGCCCCCACCACCCCTGTCTCCCCATCTCCCAACTCTGCAGAATCATCCAAACAAAACCCTCATTGGTCTTCACTCCAGACTCCGGCCCTCACACCTCCCTCTAGCTGGGTACCCTCGTTCCTTACCCAGGCTTTAACAAACTCTTCGGGATTTGCTCCTCTGACAGAACCAGCTTGGGCTCTCTGTGGCGCCCATTCTTGCTCTTCGGAGGTATGGTGGGCTAAATGAAATAAGGCCCCTTGAAATAGATGCCTTTCTAATTGCCAGAGCCTGTGGATATTCCTCATGTAAAACCAGGGTCTCATACGGAAGTGAAGGATCTTAACATAGGGAGATTACCCCCAGATTATCTGGGTGGGCTCTAAATGCAATGAGCTCAGAGGGAGCTCACTGAGATTCAACAGGCAGAAGAGGAGGAGGCAATGAGACCTGCCACGGGGGCAGAGAGCGGAGGGTTGGGGCCACGAGCCAAGGAATGCTGGCCCCCACTAGATGCCGCAAGGCTAAGAAGTGACTCTTCCCGAGAGCCTTGAGGGGTAGCGCTGCCCTGACAACACTGTGATTTGGGATGAGTAGCCCTGATTTTGGACTTCTGGCCTCCAGAACTGTGAGAGAAGAAATTTCTGTGGTTTTTAAGGCACCAAGATTATAGTCATTTGTCACAACAGCCCCAAGAATCATGTATTGACAGGCTCCTGGTCCCCTTGGATTGGAAATGACCCTGGGGTCCTGGGATTACTTGGTTTAAAATGGGAAAAGTCCTCGAGCTGACAGGGGCATCCCTGGATTCCAGTTTCCTGAGAGAAAACTTGTGTGGGATGTCATCAGAGCAATGACCGACCTCCTCCTCCAGCAGGAAAGGACTAAAGACAACCAACTCTCCATTCTCCTCCCCTTCTAGAGTTTTCTTCCCGGAATAATTAGGATGTCTGTATAGAAATCTGACTAGTCACTGTCATTTCCATGAACTATGGATCATTTATGTTTGGTTATCATGGCCCATAGAACCAAGTGGAAAACCATCATGCGAGCCTAAGGAACCGTGTGTGAGCCTTGATTTCAACATGAAACTCTGTTTAGCAGCCTTCAATCGCTGCTCACTCTCATAGTGCTGTCAGAAGTCCCGCATCCTCCGATATTAGAGGGAGCATTTCTTCCGGGTTCTTGGCTCTCTTGAGTAAGGGATGCCGTCCATTAAGCCACCAACACACAAAGCAGAGTTCTGTGTCTGAGAAACTTGTAACTTTGAAAAATGCCAGCTGGGCCTCAGAGATGAGAAAAGGGGGGCCTCAGAGCAGGACTGTTGGACTAAAACAGGACCAAATTTGCACCTTCCTTGCGTGTTTTTATAGCTACCAAATTCATGGTCCCCAGGGTTCTGGGTTCTCGTGGAAATTACAAATGCAGCGAAGCAGCTGGGAACCAATATAACGAAAAGGTGGATTTGTGTTTGCTGCAGCCAGCCAAAAATAATGAAGCTGAAGCAGCCCTCAGAGAGGGAAAGGGCTCGGCCAGGAATGTGTGGGAAAACAAAACCACTCTGGGCCGCCTCAGCTCGGCATGGGAGAAGAGAGAGTGTCAAGAAGGTCGAGTTCCAAGACTCTCCCAAGGAACTCATGGCAGGCCCACAGATTTGCTCCGAAGACACTGTGAAGAGGGAATGTCAGAGCTTTGAAGACAGAGGGAAGAAATGGGATTAGGCCTGGCTCCGTCCAGCTCCTGACTAGACAGGGCAAGTGCAGCCACCTTGGGCCGTTGCTGCGTCCTGGGGGGAGATGGGTAAGGAGAAGGGCTCCTGTAGGGGTGAGGGGGGAGGGGTGGGGCCAAAGAAGCAGTTGGAATCTTTTGGTAACAACTTAATGGCATTCCCCTCAGCTGAGGTAAGGGGGTTCCTGTTAGAAGCGGATGAACGGCTCCTGGCATGTTTACACAGCTAGTGATTTTGTTGTCTAAGAAAGTTGCTGTTAATCAAACGGAGCTTATTTTGTTCAGAGTCGGATCCTTTTGAAAATAAACATCTGATCTGATTTCACTAGAAACCCACTGTGGAAGCCTACTTCGAAGCTATCAGAGCTGTTCACTCTTTAAATGACACAGGAAATAAATTGTATGTTGGTGGTTCACCACCTGCAAAAAGTCCAAACGGCGGCCCCCACACGAGACCACTGAAAATTGTGGCCTTCGTGTCTGTTCTGGTGGCAGCTGGTGGGGCTTCAGAGACATGTTATGTTGGATGACCCTCAGTTCTCCTCCTGCAACTTGAGGGTCAGAGAGCCCATAACACCTTTGAAATTCAAGGGGGGTATGCACTGGCGATAATGTTTTCCTCGTGGACATCACCAACTTAAAGAGATTTTTCTGTACTCAAGGAAGCACCACCAGCCCAAAGTTCCCCAGAGTCGAAATAAATAGAAGTTGAGCTGCTACATGTATTTTTTTTAAATGTTTCAAGCATTTCAGCTCCTATGGAAATATCCACAATCCATTTCAAAATGCCACTGAAGGAGAAGAGTACAATCTCAGCCTGCTCATGTTTTAACTAACAGAGCCCTAACACTACCCGAGAGAAACATTCTAATGAAGTTAATTAAGAATTAATGAAGTTTACTAATTAGTAATTAATAAAGCTCTCCCAATGTGACACCTGACATTTAGTTCCAACATTTCTTTTCCTGGTTCCAGATGTTTTTTAATTATAAAAAGAGCACCAGCCCCATAAAATGATGCTCTTCCATCTTTCCAATAGCCTCTGTTGATCCGTGGGCATTTTTTTCTCTCAGTGACTCACAGGAAAGGTCATTTTTCGTATTCCTTTGATGTTTGCAGATGCATTTACATTCACACAAATCCACAAAGTACCAGGACTGGCTACAGAAAGACACACGTCTTGGGAAATATATTTCAGATGGGGTTGTTTTAGAAAACACTAATATACAAATCAGCCCAGCCTAAGATAGAGCTTCGCTGAGCCTCATCGGCGGTCTTAGACATAAACAGTGGGGGCAACAAGCCGCCTGACCCAATCAGACATCCAATACACAACAAATTAGTTTCGCACCAAGGGAAAGGTCATTTCTTTAATCCATGTCTTTGGGGAATGTACACAAATGTCATTCTTCCCAACCTACGTAATTAAACAGTTTAACTGGTGTGGCCATTCACTGTTTATTTTCCCATTGGGTAATGGAAGGATGTTAGCATCAGGTGACAGGAGAGAATAAAGACAGTTGCAAATGTGGGGACGATCCGCTCCCCAGGCCTTGGGTGTGTGTGTGTGTGTGTGTGTGTGTGTGTGTGTATGCACATGCACGCATGTGGCAAGTTGCTTTCCCTCTCTCTAAGGGGTCCGGGAAAGTCTTGCTGCAGACCCCAGGGCAAGAATCAACAGCAGAGAGCCTCTTGGCCAGGGAGGATGGGCTGCTCCAGCTTTCCTGCTTCCCGACGTGCAGCCACTGGCTTTAGTGCTGGGAGGAGCACTCACCCGACAAAGCTGGCAACACAGGGCATTCCTGGGCCCTCAGCTGGGGGGGTGGGGTGGGATGGGGTGCAGCACCCGCTGGGGTGGAGGAAGTAAGCACAGGATTAGAAATCACAGGCACTAGCGTTACAGTCCCGGCTTTGGTCACCATGTGACCTTGGACACGCACCCACTCTTGTCCGAAGTTCAATATCTGCCTCTCTACAAGGGAGTAATGGTATGTAAGGCAAAGTCTTGTCCTGAGGGTTGCCTGAGAGGATCGGCATGAAGTGAGGTTAGTTAGCACAGTCCTGGCAGGAGGTGAGTACTCGGTACAGGGGCCACTCTACCTCTGTGGACAAGGGAAGATTCCAGGGACTGCGTGTAGGGGACGGGAGGAGCTGTGATGGGGCATGTGGAAGGACTTCTTGGGGGACTGGCAGAGTCCCAAACTGTGACCAGGGTGGCGATCACGAGGGCACTAATACATTGCAGTAAATCGCTGAGCCGTGCGTTTGTTCTGTGTCGTTCTGTATCTGGGTTTTTGTTCCTAATAAAAAGATGACTATAGATAAAGGGCAACAAATATTTGTCTTGAAAGGAAGGAAAGAAAAAGAGAAAGAGAAAGAAACGAAGGCAGGGGGGCAGGCAGGCAAGCCTTCCCTCCGTGGCTCCTGCCTGCCTCTGACTCAAGAGCACAGCCGACTTCCCATTTTACCCTTGAAAAAACCTTTTCCCCCTCATCCTAGACCACTTTGTCACCGCTGACTATCCCCCTCCCTCCTCCGGCCCTTCCAGCCACTGCTTCTCTTGCTCCCTTGTCTCAGCCGGCTCTGAAACATCCATGGCGCCCATGGTGGGACCTGGGAGCTCAACTCCTCCCAAGGCTCCGTGACCGGCTCCACACCAGGGCTTGCCGACACTCTACCTCCAGTTCTGGTCCCTTCCTTAGGCCTCAGACTCCTTCTGAGCACCTCACCTGGCCATCTCCTCCTGGATATACAAAGGCACCCAGGCTCCATACGCCCTTGTTCTTCTCGGTCTCCCATGTAAGGCGCCCCTGGCCGGCACCTGGACGTGAACTTCGGTTCACGTGAACTCCCAACAAGGGGCTTGGAGCCATGATCCCAAGATCAAGTCACACGCTCTACCGATAGAGCCAGCCAGGTGCCCCTTTATTTATTTACTTAACTATTTATTTTTTTAAATAAACTCTGCCCTTGGCTGTGAACTTGTAAGCACACCAACCGGCTCTTGCTCCACCCTGCCCGCACCCAGCCCAAGTGAGCCCGGAACCTCCTGCCACTGTCTTCAACCCCGATCTAGTTTCTCCTGCCACTTGATCCTGTCACCACTCTGGTTCCAAAATGTCCCCACCTTCCCGAATTCAGACCTCACTCTCCTAAGGACATTGCTCTCCTGGCAGCCCCCGCATTGCCTTGAATGAGCCCCGTTATACCAGGTGCCTCATGGGTCCGAACCAACCCAGGTGCCTGACACCCGCAGATAGGCACGGTGTTCTTTTCCCTTTTGCCCCAGCTCCGTGATTGGGAGAGAGGCGCTCTTGCCGAGGTCGCAGGCCCTGCTGAGGTATGAGGGACACTAGTCAACACCTTGACTACGTCTTAGAGCTATGCACCTGGCCGTTACAGATGGAGACTTTAGTCTGGGTTATGCAGAAGGCAGAGCGACGTCTGCAGTGCTGGGGAAGGTCGCTCATTCAAGAAGCACAAGCGTGCTCGTGTTAAGGAAAACTCTGCATCCATGACTGAGTCAGTTTTCCTTATGACCTATGGGTGGCGGGCAACAAGAAAACCACATCTAGTCCCAGCCCTCCCCATCTGACCTGTCCTGAGCCCTGAGACATTCAAAAGCCAGAGACTGTTTTGAATGCCCCTAGAATGACCAGAGGACCAAGTGTGCACGTAGATCTGTGGAAATGGACTTGGGTCCAAGAGGACTCATGTCAAGGCACCCGACTTCATAACCTCACCCCCCGCCTAACCACTTCGCATTCATTTCCCTGTTCGACGTTAAGCAGTCAGGGTCCCCACCCGCTTCTCCCTAGCACCTCAGAAGAAAGATCTTAGACTTATTTCTTTTTTCCTTCACTTCGGTCTTAGAGGCCCCTCAAAATTTACCTTTTGAATGGATACGTTTACTTCCACCGGCCCCACCGTCTGTTCCATCCCAGTAAATAAGACCACCATCCCCCCACTCACACAAGCCAACCAAGGCACCATTCTTTTTTCAGTTAACAGCTTTATTTATAACAGGCATCATCCATAGGTCATAAAATTTAAACTTTTCAAGCATATAGTTCAGTGGTTTTAGCATATCAACCGTGTTGCCCAACAATCAGCATGATCTAATTCCAGAGCACTTTCATTGACCTGAAAAGAAGCCACATACCTATCAGTGGTCACTCTTCATCGGTCCCCACCACTCTCACTTGGCTGACACAGGAGTCTGCTTCCTGTCCATAATTTTGCCTGTTCTGGGAATTCCTTGTACGGGGAGTCATTACACGTGGCCTTTGGGGTGTGGCCTCTTTAACTTAGCCATAATGTTTTCAAAGTTCACCCATGGGGTAGAATGGATCCGTATTTATGACTGAATAATAGTCCATCATATAGGTATAAAATTTTGCTTAACCATTCATCAGTTGATGAGCATTTGACTTGTTTCCATCTTTTGGTGATTGTGAATGCTGTTGAGATGAACATTTGAATGCAAGTGTTTCTTCGAACACCTATTTTCAATTCTCTTGGGTATATGTCTAGGAGAGGAATTGTAGGTTACATTGTAGGTTACATGGTTAATTCTATGTTTAACTTATTGGGGAACCACCAAACTGTTTTCTATAGTGGCTGTGTCATTTTGCATTCTACCAGCAACATGTGAGGGTACCAATTTCTCCACATCCTTGTCAATACTCGTTATTTTCGTTTTTTATAAAGTTTTTTTTTTTTCAAATTTTAAGTATCATCAACCTCCCAACACAGGGCTTGAACTTACACCCCCAAAATCAAGAGTCACGTGCTCTACCAACTGAGTCTGCCAGGTGCCCCTTTAGTTTGTTTTTTATAAAATTGTAGCTATCCTAGTGGGTGTGAAGGGGTACCTCACTGTGGTTTAGATTTGCTTTTCCTTAATGACTCATGATGTCAAGCTTCTTTACATGTGCATGTTCGCCATTTGTATCTTTTTTGGAGATAAAATGTCTTTGTGAGTCTCCTCCATTGTTTTGCGGTGTTTCTCCTTTGGATCTCCTTGGATGCACATCTCCTTTGGATGTGCAAGAGTGCACATCCTCCCCCCTGCTTCTCAGTCCTTGTCTTCTTAGACTCCTTCGTGAGCTCCTTCTGTTCTGTCTGCCACCCCTCAGATTGCCTCTTCCCTAGGGTTCTATCCAAAGGGCTTTGTTCTCACTCCACACACTGTCTTTGGGTGATCTCATCTGCCCCATGGTTTCACCTCTGTCTCCAAGTAGGCAACTCCTGGATCTTCCTCTTCAGCCCAGATCTCTTTCCTGGGTTCCCAACCCATATATCCAGCTGCCTCCCCTGTGGTTCCACTTGGTTGTGGACCTCACACACTCAACGTGCCCAGACAGCGCTCACCCCTCTCCCATCATTCCAGAACTACTCCTCCTCTGCTCGGTCACATGAGCCCAAATCCCTGGAGTCTTATTGGGCTCCTTGTTCCAAATTTCTATTCGGTAACAACAACCTACATATCCTACTTTGTGGATGTCTCCAAATAGACCACGTACCCAACAAAGACTTCGAACACTGAATTACTTTCTGGTCAAGCACTCTAGGTAATAAACTGCTCAAATAGAGCATGCTCATAAAATATTTTCAACTCGGGGGCACCTGGGTGGCTCAGTGGGTTAAGCCACTGCCTTTGGCTCAGGTCATGATCTCAGGGTCCTGGATGGAGCCCCGCATTGGGCTCTCTGCTCAGCAAGGAGCCTGCTTCCCCTTCTCCCTTGGCCTACCTCTCTGCCTGCTTGTGATCTCTATCACTCTGCCAAATAAATAAATAAAATCTTAAAAAAATATATTTTCAACTCCTCTGAGTACTTGACCTGTCTGAAATATACTTCCTAGGTTAGGAATGAGAGGTGGGGCCCCTATTTCTGGGACCCATTCACTTCTTTCCATGCCTACTACCTCTTCCCTTGCCCATGACCTTGTTATCTCTCACCTAGACCATGACGAGAGTCTCCTAATGGGTCTCCCTGCTTCCAATCTCCCCCAGTTCTGAAATCTATTCTCTACACTGACAGTGAGGTAAACTTCCAGAAGCACAGCTCTGATTATGTTGCACCTATTAAAAACAACAACAACAACAACAACAAAAAACCCCTCTTCAGTGGTTCTCCTTTAATTACACATATAAGCTAAAAATCTAAACTCATGGACAAGTATTAGAGTGCCTGGTGGGCTCAGTCAGCAGAGCATGTGACTCTTGATCTCAGGGTTTTGAGGTCGAGCCCCATGTTGGGTGTAGAGATGACTTAAAAATAAACTGTTTTGAAAAATGAATAAGTAAACTCATAGGCAATTGTTGAAGATCCTTTGTGATACGGCCCATACTGATTCTTCCAGACTCATTTATTGTTCCTTCAGGGGCACATCAAGAACACACTCTTCTTCATTGCCCTCTGCCCCTTTGGTCATGTTCTTGTTCTATCTGTCTCCTTTGTTCCCTTCCTGTCCCACTCCCACAACAACTGACAAATCTTTATTCTCCAAGATCCAATATAAATAGAATCTCCTCTGTGAAGCTTTCCTGAACTTTCCCTGACAGAGTTAGTCACTCAGTTCCACTTAGTTCAGCTAGCACACGCTCAGCCCCTATCACACGTCATGCGATATTAAGCACAAGGGTACAATAATGATGACGTGTGCAGGTCCGGCCATGAAGGAGCTCATAGTACTGCAGGGTGGGGAGGGCATGTTAAGAAAAAATGACCAGACAGCGTGGGCAGTGCTGTGGAGAGAGGATTCTACAAAAGCAATGGAAACACCTATGAGGCAGGGAAATGTATCGTGAAGATGTGAATCGTCAGCTGTGTCTCAAACGAGGTTGTGAGGTGAGCTAGAGGAGCTAGAGGATGCAGAAGAAGGTGTGAGCTTGAGAACGAAAATGCTGAGTTTGGTTGAGTCTGAGGTACCTGTGGAACCTCCCAAAGACACTGAGAAGGCAGGTGGAAACACTAGGGGTCTAGAGCTCAGGAGACACTTGTGAGCGGCTGATGCAGATTCAAGAGATGGCAGTGTTGGTGGTAGTGGGATCCCTGGGGGGGGATTGGAGGTCAGACTGGGAGGGAGGCTACTGCACACATAACCCCTTTTCCGCAGGCCGCTGCACTCTCACGTCTCACGTGCACTCTGCGTAGCACAACTACGAGTTTGAGCGCAACTCAAGGGTAAAGGTTGAGGCTTGCCCATGTTAGCGTTTCTGCTTCGCCCCCAGTGCCTTCTCTACTGCCTGGCATACAGTAGGTGCCCCATAACTGCTCAAACAGCAGTCACTGAGATGAGGGGTGGATGTCAAGGGGCTGTAGCTGTGAGGGACCATAACGTTCGTGGTTGTGTTGAGGGATGCTATCAAGGATCTCCAAGCCTTTGAGATGGGATCCAGAAGAGGTTAGGGAAAGGGCTCAACTGAGAGAAGAGGGCATCAAGAAACAAGTGGATGGCCTCCTCAAAAAGCTTTCAAATGAACAAGGTCACTTTCAAATGAACAAGGTCAAAAGTGCCTCATGTTGGGATCAGCTGTGGCACAAATAGATCAAAGCTAAAAGTAGCGTGTTTCTGGAAAAGCAGGACAAAATCAGATTCAGGAAATCACAGGTTTGTTTCACTCCTAGGCCTGAGTGTGCTGAGGTCAGGCAGGCAGCAGGGAATGAGCTCCAGGGGAGCCAGGCCTCCATTGCACTTTCGGCGACTGGGTCACAAGAAGACTAGAGAGAAAGAGAACCCCACTTTGCCCCAGAGCCTCTCAACTTGTGTCCAGTGTACTGGACCATGGGCTTTGACAAATGCGGACACTGGGAAGCAAAGAGGTCCTCTGCCAGCTGGCTGAAAAAGGCTAACGAGGACCAAATGTCTTCTCACTTGGTTTGGGGAACTCATCACTCAGGACCGATCGGACTGGTGATGCCAAATGCTGTGGGCTTAAGCATTAACCTGCCCGAGTAACAGCTTGATTTTCAGTCAACATTTTCCTCTATTTGCTTTAGATCACATCGTATCCACTAACCCATCCCTCAATCCAGCCACTAGTCCATAAGATTTTGGGGTTTTACTTCCACATAAGCTGCGGACATGAGTACAGTCTCCTCCCGAACGCTTACATTCACACAATTAACTAGCATGAACGATGCATTTGGTCTTCTTCCCTTGAGGGAAAATTTGCACACAAGAACTACACAAAGCTTCGGTATACCTGTGACGAATTTTATTTTGATGATTATACACCTGTATCTCCCAGGGTCCTATTGGAATGGGAAACCTGAGTCACCCATGCAGCCCTTGGCAGACCCCACTGTGGACTGCCTTCTGAGGTCATCGGACCGAGGACCTAATGCATTTGCAGCAGAAGCTACGGTGATCCTTGTAGGTGAAGTGAACACTAGTGTGGAAAGAGCTGGTGAGCTTTATTGAGTACAACAAATGCTAGAGAGGGCACAATTCTCAGGCGCCTGGATGGCTCAGTTTCAAGCAAACAACTTTTGATTTCAGCTCAGATCATGATCTCGGGGTCCTGAGATCGAGCCCAGCGTCTGGCAGGCTCCCTACTCAGTGGGGAGTCTGCTTCTCCCTGTGCCCCTCCCCTTGCTGGCCCTCGGCAGCAAACCTCAGAGTGGGGGATGGGAGGAGAGAAAACAGTGAGGAAGTCATCAGGTTGAAATTCAAGTGTAAAGAGTTGAGCATCTTTCCCTCCCACCTCACTAAATCTGGAGTTGACAGTAGTTTCAACCAGACCGGTGAAGGTTGTCCTTTAAACTCTCTGTGGAAAAAGCAGGGATGGACCAGCAAGGCAATGGCTAGACATCTGGAGGGGTCTCAGAAGGCAGGTCTCCAGCCTGGAGACACCAGGACTTGGTGTTTAGCCGGGATGTGCTCCCGGCTCTCAGGACAACCACTCCTGTCATGCTCAGGCTGATGAAGATCTTTTATTTTTTTTTAAAGATTTTATGTATTTATATGCCAGAGAGAGACCACACAGAGGAGCACAAGGAGGGAGAGCACAGGCAGAGGGAGAGGGAGAAGCGGGCTCCCCACCGAGCAAGGAGCTCAATGTGGGACTTGATCCCAGGACCCTGGGATCATGACCCAAGCCAAAGGCAGACGCCTAACCAACTGAGCCACCCAGGTGTCCCTGATAAAGATCTTTGAAAAAGTATTTGAATGTTGAATTTTTCGCCAAGTCCGAGTACCCTTCCTTCCTAGTTTTGGTGATTCAGGGCAGTCTGATGTCTTGTTCATTACAGAAGGAATTCTGTCCTGGAGAAAACTGAAGGCTGAAATGTGGTTAAGGTCAAGGCTTTATATAGCTGGCAAGGCACTCCCTTCTCTCCTCACAGACTCAAGTCTCAAGCTACACATAAGATGCCCCCACCCAGGCTGGCTATCTTTAGCAGTGCCCTGCTGACGGCCTGAGCTAACCAAGTGGGTCAGATGCCACAGCCAAGGGCAAGGAGCCTCTCCACCATGGTGACTGCTGACCCACAAAACAAGTGTCGATTGTAGGTCACACACAATTATCAAAAGAGACTTCTGTTGCCAGTGACTGCTTCTTAAGGGGAAGGAGAAGGTGTTGGGGCCCTGTTTTTACTGTCTAGCTACCCACATCAGGTAATTAAGAAAGTGGACCTAACGCTTGATTTCACATGTGTTCTATGTTAAAGATAGGCTTCCTTCCTTCTGGTGGCTCGAACGAGGAAGGGTACGGAAGAGAGTGCCAAAAGGAAAATGGCTGGGAGGGAAAGGGAAATAGAAAATAATTGGGGGGATGCCTGGGTGGCTCAGTTGGTTGGACGACTGCCTTCCGCTCAGGTCATGATCCCGGAGTCCCGGGATCGAGTCCCACATCAGGCTCCCAGCTCCATGGGGAGTCTGCTTCGCTCTCTGACCTTCTCCTCGCTCATGCTCTCTCTCAAATAAATAAATAAAATCTTTAAAAAAAAAAAAAAGAAAAGAAAAGAATTGGAGGGGCGCCTGGGTGGCTCAGTGGGTTAAGCATCTGCCTTCAGCTCAGGTCATGATCCGAGGGTCTTGAAATCGAGCCCGCATTGGTCTCCCTGCTCAGCAGGAAGCCTGCTTCCCCCTCCCCCTCTGCCTCTGTCCCTCCGCCTGCTTGTGCTCACTCTCTCTGTGTCAAAATAAATAAAATCTTAAGAAAGAAAGAAAGTAAGAAGGAAAGGAAGGAAGGAAGAAAATGGTTAGAAACATGGGCAGCTGGATGGCTCAGTTGGTTAGGTGTCCGACTCTTAGTGTTGGTTCAGGTCATGATTTCAGGGTGGTGATATAGAGCCCCTCACCAGCTTCCACACTAGGCGCAGAGTCTGCTTGAGATGCTCTCTCTTCTTCTGTCCCTCCCCCTGCTCTTGATATCTCTCTCAAATAAAATAAATAAATGAAAATCTTTTTAAAAAATTATTGAGGGGCGCCTGGGTAGCTCAGTGGGTTAAAGCCTCTGCCTTCAGCTCGGGTCATGATCTCAGGGTCCGGGGATCGAGCCCCGCATCGGGCTCTCTGCTCATCAGGGAGCCTGCTTCCCCCCTCTCTCTGCCTGCCTCTCTACCTACTTGTGATATTTCTGTCTGTCAAATAAATAAAATCTTTTAAAAAATTATTGAAAAAGATAAAGTTGGAGGGGCACCTGGCTGGCTCAGCCAGTGGACCGTGTGACTCTTGATCATGGGGTCATGAGTTCGAGCCCTACGATGGGCATAGAGAAGACTTTAAGAAAGGTAAAATATAAAGGGGGAAGGGAGGAGGGGTTGGCAGCAGGGGTACTGAGAAAAGGAAACTGGCAGAGAGAAAGGTAAATGGGTAACATGGAAATGGGAGATAGACACAACAAGGGAAAGAAAACAGAGAAGATTGGGGTATCAGCCAGGCCAATCTTTTAATTTTATTGAGGGGGAAACTGAGGTCCAGAGAGGGGAAGTGATTTGGCCAAAGACCTGTTGCTGGTTCATGCTTGACTGGCTAGAAGTCAGTCCTCCAGACTCCTGGGGTCAGGAGCTTGTCCGTCCCAGCATAGGCAGCCTACATTAGAGTCTTTCTTGGAGAGCCCTGACATCATTTATTCAAGCAAGAAGTTACATGCTGAATCTAAATTCAAGGAGGAGAGCAGAAGCCCCAGATCCCACCTGACCAAGTCCAGGCAACCCAGAGACACTGTGTGGTCAGAGCCGGAAGCCTCCGGCCCACGGGCACTGCCGAGTAAGGGAGTGCCCAGCAGGGGCTTGCTGAGGTCCTGGGGCTGACGGGGGCCCATGGATGGATTCCCTTCGCCGGGAGGAGAGAGCTGGAGCCCAGGGCCATTGAGCAGTTCCTGCTGGGAGCTCAGCTGCTCGCCCACTGCCAGCGCCCGGTGCAGAGGTGGAGACGGGACAGCAGCGGGGGCTCCTGGGACGTCAGACACAGAAGGGGTGAAGTCTCACCGACAGCAAGCTGCCTCTGGGCTCCCTCTGGGTTGGCCTCTTGGCTCTGTTGATCCTGGGCAAGAGAGAGATCCAGGCCAACTCCGGATTTGTCTTTCCATCAGGGCCCCTCAAGCATGATGACCCCAGCAAGTACTCCGTAGTGGCCCCTAAGTACCTGGCAATTCGCAAGGAAGCCCAGTCTAAACTGTCTCCCTCCCGCAGCTTCGCAGCTTCGCAAACTTTTTACTGAACTTTCCCAGGGCTGGATATAATTAGGCACGGAATCAGAGATTCCTGAAGCCTGCCATATGCCTACATATATACCCACACGCATGTGCAGAAAATGCTTTTGATCCCCAAATCTTATATAGAAAAGCTGCTTATAGTGAAGTTGCTTAAAAAGCCCTCATCTAAGTGGCACTTATCTTTTTCAGGAGTAAATCTGGATTTAATTCCCACTCAGCCTCATCCAACCATATAGGCAAAGATCCTCACCCGCCTATTCTACTCTCAAAACCCTACCGAGTCTTCCTTCAGATCACTCCCAGGCTTCGAGTCAGATGATCCGGGGAGGGCGTGACAAAGAGTAAGGGCTGCGAGTAAGGGCTGCAATGGCCTAGGTGGCAGGAAAAGCTGAGTAGAGTGACTGGCACATAACAGATGCTCAGGAAATATCTGCCCTAGTAATCCTTGCTATCAGTCAACCCAGCCTCATTTTGTTACAGCACAGAGAGACGCAGCGACTGGTCCAGGATCAATCAGCTGTTCGGTGGCACGGCTTCCACTAGGTCATGCGTCGTTCGTACGAAGGGGGACTTTTTCAAAAGTAGGATGCTTCCAGAATCACGATCTCCTAGGATTGCCAGAGCCATCTCCTTGGATCTGGCCCCCAGTGATAGGCTGAAACTGCTTGCGATTACCGCCCACTGGTGTTAGTCCCACCCCTGGCTCAACCCGGACGAAGCCACCTGCTCCTACGTGAGAAAGATTCCATGAGGGTCAACGCAGCCTCTCCCAAGCTGCAGATCCTTCAACCGTTCTCCACTCTCACCATCCCCATAACCCTCGGCTGGTTCATCAAAGTCCTTCGGACATTATTAGACTGTGCCACCTCAACCACTTCCACCGAAGGTCTTTTTCACAGAACTGTTGTCAAACCGTGTCTCCCTCATCTTCTTTGTACAACCGAATCTTTGTAAACTCGGCCCAGCACTTCGTGTGTGTGGCCCACTGTCCAAGTTGCGATCACCAAAGGAAGATGCCGTTCAATTCCTCTGGGCCGGAAGGCTTAGGGTTCAATGTGGAGCCTTGAGCTCAGGGATCTTACATATTGGCTTTTTTCCAACCAACTATATTTTGATCTTTCAGAAAATCGGGGTAATTTCTGTAAACCGCTGGCACTTAATGGTTTAACAGTGAGTGTTAAACCTTGTTGGGAAGATTGGCATTTATTAAGTGACTACTGTGTGCCAGGCACTGTTAAGTGCTTTATGGATACTACTGCATTTGTTCTGAATGAGGCTCAGGAGAGTCCACTGCCATCAAGGCGAAGAGCTGGGATTAGAGCTTAGTCCTGATGAACTTCAAAGGTCATGTTTTTTTCATTTACACTAGGGGTTCTTAACCTTGGCTGCACATTGGAATCACCTGGGGAGCTCTGAAGCCTCCCAACACCCAGGCCCCACCCCAGGCCAATTAAAGCCGAGTCCTTGGAGGTAGAGGAGGGGTCTGGACCTGAATGGGGTTTAAAGCCTCCCCAGGTGATTCCAATGGAGCCGTCAGAGCGCACTTTCCACCACCATACACTGGTCTGGCGTGGCCGGGAGTGCACTGCTGAGGCTCTCTGCATTTTTAGCACTGGCTGCTTCCAGGAACAAGGATGAAGTCATGGAAGGTGCTAGCATCTTCACAGGGCGGTGGAGGGCCTAAGCCTGGAGCTTCCTGTGCTGACAGAGGAGATGAGGGCTGCCTCGGAAACTCCAGTCTAACCTGGACCTCTCGAAGCTTCTGCGATTCATTTCTTGGAGCCACGTGCCTTCTCCTGACTGTTGTCACCTCCAGAAGACAGGCCTGGCCCATCTTCTGCATGACCAGCCTACAGGTGGGTCCTCCACATTCTTTGCTGCGGTGGGGGCGTTTCTGTGTTTCTTTGACAGATCAGAACCAACGTCCCGGGGTTTGGGTTCCCTCTGGGAGGTCGGCCTGTGGGGACGGAGACTCTGTGTGTCATCCTTCCTGTCCTCCTCGGGCTGGTCCTTCCAGGGGAGAGCTCCTGATCAAGGGTTTTCAGAATTAGGAATGGACATGATGCAACTAAGAAAATAATTTGTATATTAGTAGGAGGTGCAAATCCCCAGAGAGCCCAATGGGAAAGAAAAAAAAGAAAGAAAGAAAGACATTCCGAGTCAATGGGAAGTTGTAAAACCCAGCACCGTGAGAACAAAGGGCACAGCATATGGAATAGCTTAAGGGAGGGAGGGCAGCCGAGCCCGCGTGGGAACAGCGCAGGCTCCAGGAGACACCTAGATCTGCTCAGAGAGAAGCCAGGAAGCCTTGGGAATCCGAGAGCGTCAAAGGAGACGTGGTTGAAGTAAATCCCCTAAAGATGGGAGAGTTATACTAACCGTCTTCTTCCTGCTCTTAATGCGCTTTCTGGTTTTTCCTTGAGGTCGTGTGGGCACACGGGGTGACTTGCTCACCACACGTGGCACCCCATCCGGCCTCTGGCCCCCGCCGGAGTAGTTCTTTTGTCAGCAAATCCTGGATGTTGGTTTCCCCTTTGACAACAGCTGGGGCTGTGTGAACAAACTGTGTATGTCTCAGAAACCTGAATGTGATCCCAGAGTCGGCTCCCTGTCTAACTTAGGTGAAATACACAGGTTCCCTTGGACTGCGGCGAAAAGGGGACGACAGAGCGCTTGGCTCAGTAGAGCATGCAACTCCTGATGTCAGGGTTGTGGGTTCAAGTCCCACGCTGGGTGTGGAGGTTGCTTAAAAAAATAAATAAATAAAATCTTCTGGGCACCTGGCTGGCTCAGTCGGGTCTACCTTTGGCTCAGGTCATGATCCCAGGGTCCTGGGATCGAGCCCCATGTCGGGCTCCCTGCTCAGGCAGGGAGTTGGCTTCTCCCTCTCCCTCTGCGTGTGTGAGTGCTCTCTCTCTCAAATAAATAAATCTTTAAATAAACTAAAATCTTAGAAAAAGAGGGGGAGTACCAAGTGGTATTCTTTTTTCTCAACCTTCCTTCCTTCCCTCCTTCTGTTCTTTTTCCTTCTATCTTTGTCTGTGGCCTTGAAGGAGTCAGGTAATGTCACCCCCGCAGACCTCCATCCCCCCCCTGTTTGCATGGGCAGACACCAGCAAGAGAGACTTGGAAGATAAACATAACATGTCAACACATTCAAAATGTTTCCCTCGCATGGCTCTCCTCTCACACTTCTTTCTAGCACTGGAGACATGCGACATTTCCATGGGAGGAAGGTCTCAAAATAGCAAGTAGTAAACAGCGCAGGGAGCCGGATACAGCTTTGCCCGGTGCCAGGCCTCAGCCCTGCTCCTCTCCAGAGGGAAGCTAGCTCTTTCCAGCCCCGTACAGCTAAGCCAGGAGACGGGGTCAGATAATCAATGGCAGGTGTCACACCCCAGAATAAACCTGTAGGAAACAGAGGAGCATATACAACCCTTGAGGTTCGATTGCTCAAGGGGCAGCGTTGGCTGGCACGCTATGAGGAAGCCCTGCCGGGGGACCGGATGGTTAAATCCCAAGTGTCCTTGGATCAGCGAGGAAGGTGAGAGGGGGAACGGAAGGGGCCCTGGGAAAGGCTAGATCAGGGAGCTTCCCAGCCAGGAGGGACTAAGGGAGACAACGACACTGTTTATTCAACATGCAGCGTTCATTTTTCCTAAGTAATCTAAATGAGTTAAAAAGAAAAAAAATCATCCTACTGGATTGAGTCCATCACTAAATATTTGGGACACACGCTGAAAGGTTAGAAGCAAACTCCTGCAAAGAAATGATTGCTGGAATGAGGGAGTTGGCTACCAGAGGAGGCCTGGGACGAAGGCCAACAATGACCCGAGAGAGAATGGGGAGCAGTGAAATGATCCATGAAGTTTCTTGGCATTTTCCAGCACTCCTGGAAAGAGAGAGGCTCATCAACTTCACGGAAGAATCTCCAAACAAATAGCTCAACTGTCTCCAGAAATGGGCTGGAAAACGGGACTGAAAGTTGTGGAATGACTATTTCAAGTCTGGTGTCTAGGACTTTCTACTGCGGTTTGGGGCACCTCCGACCCCGTTTGCCCGGTGACATCCCACAAGTGGTTTTCGCCAGCCCCACCTGGACCTACCTTCTGTCCCAGCTTCCGTGGTGGTGAGGGAGTGGGTTTGAGCCGGGGATCTCCTTTGCCTCAAAAACAAAAACCAAAAAACAAAAACCTACCGAAATGAACCCAAGTGGCATTTGACCAATTTTCCAACAGAAACCTTGTGACGAAAGGGGGAGAGGGACCAGCATAGTCAATGTTCAGTTAGATCGAATTTACACCAAAGCCAGAAAAAGTGTCCAGATCACACTTTCTAGTTTGCCCTGGGGTCACCCCATAGCTATTGGAGTGTCCTTCCAGAATTCAGGGACCAAGGTGCTGTGAGCCAAGGGCTGAGCGGAGCACAGGGAATAACCTGGGGTTGGCACAAAGAGGCGGACAAAGAAGTGGCTACAGGAACAAGGACAGATCTGGACCCCCACCGTGAGCCAGAGTAGAGGCTAGAAGGTGTATGAGAAAAAAGCATAAGAGATCCCGAAGACACTGGTGCCTCCTGGCATGGCCCCACTCATGGGGTCATCCTCCAATCTGTAGCTAAAATTGTGCCTTGGAGGATACAGTCTTGGTTAGGACAATAACATGACTGGCATATTATTACAAGTGGTATAGGCTGAACTATGTACTCCCGCCTCCCAGAAAGAGATCACAGTTTCTTGTCGGGGAGCACAATCCCCAAAGCAGCTAATGGGAGACTAGAAACGGAGGTGCGGGCACACAGGGACTGCTTGCCAGCGTTCCTGAGACCAAAGTGAAGCATCACCGTGGGGCTATCTTCATGGAAAGAGGCTCTTGTGCACCTTTAATCCTGAAGGAGCAAGATGAAATATCCTTCGATCTCTCCTCCAAATCTGAGCTTAAAATTTACTTTAAATGTTTTAGGATAAAGGCTACAGTCTTATTTAGGGCAGTTTCCAAGGATTTCTTCTCCTGAAGCAATTTGTAAATGTTAGATGTCTAGGCTTTAGCAAAGCAAAACAATTATGCTGGGTTTTTCCCCCCTAAAGATTTTATTCATTTATTTGACAGACAGAGAGAGAGAGAGAGAGAGAGAGAGGCTCCCCACTGAGCAGAGACCCTGACACGGGGCTGGATCCCAGGTCCCCAAGATCACAACCCAAGCCGAAAGCAGACCCCCAATGGACTGAGCCACCCAGGTGCCCCATCAATTGTGCTGTTAAACCCCAAGTAGCACAGAACTAATACCGCTGAAAACATGTGATGGGAAGAGAAAATTTCTCACTTCCTCAAGGCTAACCAAGACTGTGAATTCGGATTGGGAAACTCTTAGCAATGGAGCTTTGGGGTTTCAACTCAAAATACTCAAGGGAGTTCTTTTGTGTCAACCGGGGGTGGGCTAGAGAATGAGAGGTGGACTCCTGAACTTGGGGGAGCATGGGTCAGTCATCACACTCTGCCCTTTCTGGGTCACAGCCACCTTCAGTACGAGCGCAGAGGGTAGGACTAGAGCAGGAGCCAGTGTACGTTTTCTGGGAAGGACCCACTAGTAAATAATTTCGGAACTGTCTATAGCATATTCTTTCTTGTCCTTTTGTAACAACTTTATTGAGATCAAATATGTATGGAGATTGTATGGTTTCTTCACTTAAATATATAATTTAGTGGCTTTTCTGGACATTCACTGTGGTACAACCAGCACCCTAATCAATTGTTTTCAAGTTTTATTTTATTTGAATTCCAGTATTGTTAATGTACAGTATTGAATTCGTTTCCGGTGTACAGTAGAGCGATTCAACATTTCCATATATCACTCCTCATGACAAGTGCCCTCCTTAATCTCCATCCCCTATTCCGCCTATCCCCCACCCACCGTCCCCCTGGTAACCAGCAGCGTGTTCTCTATAGTTAAGAGTCTTTTTCTTGGTTTGCCTCTCTCTCTCTTAAAGTTCTATCACTACAAAACGTAACAAACCTGTACACATTAGTAGCCACTCCCATTTCCCCCATCACCCCCAGCTCTAGGCAACCACTAATCTACTTTCCATCCCTATATGTTTGCCTGATTATAAATGGAATCACAAAATATGTGGTGTTCGGTAAATGGCTTCTTTTACTTAGCATAGTGTATCCAGATTCATCATTGGAGCAGGCTGTATCAGTACTTAATTCCATTTAATGACCACATGATACTCTATTGTATGGATGGACCATACTTTGTGATCCTTCCATCCACTGATGGACGTATGGGTTGTTTCCACCTTTGCACTATTCTGAATAATGCTGCTGTGAACACCCACGCACAAGGTTTGGGCAGACCTGTGTGCTCAGTTCCCTTGAGCATATACCCTAGGAGAAGAATTGCTGGGCCATATGGTAACTGTATGTTTAATCTTTTGAGGAATGGCCAGACCATATTACAAATTGCCAGCACCATTCACCCATCCCACAGGCAACCTACGAGAGTTCTAATGTCTCCAAATTCTCACTGACACTTAATTATTTGTCTTTCCGATTGTAACCATCCCGAATGTGAAGTAGTATCTCGCTATGGTTTTGATTTGCATTTCCCTAATGACTCATAATGCTGAGTGTCTTTCCACGTGTTGATTGGCCATTTGTAGATCTTCTCTGGAGAAATGTCTGTTCATACCCTTTGTCCATTTTTAAACTGGGTTACTTGTATTTTTATTGTAGAGTTGTAAGTAGGTTCATACGTATTCTAGAAACAAATCCCTTCTCAAACATATTATTTGCAAATATTTTATACCATTCTTTGGGTTTAAAAAATTTTTTAATGTAAAAACTGGGGCGCCTGGGTGGTACAGTTGGTTGAATGTCCAACTCTTGGTTTCTGCTCAGGTTGTGATCTCAGGGTTGTGGGATCAAGCCCCACATGGGGATCCGTGCTCAGCACAGTCTGCTGGAATTTCTCTCTCCCTCTGTCCCTCCCCGCCATGCACTCCTGCATTCTCTCTCTCTGAAATAAATAAATACATTTTTAAAAATGAATAAATAAACGCAAAAACTACTCCAGGCTCTTGGTTGGTTCAGTCTGTGAAGCGTGTTATTCTTGATCTCAGGGTCATGAGTTCAAGCCCCACACTGGGCATGGAGCCTACTTAAAAAAAAAAAAAAGTAAGTAAATAAGAGTATGAGCTAAGTATTTTTCTTTTTTTTTCTTTCTTTAAAGATTTTTATTCATTTGAGAGAGAAAGCATGAACAGGGGAACAGTAGGCAGAGGGAGAAGCAGACTCTCCACTGAGCAGGGAGCCTGATGCGGGGCTTGATCCCAGGACCCTGGTATTATGACCTGAGCTGAAGGTAGATGCTTGACTGACTGACCTATCCAGGTGCCCCAAGGATTTTTCTTTAGAGCAGAATAAAGGGAAAGGTAAGCTATCCAAAATAGTCCTTGTTAATGGTGAAAAAACCTTCCACGCTATACCTTGAGTTTAGCTTTCTCTCTACTGACCATTCCATAGAAGTATCATATTTGCCCAGAAATAAACCTTCACATCTATAGTCAATTCATCTTTTTTAGGATTTATTTATTTATTTGAGAGAGAGAGTGTGTGTGTGCATTCAGAGCAAGGAACGATGGGAGAGAGACAAGCAGATTTCTTACCAAGTGGAGATCCTGACATGGGGCCCAATTCCATGACCCCGAGATCATGACTTGAGCCAAAATCAAGAGCCAGATGCTTAACCTACTGAGCCACCTAGGCGTCCCATATAGCCAATTGATTTTTTTAAAGATTTTATTTATTTGAGAGAGAGAGAGAGCGTGAGAGAATAAGAGATCAGGAGCAGAGGGGAGGGGTAGAGAGAGAAGCAAACCATTTGCTGAGCAAGGAGTCGGATGTGGGACTCGATCCCAGGACCCTGGGATGATGACCAAGCTGAAAGCAGACAGTTAACATTTTGCACATGTGCGTCCAAAAGAATAAAGTTGTACCCTTACCTTCCATCACGTACAAAAACAAATAAATAAGTAAATAGATCAGAGACCCAAATTTAAGAGCTTAAACTACAAAACTCTCTGAAGAAATCCCAGAGTGTTCTTTGAAATGACACCAAAATCACAAGGCAGCAAAAGAAAAAAAATAAATAAATTGAACTTCACCAAAATGGAAAACTTTTTTCATCAAACAACACTGTCAAGAGAATGAAAAACAACCCAGACATGGGAGAAGAGATTTGTAAATCCTACAGCTGATTATTATAAACCTCCAGGAGGATCTAAGAATTCCTATAACTCAAAAACAAAAAGGCAGGGACACCTGGGTGGCTCAGTGGGTTAAGCCTCTGCCTTCGGCTCAGGTCATGATCTTAGGGTCCTGGGATCGAGCCCCCCATCAGGCTCTCTGCTCTGCGGGGAGCCTGCTTCCTCCTCTCTCTCTCTTTGCCTGCCCCTCTGCCTACTTGTGATCTCTGTCTGTCTAATAAATAAATAAAATCTTAAAAAAAAAACCCAAAACCCAAAAAGACAAACCTCCCAGTTAAAATGGGCAAAGGACATGAAGAGACATTCCTCCAAAGAAGATACATGAATGGCTTATGAGTACATGAAATGATGCTCAACATCATGAGTCATCAGGGAAATGGGATTCAAAACCCCAGGAGATACCAAATCATACCCATCAGGGTGACTACAATAAAAAGGGGGGTAATAAGTGTTGGCATGGATGCGGAGAAATTGGAATCCTCATACATCGCTTGTGGGAAGGTGAAATGGTACAGCCTCGGCAGAAAATAATTTGGTGGCTCCTCAAATGTGAAACCTTGCATGACCATTGGATCCAGCAACACCACAGCTAGGTATATGCCCCCAAGGAACTGGAAACAGGGATTCAAACAGCTATCTGTACCCCCATACCCATGGCATCCTTATTTACAAAGGTGGAAACAAGCCAAGTGTCCATCAACTGGTGAGTGCATAAACGGAACCCATACAATGGGACATTGTTCAGCCTTAAAAAGAAATGAAGTCCTAACATATGCTAACCTTGGATGGGCTCTGAAAGCATTGTGCTATAGGGTGCCCGGGTGGCTCAGTCAGTCAAGCGTCTGCCTTTGGCTCAGGTCACGATCCTGGAGTTCCGGGATCGAGCCCAACGTAGGGCTCCCTGCTCAGCGGGGAGTCTGCTTCTCCTTCTCCCTCTGGCCTACCACCCCCCGCTTGTGTTGGCTCTTTCCCTCTCTCAAATAAATAAATATAATCTTAAGGGGGAAAAGCATTATGCTAAATGATATAAGGCAGACAGAAAAGGCTTGGAGGATTCCACTCATACGAAATATCCAGGATGGGCAACTTCGTAGAGACAGAGAGGAGATTAGGATGACCAGGGCCTGGCAGGAGCAGGGGAATGGGGAGTTATTGCTTCATGGGTACAAAGCTTTTGTCTGGGGTGATAAAATATTTTGGAAATAATAGTGGTGTTAGTTTTACAGTGTGGAATTAATTCATGCTACTGAATTATATACTTAAAATGGCTAAAATGGTTGCTTTTTTTTTTTTACCAATTTAAAAAAAAAAACAGTAAAAAGAGGCATTCTTTATAGCCCCCACATAGTGAGTTGTAATGGTGAAGAGGGTCTGAGGGGTTAATGAGCAAGTCCCTGGATTGGATTAAGAATGTCCAAACAAAGAAAAAAGAGGAAGGTAACCCTCAGAGTGAGGTGTATACATCAGGTAAACAAGCATCCTGGCCAGAAGCAGAGAACAGAAGACTCCTGGCAAGTCTGGGAGCCCTGCTCACCATCAATCTGGAGGAAGTAGTTCAGGTCCACCAAACACAGCGCAGGTTCCTCAACTGCTTCTGGTCCACTGTCTAGGGAACACCTGTCCTCCAATCTTTTGACAGAGGGGTGCTGCAAAGCTTACAAGTCACAGCCACCATTCAGCCCCAAAGAGATGTGGGAAGCCAGACCAGGCAAAGGCCATGAACCGAGTCTGTGTACCAGAGGAGCCAGCGCCACTGGCAGTGGGGGTCTCATGACTGTGTCCAGCACCTGGTTACCCCTCCGGCCCTGGACTGTCCCATGGTCTCAGGTGGCTTGGACAACCGAGAGCTACAGTATTCATTCTCATCTGCATTTCGGATGAAACGCGTCTGTTTCCGTGTGGTTCATGAGACCAAGGGAGTCCGTGTCCTTATCTTCTCGTCTCCCAGCCCCTCAGTTTCCCTACTGGCGACTCTGCCACTTAACTACTCGCACCTGCCTGTTTGGGGTGGCCCACAGCCCGGGACCGGGTCTTGCAATGCCGGGGAATGGAACACACTTCCGCACAAAACTGGTCTATATTCTCTAGGTCTTCTGGTTTGAGTCTTGTGTTTGTGGAGCCAAATGCTTACCAGCTTCTCACCTTCTCCCCTGTACCACCCTATGGCCCCTCCCCCCATTTCCTTCTTTTCAGTTTCGGGAACGGTCTTCCCCCCATTTCCTTCTTTTCAGTTTCGGGAACGGTCTTCCCACCTGCTCTTAGTCTCACGGCTTACCTTCACCACCAAGCTGGTGTTGATCTTGATCTGGGCTCCCTGGGCTTTGCCCCCCTGCTTTATGTAGCCATGTTACCCCGGGGGGGTCTTTACTCCGGGTCCGTCCACCTGCTTCAGAACACCAGCTCTAATCTGACTGCAAGTTTCCTCTCTCCCAACCCACTCTGTGATTACCTTTGCCTAGAGTCTTAGCTCTGATGGATAATACCCTTCTTAGTCCTGGTGACAATGAAACCAAGGTGTAAGCCCAGCCCTTTTAAATAGAAAATAGATCTCTTAAATGTTGTTCCAAGAAGCCTAAAATTATAAAGTGATGACGAGCATCCCAAGAACACATTTTACTCCCAGTTTTGGAGCTAAATGCGGTCACTAAACATGCACTGGCAACAACAGCATCTTACCCAATAGACAAATTCAACCTGTGCTTAGCGCTCCTATGAAGTAAGGCAACCCCCGCCCAAAATAGTTGAAATCATTTGAGATTTGGTATTTCACAAATAGAATTGAAGGAGTCATTGTGGAAAACCCAGAATTTGTTGGGTTTCCTTATACTTATTTTTTGCTGAATATTGTTTTTAGTTGATTTACATATACCAGCAGGCATCAGAATTTCTCCACACCTAGGGTCTCCAAAGGTTTTTTTATAAAAACCCAGATGGCCACCTTGTGACAGAGATATGCGGATTCCCCATAATCCCAAGGGATAAAAGTGATCAAGTTCCAAAATGGGTGAGGTCTAGGTTGGCATATTTGCTTCAGGCCATCTCTTGGGTGCAGAAGCTGAATAATTGAAATTCAAAGCTAAAGCAAGGCTAAGACTAACAGACGTCCAGGTTCAGGTTTCAGCGAGTCACAGAAAGGCAACTAAAGTTCAAAGAACAGGCATTTGGCTCTATTTTTTTTTTTTTTTATAAAGAGCTCTTATGAAAAGAAAGTTAATTTCTGTGACTCATAAACAGAAGATCTCTAAAGCTCCATAAGGCTTCTATGCAATTATGTCAGAATGACTTGATGAGAAAATCAATAATCCCATGTTTCCTATGAGTGCATCTGTGAATACGGTATGCACTTCATGAGAGCAGGGTTAAGGAAACGGTGTTACTTGTCAAGGAAAGAAGGGGACTCCCTCTGGTTAGTAACGAGAGCATCTTCATGTGCACCAGGGCGCCCAGATTTGACTTTGCCACACAGCAAGAGCATTTGTGAGAAACAGCAGCTCATTCTCCAACCCCTAGATAGGTCCTAACTTGGGCTGCTAAGAAATTATGGAGGTAAGCCATGTGGGGGGTTCCCAGGTGTGGAAAAGCCTCTACACCCTCTACACCAGGAATAGCTGAGAACAGGGAGGGCCCCCTAGGACCTCACAGCACTGAGATAGAAAATACAAGATCAGAAAAGAAGACTCAGGCAAATGTCCAAGAAAGACTCTAATATTTACCCACTAGCTTACTTGACTTCTACATGTTACCACAGCATCACAGGGAAAAAAAAAATCCTTTCTGCAAACATGAGAAAGGTTACCTCCAAAGAAGATGTCAGTTGCACATAAAGGTCCAAAGAACACACGCATTGCAATGTCTCCAGTGTCTTATTCTTACAAATTGTTTTCTGAAGGTGATGCCAATGGCCGGTGACCCCAAGGAAGCTCTCGGCTGACTTCAGCCACCCTCCACCCAGCTTTGGAGCCCAGTCAGCTCCTCGTCTCCAAGAGCCTCCTAAAGGAAAAGGAAAAGGGCCTCCCCAACTCTGAGGAGCCAGAGCAGTGCAGGGAGATCAGGACCTGAGGAAAACAGACAGGCCGAGGGGACAGTAGCGGGAGGGGGAAGCCCCCATTTCACTCAGGAAGGATGGATCCTATTCTCCAGGTCCAGCTCCGGCCCTGAGAACAGAAATGAAGGAGGAGAGACCCAAGCTAGGTAGGGCCCTGCCTCCACATAGCTATCTGAGTGCCTTCCCTCAGCCAATCAAAGGTCCACTCGGGCCTCTCCCATAGAGTCCAAGTTCCCATAGCCAACTGTCTGCTCAGCTCCTCCATGTAGTTGTTGGATAAGTTTCTCCAACTGACCGCGCCAAACCCCAGATTCCGGGTCTTTGTCTGCCTTCTTCAAACGCACCCACGGTGCTCTCAACCTCTCTGAATGCAACTCTGTGCTTCCAGTTACTTGGATTGAAGACCTGGGCCCCCTTCTTGACTGCTCATTTTCTCTCAAACCCTACATCCAATCCATTATCAAATACTGTTGGCTCCATCTTCAAACTGTATCCAGAATCTGATCACTTCTCATCTCCACCTCCTCCATGTTGGGGCCACCATTGTCTCTGCCCTGGATGACGGCGATGCCCCCCCTCCATGTTTCTACTTTTGTTCTCCTATACCCTGTTCTAAACATGGCAGCCAGACTAATCCACTTTAACTGTACTCAGACCATGTCACTCCTGCTCAGCATCCTGCCATGGCTCCCCATTCCATTCACAGTCAAAGCCAAAGTCCTATTTATGGTCCATGAGACTGTACTTGATCTGCCCTTCCATTGCGCTGCCTTCTACTGCTTCCCCTCATGCATTCCACCCCAGCCACACCTTTCACATTGTTCCTTGAAAATGCCAAGCACACTCTTACTTTAGAGTCTTTGTTCAGACTCTTTCCCCTTTCTGGAATTCTCTCCTCCATCCCAGATCCATTTCCTCCTTCAGTTCTCCACTCAAATGGTACCTTATTTAAATGACTCCCCAGCCCCCCTTTGGAAATTCACAACTCTTTTCTTCAGGCTCCTTTTCCCTTTACCTGTGATTACCACTTAACCACGTAGCTAGTTTAGCTTTGATCCCTCTAGTATATTTGGGTCTTGGGATGGGAAAAGTTAGACTTTCTTCTCTGCAGGAGGTAGGGGCAGGGGAACCTACTCTTTTCTCTAGAAATATTCCTCAGTGTCCAATGTCTCCTGTTCCTCCTTGCAAAGCCAGAACCATCGAGAAGCTTAGAGTGGCATAGGGGTTGGTCCTACGACTCGAGACAGATCACAACTGAGGCAACTGAGCTGAACAGCTGCTGGACCCCCATTCAGCGGGTTCTGCAGTTCAGGTGGGCCAGCTCTGGGCTCCAATACCACTGGCTCACCCCCAGTCTTCTCTGTTGCCTATCGCCATGAGTCTGTAAATGCTGCTGGATTAGGGTCCTCCTCTGTTTGGTTCACTGCTGTTTTCCTAACACTTCTATCAGTGCTTAGGGCAGAGTAGATGCTCAGTAAGTCTCTGTAGGATAACGAACGAATGAATCCATGAAATGAACCAGCACCAGAGTGACCTTGCCTCCTGCCTGTATCTTTCTGCATTCTTCTCTCCCAACCTGTCAGCTCTCCCTGGCTTGACTTCCTCAATTCTTTTTGTGTTCCACCTCTTACGATAACTTTTCCACATCTCCTCCCCATTCCCAGTCCACAGCCCAAGCGCTGCCTGGACCGCCAGTACGGTTGGTGGGGACCTCAACAATGGCCATCCTGTCCTGTTCACTGGAGTGCCTACTGCAGGACACGTGTCATACTCAATGCATGGAGCACATTCTATCTGAGCCCAAGAACAATATATGGATGACATCTCCAAACAAAGCCAGCTACCCTCCACGTGCCCTCAGATCAGGCCTCCTCCCTCCGACCAAGGGAAAGGGGTGCTTTTTCTGCCCTTGGCGCCCTAACTGGTGACCCGCCCAACTGTCCTTCCTTGGCTTTGCTTCCCACGATCCCATCCGAGTGCCTTCAAGAGAAATCTCCCAGAGTCTAACTCACCCCATTCATTGTAAGGCCCAAGTTCTGGCTCTCCAGGATACCTCGCCCCGAGCCCACCTCGGGGATGACCCCCAGGAGGACTGAAGCCTAGATTTCAGCTGCCGGTTGTAGCGAATTCTCCCAGAGTCCCAATTCCCATCTTGTCCTCTGACAATCCAGCCCAAGGGACCCACATCACTGTGGAGTGCATTCTCTGTATGTTTTGTCTCTAACCAAAGATTTAAAAATCTGTGCCTGGGAATGGAGTGAAAAGCATTTTTGGAAATATTCAAAACATGCATCTCTGTTCCTCAATGAGAACCAAAGCCGAAGATGTGACGTTTATAGGACCTGTCAGTGGAAAAGATTACTTTTCTTAAAATACATTTGTTAAATGATAGGTAAAACAGCAAACGGATGGGAACCTACAACTGGGAGACATCACAGGAAGGGGGAAATATGATTTTTATTATAAACATATGCATTTTATTATTTCTCCCAGTGAGGATGGGGATTGAGAGGCTGCAGCTGTGACAGGGCAGGGGGAGAGCCGTATTTTTAGACCTGTCACTTTAAAATATACCTTCTCCTGCTTTGCAGCAGCCAATCTCTAAACAAGGCCCTCTTGGAGCCTGAACACAGGCAAAGATGAATATACACGGGAAACAAATGACTAGTTCCCCTGGCCCTCAGGAACCCCCGGGGCTGCGTGGCCGCCCTAGAACTTGGCTTGGCCCCGCCCCCCCCCAGGCCCCACTCCAGCCAAAGCTTCAGGTCTTTGGGCTGGGGCGCAGCCCCTCTGGAACTGTGGGAAGCACCAGTGACTCCCCCACCTCCCCTCTCTAGTCCTACCTGGTACCAGGTCCTATTGGTTCTTTCCCCAGAAGCCTCTTCTGCTGGGAACAAACAAGGGGCTACTGCTTCGTGGGGCCGCCTATGTGCTGTGGACACATCGCCTTTCATCTACTCCACTTCCCCACGAGCCAAGCACAGGGATTGGCCCAGTTTACAGAGAAGGAGACAAGTTAAGGTTTCCCACTCCAGGTTAAGGGGCTTGTTAGTGGTGGATGGAGGATTTGAACCCAGGTATGTCTGGCTCCGAAGGCCTTGCCCACGCCCTAGGCTGTGCTGTGGCTCCAGCGTGCTGGCTGCCAGCCTGGACGAGGTGCTTCCCACCCCAGGGCCACCTCGCTGCCATCCCCCCCTGCCCAGCCGCCCCGACGCCAGGACACAGAGCCATGGCCCAGACCACAAATTCTTCTTTCTCCACCTCCCCACCTTCCTAGGGTCCTGTCGATTCCCTGGGAATCTTATTCCAGAATCCTCACCCTCGCTCTGAACACCCTCCCTGAGCACCCCTTTCTTTCCAGCTTCTCTCCACCAGTTACCTTCCCTCGCCTCCCCTTCGTGGACACCCTTGCAGGCCCTGGTCATTCCAGTTGTAGTGTCTCTGCTGATGCTGTCACCCTCCACCGCAATTGCCTTCTCCCTACCACCACCACCCCAACCCTGTCTTCAGCTCCTGCCCAAGCCTTCACCAAGGACTCTGCGAAGAGGCGAGCCCTCTCTCACGGTCAGATCTACTTCTTGCATGTACCCTCCATTACAGCTTCAAATTTTCTCAAGTGGCTCTCTTCTGCCCGCAACACGCTGACCTACTCCTCCTCTGGTGTGTGGTCTAGGCACCATATCTAGGCACAGAGCAGGTCCCCCATGGTTTCAGGCTGGTTTTGACTTGATGCTACTGAGTCCCGGACTACTGGGGTTTCCCCAAAGCAGAGTGCGGCAGGGAAGTGAAGGAACCCTTCAGGAAGCCACCACTTAGTTCACAGCCCTGTGGCCATCTCCACACCCGAGCTGGCTGTCCAGGGAGCTGAAAAGCACTGGGTCAGGCCTTTCCACCGAGTGACTGGTCTGTTCGTGTCCTGAAGTCAAGCAGTGCCTTTCTTCAAGGCACGAGTAGGAGTGACAGGCACTTTAGTACCAACATGTCATCGCCTACAGGGGACGGCTCCGCCAGCGAGAAGATGAGCTCTCCAGCCACTTTGCAATGCCAGAATTATGGGTTTACTCAATCTCTCACGCTGCCAGGCTCAACATTTTCGTTTACTGCCCTTGTTACCCTTGGCGTGGTTTCCGCGCTCGGGAAGGCAGAATTCTCCCAGGCTCGCAGCTCCCTTAGGGACTCCAAAAAATACCTTGCCTTAAACTCCAGCTCTTCCTTGGTTCATAGGCATCTCTGCCCCTACCCCCACCCACCTGCCCACGATGCCATCTGGGTTCTCAGGCCTGCAGAGAACGATGCAACCCATGTCCACGTCTGGGTGCTTGTTTTCAAAACCATTTCCTAGTGAAATATCGTCATTTTGGGAAACGAGTCTGTCAGGAAGTCATTTCAGGCAAAAATCAAATCCACGGCACTCTACACAAATAACAAACAGCCTGCAAAGCCCTTCAGTGGGACTCCAAGGGCTGCTATTTGGAAGGGAGGTCAGGAAGTGAAGCATAAACATCTCATGTTCTAGAAGGCTGGCCTGGGGGCTGCGTACAGATGTGAGAAGCCACAGGCTCTGGGGCCTGGCCTCTGAGTACCGTCTCTTTATTTTATTTTATTTTATTTTATTTATTTTATTTTTATTTTATTTTGGGAGGATTGATTTTTGGCCACCAGGACACTGAGTCACCTGGACCTCAATTAACACTGGAAATGCTACTCAAACAGATTGACTGTTTATCAGGGTGATGGGCCATTTTCACTGAGTATTTATTTTTTAATTAGTCAAAGTGCTAATTTGCTTAGCGTTTCTTGGCATAATGGGTGCTGAGAGGTCTTTGAATCTTCAGATGGTCCCTTTAGTCACTAGCTTTCCAATTCACGCTGGCTCCTTAGGCATTTTGCAGAAATGGATTAACTCTGTGTAGTCCAACACCTTTGTTTCCTGAAACTAGTGTGAAAACAAGCACTTTGACTCCTGGAGTGTCTCAAAAGGAAGATAAGTTGACAATAGTAGACTCTTCTCAAAACACCTTTCATTGAAAGAGCACAGCGTATTTCACGAATGTTAACTACTTAAATCTCCCCCCACACCTGCATCCTGAATCTGGACCATCCAGCTAGATCTCCCTGGATGAAACGTAGTCCTATCTAGAATAAAATCCCCATGCGGAAGCTATAATTGCTAGAGTTGCAAGTTGACAGACAGTTTTTGGTTAACATCCAAAAAGTTGCTAACGCCGTAATGAGATCTTCATTGGAGGTCCCATTGGATCAAGATCTCCCTCCGCGTCGCCCCCCCCACCGCCCCCATCTAATTGGAAAGGTGATGCTTCCAGGCCTGTGTTTCTCAAATGTAACCCATGGGCTGTAAGGTGACTTCGCTTTTGCAGGGACTGGCTTGAAATGCAAGAACAGGATGTGCTGATGGTTGGGTGAAGATCCTAGCCAAAGCTAAAAGCAAATGGGAAGTGGAAGCAAAGGCTGGCCGAATTCATTCTGACTTGACTGCTAAAAATTCCCCAGAATTTGTAACTAAGAGAAGTGGGAGTTCTACTCTACCACCACCATCACTGGCCTGGGAAAAAAAGGGATGTGACTGGTATGGGAATCTAGCTACTTGGTGTAAGAAGGAAGCTGTGGGACTTCCTGGCTGGCTCAATCAGTGCATCTCTTGATCTCGAGGTCATGAGTTTAAGCCCCATGTTGGGAGTAGAGGTGACTTAATTTAGAAAAAGAGAGAAGGACGATGTGACCACAGGAAGGGGTGGGCTCATTTCCTCATTCAATTTATGATACAAGAAGTTGTCTTCTGGTCCACCTAAAGTTCCCTCACACGCCTTTACAGGAAGGTCAGGCTCAGGAAGTACAACATGAAGTCGATTTCTAGGGTGTTGGCCCCAGGGGAGTGATTCGCATGCTGGTTTGTTTTTACCATGGCTCCCTGTCCCTTGGGAAAGCTTGACTTACTTGGCAGCTGACCTTGGTAGAGTCTTCAGTGCTACTCTGCAATCGTATTTTGGTCCTTAGTCATCTAAGATGACGATGATGATGACGACAAATCTAAGACTTGTCACTCTTCAAATCTCTGGCCCCCCTCTGCTTCCCCCACTCTTAACAGCATGCCTTGCAGATGCCCTAACAGACATACATGCTTCGGAATAGGAACTTTCTTCTTCTCTCCCCTGTCTTCCGATTTAAATGTAGGTATGTGTTTCCCAAGATGAGGGTGTCGTACCTCATCTCCAGTGTCTTGATGTCAATCCCTCCCGGCTTGGAGCCCTTGATACGTGGCTCATGATGTTCAATTTCTATGTCTTCAAACTTTCCCTCTCTGCTCACTTCCTCCCCCGAATCCATAATTGTGCTTAAGTCTCAATTTGGAGGAGTCATCTTCTTTTGCTTGCCCATAAAAGATTAGATTCCACAGAGCTCTGTCCTCAGTTGGCTCACAATCTCCCTGCTGATCTGATGCACTCCCATTGTTCAAACACCTCCAAAACACCACATTTCCCTCTGATAAGACCCACAGCTCTCTCCCTTCATTTTCTTATGAGCTCCAGGCCCGTGTTTCCAAATGCCTTCTGATGACAGAGAGCTCCACCTAGAAAGGTTGAGAGAAGGTCCATAGGCCTTTCAACACCTGTCCAAAGTGAAAACACCTTCCCTATCTCCCACTCTCAACTGGGTCCTTTACCTGTTTCCCCTCTCTCAGTTGATAACAACAGCCACCAGACACCTGAGTCCAAAACATGGAAGCCACCAGCTCTGGCTCCCTGATTTTGTACATTACATCGGATATTTACATGTCCATTCTACCTCCTTAATATCGCCGTCTGGGAATTCCGTTCCCTCTGTCCATATCGTAGTAGTCAGGTAGTCATGTCATGTCAATTCTACCTGCTTAACAATTCCAGTGGCTTTGTTCTTTATTCGCCTCCCAATTTACTGATTTTTATTTATTTATTTTTTAAGTAGGCTCTACACCCAACACGGGACTCACTCATGACCCTGAGATCAAGAGTCACAGGCTCTCCTGACTGAGCCTAAGAGGTGTCCCTGCGCTATTTCTGCAGTCATGTGACTGGTCTCCTTGTTCCCTCTAGGCCCCTCCAATCTGTCCCCCCTAATGTAGAAAGAGCTGACCAGCGCTTCCTCTGAACTAACCCGGCACATTATCTTCCCTCTACTCTGAGTCAGTCCTCAGGATAGCACGTGTTACATGCTATGATCATCTGTTCGCCTGTCAGTGAGCCTCCCACTGGATCTAGAGCTGCTTGAGGGCGGGCTCACTCTTTACTCTGACCCACCTTTAATTCAGAGTAAGTAAATGTGATTCTGTTTAGCTGCATCCAATAAAAGACATTGTCGCCATACCTACCAGAATGGCTAGTTTTTTAAAAAGGCAGATAATACCAAGTGTTGGAACAACTTGAACTCACTGACATTGCAAGGCTGAGTATAAATCAGTACAAACACATTGGAAAACCGATGTGGCCCTAAGACAGCTAGGTAGGTAGATGGGGAGAGAGAGAGAGTCTATGAATAAGCCACATTCACTTTTAGGTATATTCCCAACATAAATGTCTACATACATGTACTCAAAAGACATAAACAAGGGCATTCACACAGCACTATTCATAGTAGTTCCCAGATGGACACAACACAAATGTCTGTTAACAAAAAAATACAATATGGCATTGAGAAGAAAGGAATGATTTCTATTAAAAACATGGAGAAGGAGCAGCTGGGTGGCTTCATCGTTAAGCGTCTGCTTTTAGCTCAGGTCATGATCCCAGGGTTCTGGGATCAAGCCCCATGTGTGGCTCTTTGCTCGGCGGGAAGCTTGCTTCCCCCTCTCCTGTTCTGCTTGCTTGTGCTCCCTCTCTTGCTGTGTGTGTCTTTCTCTGCCAAATAAATAAAATCTTAAAAAAAAAAAAAAGTGCTTGAAGAAATCGCACAATGTTGTGCAAAAGAAGCCAAACCAAGGAATGCACACTGTGGAGTTCCATTCACAGAGAGTTAGAAGGTGGGCACAGTTCCTCTACGACATCAGTTGTCCAGTTAGTGACCATCCCTGTAGGCGACTGCATGACTGGGCGGGGACCGAGGGGCTTCTATGAAGCTGGTAATGCTCCAGTTCTGAGCTGGGTAACGGCCACGTCTCTACGTTCCGACTATGAAAATTCATCCAGCTGCCACTTAAGAGTCGTGTGCCTTTTTTTTTTTTTAAGATTTTATTTATTTATTTGACAGAGAGAGATCACAAGTAGACGGAGAGGCAGACAGAGAGAGAGAGAGAGAGGGAAGCAGGCTCCCGGCTGAGCAGAGAGCCCGATGCGGGACTCGATCCCAGGACCCTGAGATCATGACCTGAGCCGAAGGCAGCGGCTTAACCCACTGAGCCACCCAGGCGCCCGAGTCGTGTGCCTTTTTATGCATCTGTTATATTTCGTTGAAAAGTTCACTTGAAAAAAACGCGTGTTTTGAACCATAGTAGCCTCATCTTTGAAACTTTTCAAGTGTTCTTGGGGCTTCGAAAATTTTAAGGTATTTCACGTCCAAGTCATCTCTTGAAATCCGTTTCGAGGATGGCTTTCATCCCCCACAGGGTCTGTTGCTGTTCTCCAGATGCGGCTCTGCGCTGGTCATCTCTCCCCCTCTCCACCCGGCTTCGTCCTGTCCACTAACACCCACCACATCTGCTCACACCCTCCTCCTCTACTCGAAATCCTTTAGGGGATCCTCTTCGTGGAACAAAAGGCCCAGAAACATAGCCACGGACAGGAAGACGGAGGTCTAAGAGAAAGACAATGGGGTAAGGAGGGAAGAGCAGGGAATCGACAGCTCAGGTCAGACCTACAAGAACAGAGACAGGTTTGAAAGAACAACGGGAGATCAAGCAATCCAGACCCGGAGGACGTTCTCCCTCCGCTGGAGTCGATCACACTGGAAGACTCCAGTCCGTGCAGCGAACCGTGGCCACGTCCCACTAACTCCGTGCTCACTGTCCACCCCTCCACGGGTGTTTAGCTCTGGTCAGGATGCATGGCTGCGAGAGCCACCCAAAAGCTGCAGGGACTCCCGGTGTCCTGCAGAGCTCTCTATGCGGCCCGCCCCCCCACCCCACCCCCTGCACACTCCAGGGCTGGGATTTCCTTCCATCAGAGTCGCTGAGAGCCAGGAGCCCGCAGAAGAAACCGCAGCCCTGCCCCAGATCTCAGCTCCTCCCCAAGTGCATAGGGCTGAGACAGAGACACTGTCCCCTCTACTCCGTTATGGCAGCGAGGGCATGAGGCTGATGCCCTTCTGTGGACCTTAACCCAGAAGAGGTACTGCCTCCTGCCAACCCCTTTTCGAGCAAAACTCTCATTTTTCAATCTGTCTTTAGTAAGTTCACCAACCCTTTACTCTTGAGCCCACAACAACTCTTTCTTGGTGTTTACTATACATTGCCCAAATGGATTTGGGAGAGAAGCAGGTGATCATACACCCACAGAATGCTCCTGTTTTATATGATATATATATATATTTCAGTGGCTATATAAACACATTTGGATATACACACATGAAAGTATATATGTGTATATATATATATATAATCCAATATAATTCAAATATACATATATATAAATGTGTATATATGAAAAATATGGGGCACCTGGCTAGCTCAGCTTGTAGAGCATGAAACTTTTGATCTGAGTTGTAAGTTCAAACCCCACATTGGATGTGGAGTCTACTTAACATATTTAAAGATTTTATGTATTTATGTATTTATGTATTTATTTGTCAGAGCGACAGAGAGAGAGCAGAAGCAGCCAGAGTAGCAGGCAGAGGGAGAGGGAGAGGCAGGTCCCCCGCTGAGCAGGGATTCCTGACATGGGTCTTGATCCCAGGACCCTGAGATCAAGACCCAAGCTGAAGGCAGACGCTTAACTGAGTCACCCAGGTCCCCTTAATTTATATATATATATATATATATATATATATATATATATATATATGGAAATATACTAAAATGTTAATTGTAAGTGTCTTTTAGAAATGAAATTATGGGTAGTTTTATTTTCTTCTTTGTGTTTCTCTATGTCCTATCATTTTTAAATGCACATACTTTTTTTTTAACAAGGAGAAAATCCCCCAACATCTTCTTTTACTCAAAAATTAAAGGGGTTACCTGGGTGGCTCAGTGGGTTAAGCATCTGCCTTCAACTCAGGTCATGATCTTGAGGTCCTGAGATCGAGCCCCGCATTGGGCTCTCTGCTCAGCAGGGAGCCTGCTTCCCCCCCTCTTTCTCTCTGCCTGCCTCTCTGCCTGCTTGTGATCTCTGTCAAATAAATAAATAAAAATCTTTAAAAAAATTAAAAAGCATTTCCACTTCCAGGATAGCAGAATAAGCTGTTAACAGCACAACCTCCCTGCAGATAACAATTACAAATTACTCAAAGAGAAAAGAAAGAAACCTAGAGATTCTGTGAAGTAAAAAACAAAACAAGGGGCGCCTGGTTGGCTCAGTTAATAGAGCATGTGACTCTTGGTCTCAGGGTTGTGAGTGTGAGACCCATGTTACGTATAGAGATTACTCAAAAAATAACTAAATAAAATATTTTTTACAAAAACAGGCAGATTTTGGATGGGAACTGAAATGGGGAAGAAAAGACTGGTATGGGGTAAGTTTCCATTTTTCTAGCTTATAGCCAGAGCTCACACTACTGTTACCGTGTGACACAAGACAGCTAAAACTCCAATAGAAAACCTTTCTGTGGGTGTCTGGGTGGCTCAGTCATTAAGCATCTGCCTTTGGCTCAGGTCATGATCCCAAGGTCTTGGGATCGAGCCCCTGCTTGTTGGGAAGCCTGCCTCTCCCTCTCCTACTCCCTCTGCTTGTGTTCCCTCTCTTGCTGTGTTTCTCTGTCAAATAAATAAATAAAATCTTTGGGGGGGAAAAAAAAACCCTTTCTGGCCTGAAGAACCAGATGTCAGAACTCAGGGTAACTACAGCCACTTGAAAATGCCAGGAGAATTCAAAGGAGGGAAGCAGAACAGAAAAGGCCCATACTCTGTGCATAAACTTATATGTAACCAAGGTCTCTGGCTGACCCCAGGACCCTTGAACCACACATGCCTAGGGCAGACTCAAATCACATTACGGCTAGGGCTAAAAGATCTGAACTGATAACTGAGCTGAGTTGGCGAGATAGAGTTTGCAGTCTGAGCCTCACCAACTTAATTCCTCACTAAAACAAAAAACATGAACACTGTTGGAGGACTATACGAGAATCCAGAGACTCTACACAACCTGACAATTACAATGTCCTGTATATGATCAGAATTACCAAATATACAAAACAAAAATAAACAAACAAACAAACAAAAACAGGGCACCTGGATGGCTCAGTCGGTTGTGTGCCTGCCTTCGGCTCAGGTTGTGATCACAGGGTTGTGGGATCAAGCTTGGCATCGGGTTCCCTGCTCAGTGGGGAGCCTGCTTCTCCCTCTCCCACTCCCCCTGTTTGTGCTCTCTCTCTCTGTGTCAAATAAAATACCAAAAACAAAACAAAAAATAGGAAAATGTGACCCACCCATTCTAAGGCAAAAGGCAATCAGTTGAGCTCAACACAGAGATGACCTGAAGTTGGAATGATCAAGCAAAGATTTTGAAGGAGGTATTCTAATGATGGTCAATGAGGAGAAGAAAAATATGCTTATAATGAATGTAAAAAAGAAGGATATCTCAAAAAAAAAGGAATAGAAACTATAAAAATGAATGAATTTTCAAAACCAAAAAGCATAATATTGGGGGAAAAAAACCCTGAATGGACTCAAGAGCAGAGTGGGAAAAGACAGAGAAAAAGTGAGCAAACACGAAGAGATCACTAGAAATATTCCAGTCTAAAGGAGAGAGAACAAAGATCAGAAAATAAAATGACCAAAGCCACAGGGATCTGTGAGACAGTGTCAAAAGACCTAACATAAGGGAATTGTCCAAGAAGGAAGAAAAAAAATTAATAATGGCAAAAACATCCCCAAATTTGGTGAACACCAGACTGGATAAATATGAAGAAAACCATACCTAATGCATCATAATCAAGAAGATGAAAGTCAAGGATAAAAGGTAAATCTTGCATGTAGCCAGAGAGAAACAAAATATTATATAGAGAGAGGAATGAGCATTCAAAGGACTGTAATCTGCTTTCCAGAAACCATGAAGGACGAACATAGTTGGAACATCTTTAAAGTGCTAAAAGAAAAGCTGTCAACCCAGAACTCTACAACCAGTGCAAGAATCTTTCAAGAATACAGATGAAGGGCACCTGGCTGGCTCAGTCACTACAGCGTGTGACACTTGATCTCAAGGTCACGAGTTCGAGTCCCACCGTGGGTGCGGAGATGACGTCAAATAAAAAATCTTTTAAAAAACAAAGTAAAGGGGCACCTAAGTGGCTCAGTGGGTTAAAGCCTCTGCCTTCGGCCCAGGTCATGATCCCAGGGTCCTGGGATCGAGCCCCACATCGGGCTCTCTGCTCAGCGGGGAGCCTGCTTCCTCCCTCTCTCTCCCTGCCTGCCTCTATGCCTACTTGTGATCTCTCCCTGTCAAATAAATAAATAAAATCTTAAAAAAAAAAAAACAAACAAAAAAAACAAAGTAAAGATGAAACAAAGACATTTCGAATGAAAGAAAACTAGGAGAACTAGTTGTCAGGAGGCCTGTGCTATAGGAAATAAGGTCTTCAGACAAATGGGAAATCATACCAGAGGGAAACTCAGAACCTCAGGAAAGAATGGAGAACAAAAGCAATAGTGACCAAATATAAACTCGGTAATCAAAGTATTTATTTAGCTAAATGTCTAGGTATAAAATACTGCAGGGGGCTTAAGGACTTACAAAAGATATCAAAAGATTTTTTTTTAAAGATTTTATTTATTTATTTAACAGATGGATGTCACAAGTAGGCAGAGAGAGAGGAGGAAGCAGATTCCCCGCTGAGCAGAGAGCCCAATGTGGGGCTCGATCCCAGGACTCTGGGATCATGACCTGAGCCGAAAGCAGAGGCTTTAACCCACTGAGCCACCCAGGCGCCCCAGATATCAAAAGAACTTACTGAAAAGACAGGATTCACATAGTATCAGTAAAGCCATACGCAGTTTCCTACTATTAAAGACATGGGTAGTCTCCGGTCTTCACTATAAATATGTGAAGGCTTTAACCAGTGTGGCTGAAGGAAGTGTCTCAGAGCTGATCAAAAATGGATCACTTCGTATGCGGCTCAAGGAGGTCTTTGTTTCCCAATGGCTGGTCTGTACTGGCGTAGTGACTTTTCTCTTCTCTCCGCCACTTGTAACAAAATGCATTGCTTTTCTACTTGTCCACAGGGGATACACGTGCACTGCTGGATACCTGGAAACTTCCAGTTTTATCTAGAAGTGTGATTTACATATAAAACTGCAAT